>NC_092050.1:99476500-99788620 GCF_003086295.3 Arachis hypogaea | reverse complement strand
GCTACGATCGACTCTCCTATCGTGTCGCCGAGTTGGCGATCTACCGTGGCGAGATTTTGATCTAGAAGTTGCATGTCTTCCGTGTTCGTTGTTGTATCTTTCCTTGGCGGTCAATCTGCCTTCCAGTTCCTGGACCCGGAGGCAGAGATCTTGGATGATTTGTGCCGCTTTGTCCCCCGTTTTCTCGGGGTGTCGCGGTTTCGTGACGACGTGATCATTTTCCTTATTCTATGCATGGTGGATGGTACTTGCTATCCTTCCTTGATTTGCGACCTCCTGGTGTTCTGGGGTCGGATTCTTTGTTCGAAAGTCATCCCGGCTTGAGGAGGCTTCTTCGAGTACGTCCCCCATTCCGGTTTAGTCGGCGTAAGTTTTTCCCACAGACGGTGCCAATGTACAAGATGTCTCTAGTACGGGTTGAGGGATGGATTGGAAACTTGCGGGTTGAGGCGGATGCCGGATCGCTTGACTGGAACAATGGGGGGAGGTACCTGCAAAGACACTCCGACGCTCAAGTCAAAATGGATCTGAGAGGTGTAAGGTGTGTGAAATGAATGAATACCTGGGGGGACCTGGGTTCTCTTTTTATAGGTGGTGGTAGTTATCTTATCTTATCTTATCTTATTTGGCTAAGATAAGGAAGATGTTTGAATTTGAAAGTCGGTTAGAAATTCCAGAGGACCGGCTTCGGACCCTCTAGAAGAGCGAGGCGGGTTGGACCCGGGTAACCGGGTTTGGGTTTAATCCCGGGTCATAGATCCATGGGCCGGATCCGTAACAGTATCAAATCTCTCAAAGAAGAAGAATGACTAGAGAAGTCTTTGCCAAAAAGGTAAACAGAAAGAATGAATGGAGCTAATACCTGTGCCATGCCACAAATTATCTTGTAAGCCATCAATTACATAAACTTCACCACTTAACTTCACAGAACCAGTTCAGTCTGGGTTTGTTCGGTTCAATGCGAAAAGACCGATTTTTCATGGATTAATAGCAGAAACTATTAGACCTTTATCTCGGACTGATTGAAGTTCTGGTTTACCATTTTTTAGACAAACTGTCCGGTTCGATCCGAGTTTGCTAATTATGATTTTTAGTGTAAGTTTCTTGTGACTTTTCAACAAGTATGATGTCGGTTATTCTCTATTCTACCATTTTTTTTATTTTTCTTTTGACTTTTCAACAAGTAGCTACTCTTTATATAGTGTTGTAGTACAAATGATATTTTTTTAGAAGCAAATAGAGAAATATTAGCTAGGTTATTTATTCGAGTCTTTTGAATATAATTGTTAAATAGATTTTTTGTTTTATCAATAGTGGAAGTATATAATATAAGGTGTACATAATATAAGGTAATTTTTTTAGTGAGAATATAAAGAGTACATATATATAAGGTGTAATGACTTAACAAATATTTAATATATATAGTTTATATATTTTTTAAATGACATAATCATTTATATAATTATGACGAGATTATCCAGAGAATACTTTTAATCAAACAATATATAAAGTTACTAAAGTTTGGTGTCTAACTTTTTTAGACTTGGTATGCTCAAAACGTGCTTTATGATCATCATGACAAAAGGATGCTTCACATAATGTTCTTTGCTGCTGAGAACATTCCTCCTCTGCAAGAGCTGGCTTATGACTACAATTATATAGTTACATAATCTATTTCATAAATAAATTTAATAAAAAAATAATAATAATTTTTTTTAATATTCCATATTCATTATATGATATATAAATAATTAAAAAAATTAAAATAAATAATGTATTCATAAAACTAATAATAAGAAACAGAATAAAAAGATAAAATATAAATATATCTCTTCTTTTTTTATGTATTTATGAATCGGGATGAATAGGTATATCTTACAAAGTAATAACTATGAAATAAAAATAAATTTGTTATTCTAAATTATAAAAGAAGTATTGAGTACTCTCTAACTAAAATTTTTATTATAAATTTATTATAAAAAAATATATTTATATTTCAAATTAATGTAGATGTTTGGGATAAAAAATAAAAAATCTGAAAAATCTAGGAATGGAAGTATGATAATAGAGCTGTTCCAAGTAACAGATATCATAATAATATAATTGGTTGGTATTCTATAATAAAATTAATTAAATTAATATATAAAGTTTATATATTTTTTATGTCTATTGTTTAACTTTAAAAATAAATTTACATATAACAGAGTACTCCTTAATCAAATAATATTTAAATTTACTAAGGTTTGGTGTCCAATTTTTTTAGACTTCGTGTATCTTTACATAATTCATTTCATAAAATAAATTTAATAGACAAAATAATAATAAATATTTTTCTAATATTCCATCTTCATCATAAAATAAATAAATAATTTAAAAATCAAAGAATATTCCTTTACATTCTTATATTAAAAAATAAATAAAGTCATTTTATATACAAAAATACTATTTTATAAAATAACTACAAAAATCTCTCAACCACTCGTAATTTAATTCGTTAATCTAACATAACACACCATTTGATAAGATATTAAATAGTATTCTTATAATCTTATGTTAAAGATTATCATAACGATTTTATTGTTATCTATAATCTATAATAATATCTATAACAATATATAATGACAAAACTTATTTTGGTGTTTAAAATTCTCTTCTAATTTTGTCCTTTTTAATAATCTATCCCACTGTAGGTAAGTTATTCCACGTTAAAAAACATCCATTACCTCATCTTCTCTTTTATCACATACATTCATGTTTTCTCTTATCTCATTAATTCACGACTTATATCAGTTACGTTAAATAAAAAAAATTTATATATTTTTTTTACAGTAACCTCATTAAGATTTTTTTTATTGGATGTAAATTATTGTTGCTGATTTTCTTATTTGGATATATTTTTAAAGAATAAAAATAAAATAGTTCAACAGGAACAATTTTTTTAAAATTAAATTTGCACAATAATTTTTTCTTCAAATTATTATCATACTCTTTTAATATACTCTAGGTATCTACACAATATATAATGTCAATTGGCCTCTAAATTTAACTTCCAATATTATCCTTAATAAGAGAAGTTTATTATTAAAAAATTTCTTGCATACATCTATCAACTACGTTAAATAAATAAACTTCCACATATTTTTTACTGCAACTTTATTAAGAGTTTTTTGTTAGATGTAAATTATTCATGCGGATTTTTTTATAATGGATATGCTTTTAAAAGAATAAAAGTAAAATAATTTAACAGAAAAATATTTTTTTAAGAGAATAAAAAATGGAAGAAAGAAGAGAGATTAAGCCAATATAAGAGTTGTCATGAGGCATATGTAGATAGATAATGGTAAGAAAAAATAATAATAAAAATAAAAATTAAAAATTCTAAAAGAATAATAAAACTAAAGATAATTTAAAATGTTGATATAAAATTATAAGAAATAAAAACTTTTTAGCCATTAAACTTATGCAAGAGAAAGAGTGATTTAAATATAAATTTTTATATTTGTTTTAAATTAAATATATATAATTAAGAAATAAATAAATTTACAAATATTTATAAATTTTTATCTTCATTGTTATACATAATAACAATGTAATAATTTTAGTATTATATCTAAATTAAGTTATATTTATTTATTCTATATATTAAAAAATTAAATAACTTGTAAATTTTTTTATTTTTTATTTAATTATTCTATAAAAAAAATTTGAATGCTTGATTTCTTAAATTTTCTCTTAAAATAATAAAATATGACTTAACAAGCAAGTATGAAAAATAAGTATCTATATAATAGTTATATATCTAGATATCTAAATCAAACAAAAAAATAATTCTTTCAACAAATTTTTAACAATTCAAAAGTTAATACAATGGATATGTATGGATCAAAGTGATAAACAAAAATGAGAGCTGCAATAATGGTATGATGGTGATGGATTGCGGTTGGAAAAAAATAAGAAAGGAGAATAAAACAAGGCAACATAACAGTGACGGCGAGACAATAATAGTTATACATGTAAAAAAATAACAAGAGAAAATAATATAATCAAAATAAAAATTAATAATTTTGAAATAACAATAAAATTAAAGATAATTAAAGATATTTAATATACGATTAAAAAAATAATTTTTTTATCTATTAGAATTATGTATAAAGAAAAGAGTGTTTTGAATATAAATATTTAAATTTGTTTCAAATTAAATAGGATTGAAAAAATAAATATTTAATATATAAATAACTAATTTGTAAATAATGTTAATAAATCTTTATCTTAATTTTGTTATATAATTGATAAACTACTATTTTATAGTTTATCTTGGGCTAATTTGAGTGGTTTTTATCAAGCCTTTACACACTTATTCATACAATTCGCATGTTTTACATTTTCCTTCCTAATTTTGTGCTATGATTGAAAACATGTTTCTTTGGTCTTAATTTAGCTAATCTTAATCCTCTCTTATTACCATTCAATGCCATGATATGTGTGTTAAGTGTTTTCAAGGTTTATAAGGCAGGAATGGATTAGAGGATGGAAAGGAAGCATGCAAAAGTGGAAGGAATACAAGAAATTGAAGGAATTGCTAAACTGTCTAGCCTGACCTCTTCGTACTTAACTGACCATAACTTGAGCTACAGAGGTCCAAATGAGGCGGTTTCAGTTGCGTTGGAAAGCTAACATCTGGAGTTTCGAAAAAATATACAATTTGCTATAGTTTCCACGCTGTTAGGCGACATGCACGCATGGATCACGTGTACGTGTGACAGAGCCGCGTGCTGGACGTATCAGAAATCGCTGGGGGCGATTTCTGGACTGTTTTTGACCCAGTTTTCGGCCTAGAAATCACAGATTAGAGGCTACAGAGTGGGAGAATGCATTCATTCATTGAAAAACTTCTCAATTATTCACAATTGAGGTTTTAGATGTAGTTTTCTAGAGAAAGAGGCTCTCTCCTCTCTCTAGGTTTTAGGATTTAGGATTTCTCTTAGGTTAGGTTTACTTCATCTCAATTCCAGGTTCAATGTTCTTTTAATTTAATTTCTCTTCTACTTTTATTTATTCTATTACTTTAGTTTGTTTATTTTCCCAATTTGGTTTATGAACTCCATGTTAGATTTGATTTTTTTATTTAATGCAATTTGAGATATTTCAGATTTATGATTGCTTTCTTTAGTTTATGTGATTGATGCTTTCAATATTTAGATTTCTCTCCTTTTAGCTTTGGTTGAGTAATTGGTGACACTTGAGTTATCAAACTTCCTTGTTGATTGATAATTTGAATTTGCTGGTTGATTTGGATCCCTCTAAAGCTAATCTTTCCTTAGGAGTTGACTAGGATTTGAGGAATGAAGCTGATTAGTCCACTTGACTTTTCTTTATTTAGTAAGGGTTAACTAAGTAGGAGTAATGAACAATTCTCATCACAATTGATAAGGATAACTAGGATAGGATTTCCAGTTCTCATACCTTGCTAAGAGCTTTATTCGTTATTACTTTAATGCTTGCAATTTACTTTTCCTGTTCATTATTCAAAATCCCCAAAAAGATAATCTTCCATAACCAATAATAAATATACCTCCCTGTAATTCCTTGAGAGACGACCCGATGTTTAAATACTTCGGTTATCAATTTTATTAGGGGTTTGTTACTTGTGACAACCAAATTTTTGTACGAAAGGATTCTTTGTTGGTTTAGAAACTATATTTGCAACGAGGACTTATTTGTGAAATTCTTTACTAGCAAAAAACCCATTCGTCAAAATGGCGCCGTTGCTGGGGAATTGCAAACGTGTGCCTTATTATTGGTTATTGTAAATAATTGCTTTTTGCTTATTTGTTAGTTTTAGGATTTAATTGCTTATTTTTGTTAGTTTTTGTTTTTATTTTCTTTAGCTACTATGAACTCTCACCCCTGTGAGTTTGGTTCCAATGTTTTTGTAAGGAATAGAAGCTATAATGAAAATATGCATCAAGGTTGGAACAATCAAAGATGGGAGGAGCCACGAGAATTTGATCAACCCTTTCGGCAACAACCCCCTCCAATGCGCTATAACCAACAACTATTCTATGATGCATACCGAGACAAATAGTTATGGTGGACCTCTTCGTGACAACCAACCTCTACCAAATTACTATGATCAAGAGCCATTCCAGGATGCGTACCAAGATGATGAATATGGTGGACCCCTTGTGGTTACCACCAAGCCCCACCATATGCCTATGAACCCCTTCCTCAACATAACTTTGAACCACCATACTCACAAGTCCCTTTTCACCATTCACCTCCATATGACCCTAACCCTTATCCATCATATCAACCACCCTGTGAGCCTTATGAACCATACATATAACCACCCCCAATTCCAAAACAATTGCCCCCTTCATCTTCCAATGACGAGTTGCCTCACTCTGTTAAGACCATGGAAAGCACACTTACCAATCTGACCTTCGCTATATAAGCCCTCATCTCCCAGATTGGATCATCGAATACCTCCAACATTCAACCATCAAGCTTTACTGCATCCCCACCCTCCATGGAAGAGCACCTACATCAATCAATCCAAGAGCAACATGATCCCAATTATGCTACTGACCCGGAACAAGAGAGAAGGGATCGGTTTCGTGAATTCATACTTCACAAGAAGCTAGAGGAGGCCCTAAAGGTAGAGGTAGGAGAGACCCTTGAAGGAAGTTGTCAAGAGATAGAAGTCAACAAGGAGGAGCTGGATTTTGTACTTGAAGATGAAGGAATAGTTGAAAGGAGTTGTCATGGAAAGAAAATCATCAAGAAGGAGTACGATTTTATACTAAAACAACTGGACAAGGTTGCAATTATTGAAGAGGAAGAAGTGGTTGCAGACTTAGGAGATGCTGAACCTCCATGGGAAAGTCCAGTCATAGAGCCTCCTTTCAAGATGTTTGATGTTGAGGAGGGTGTACAACCTCCGAGGTATATCATGGTTGAAGACTTTACAAAGGTTGATCAAGAGATGGAGACTAAAGAAGAAGAAGTTTGCAAAGAGGTGGAAGTTGTCAAGGAAGAACTCAAGGGAATGGAGCTGGAAAGCACCTTGCCAAAGTTGTTGGAGACCTCTCCCCCAAAGCCATCACCATCCATTCCTTCATTCAAGTGGGTAAATCTTTCATCTCTAAGCTTAATTAGCCTACTTGAATATGCTTTGCTTGAGACGGATGGGCAACTTTGAGCTCTTTGTGGCATTAAGCGTAAGAGGAAGATGGTTAGTGGTTGGAGTTGTCATGCAAGGTTCAATATGGTTGCATGCTCCAAGTTGAAGTGCAAGAATCAGTATAGAGTTCGATTGAATGGGTCTAGGAAGTTGTTTGGACACTTCAGTGAGAATTCAGATTGCTCACCACCCGGTTGGAACAATGATGATCAACACGAAGACGAGTGTAAAAGCGAGGTTTGGGACCCCGGAATACATTCTGGCAATCAACACTCATAGGGCCTTGTCACTTGCTTTAACTTACTCGAAGGCTTTATGCAACTAGTGTGGGATCCCAGAGGCTATTGGAATTACAAATACTGGTGGGGATTTCTGGATGAGTTCAAGCATAAGCCACCATGACAGGGAGCTCATCAGATGTCCAACTTAAGGACTTTAACTAAAAGTTCTAGGTGGGAGACAACCCACCATGGTATGATCGTTCTTTTTCAATCTTAGTTTTATTTTGTTTTGTTTTATTCTTAGTTTTATTTCATTCTATTCTTCTTAGTGTTCATCCATAATGCCTGCATCAGCATCTGCATTCTGCATATTGCATAAAAAAAAAGAAGAGGGGAATCGACGCGCAAGCGTCCACGACGCGCGCGCGTCGTATGTGTATGCGCCAATGAACAGAGAGTTGCGCGAGAGACGCGCGGGAGGGATGCATGGCGCACAAGCCACACCATGCGTACACGTACCTCACGCGTACGCAAACCCTATAGAAAGTTCAACCCATGCGTAAACGTCAGCGACGCATACGCGTGGGCATAAAAATCGGCGTAAAAGCGTGCTGACCCGAGAGTTGTGCTGCCCTTGCGATGGAACCCTGACGCGTGCGCGTCATTTCGCTCTCAGACCACCCATGCATACGCGTGGGCAACGCTTATGCGTCAAACGGCCAACTTAGTTTTCACGCGTTACGCCTTGTTTTTCAATTCTCACTTCTTTCTTCTATCTTTTCTCCTTCTTTCTTCCTCCTTTCTTACTTTCTTCTTCTTCATCTCTTTAACTTCTCATCCTTCTTCACTTTCATTCTATTTTACTTAATTTATTTGCATACTTTCATTCATTGCATTTTAATTTTGTGCATATTTTTATTTTCTTTTATAAATTTATTATTTTTCCATTGGTGTTAAATTTTCTTATTCAGCTGTTGCATCTTTTCTTGCATTATCCTGGTGCTTCATGACTTGTTCTGTTCCGATTGGGTAATATTATTTAAGTCAATGCTAGTCTTTTATGATAGTTGTACTCTTTTTGCATTGACATGAATTTAATTGATATGCCATTTGATTCTACTATTTTTTTCATTTGCATGTTGTAGCTACCATGTACTTGAGACCCTCATTATTTGGCATTAATCCACCCATACTTTATTGATTTTCTTATCTTTATTTCTGGGTTACTTTTCTTCTTTTTCCTCTTCTTTCAGGCTAGCCACCGAGAAAGGAAAAGAAAAGCTTCTCAATGGGACGACAGACAAGTCCATCTGCACAATCTATAGAGAAAGGCATCAGTTGGAGCAACCCGTCCACTTGCACATCTTAGCGTGCACCAAGGACGGTGCAATCTTTAAGTGTGGGGAGGTCGATACTGACTTCCGTTGGTTAGTTAATTTCTTCTCAACACAATATTTTATTTTCCTTATTAGTTGTTGCATTTGCATGTTTGACTGCATGTTTGTTTGATTTTGTGCATTTAGCTACTACTTGGCTGAAGTAATATTTTCTTTTTCAAGACCCTTTTTATAGCATTTCACTAATTTAAATTAAAACTTTTTGTCAAACTTGTTTGAAGACTGTAAATTGGAACATGAATTATAGCTAAGAACACACAACCTATGAGATTTGAGCTTAGTAACATGGTTACATTATTTAACCATAATATTTTATTCTTGTGTTTTCTTCTCTATGATTACAATCTATATTTTGTTCCATTCTATATGTCTATTGTTTAGTATATTTACATGCTTGCATATGATTGAAGCCATTATTTGTTATCAGCTCACTTATCCCAAATAGCTTACCTTTTCAATCACCTTTGTTTACCACCTTGAGCTTTTTAATCCCCATTTGTTCTATATTTTACCACATCACTAGCGTTAAGCGAAAAAATAATTAACTACCCTAATTGAATCTTTGGTTAGCTTAAGATAGAGATTGTGTGCCAATTAAGTGTGGGAAACTGTGGGAACTTGGGTTGATAAAAGTGTACAGTGTTTCATTGACAAAATATTGAGAATTTGAGTGCCTACTCATGTGAAACAAAAAAAAAAATATGCATTGATATGTTATGTTTGCTTTCATGTTTACCATATAAAAAAAAATAAAAAATATTCAAATAAATAAGTAATTAAATAAGGGGACAAAATTACCCCAATGTTAAGTTTAATAAAAGATCAATGCATATGTGGAAAAAATTAAAGAAATATTTGGTATATGAGTATGTGAAATATACAAAAGTGGAAATTTTGGGTAGCCAAGCATGATTTTAGAGTTATATAGAGTATGTGTGTATGTTAGGTGAAAGCTTAGGTTAATTAAAGATTCATATTTCAGCTCACTTGGCCATACATATATCCTCACCCTTACCTTAGCCCCATTACAACCTTGAAAAGACCTCATGATATTTGCATTGGTACATTAAATATTTGTTGATTGGTTAGATGAAGAACAAAGTTTTAGAAAGTATGACTAGAGAAGAGTAGAGTGAATTAACCTTAGACACTTGAGAGATTTGAGTGCGTATACACTACCAGTGATGGTTCAATGCTTGATTCTATGTTCTCTACTTTCATGATCTGTCTTCTTACAAGTCTACTTCTCTTTACTGTATGATTTGAATTAGTGGAATCAGATTTATGTTTGTCTTGAAAAATTTGTTTGCTTTTAACCAAGTAGGAAAAAGCATTCTGCATTTAGTTGCATTCATATAGATAGGTTGCATTTCATAAGTTTTACCATTCCTCTTCACTCTCTTATAGCTTCTCTTGAGCTTAGCATGAGGACATGCTAATGTTTAAGTGTGGGAAGATTGATAAACCACTATTTTATGGTTTATCTTGTGCTAATTTGAGTGGTTTTTATCAAGCCTTTACACACTTATTCATACAATTCACATGTTTTACATTTTCCTTCCTAATTTTGTGCTATGATTGAAAACATGTTTCTTTGGTCTTAATTTAGCTAATTTTAATCCTCTCTTATTACCATTCGATGCCATGATATGTGTGTTAAGTGTTTTCAAGGTTTATAGGGCAGGAATGAATTAGAGGATGGAAAGGAAGCATGCAAAAGTGGAAGGAATACAAGAAATTGAAGGAATTGTTAAGCTGTCCAGCCTGACCTCTTTGTACTTAACTGACCATAACTTGAGCTACAAAGGTCCAAATGAGGCGGTTCTAGTTAAGTTGGAAAGCTAACATCCGGGGCTTCGAAACGATATATAATTTTCCATAGTTACCACACTGTTAGGCGATGCGCACGCGTGGATCACGCGTACGCGTGACTGGCAAAAATTCAATCCATGCGTAGCGTGGACGATGCGTACGCGTGACAGAGCCGTGTGCTGGACGTATCAGAAATTGCTGGGGGCGATTTCTGGACTATTTTTGACCCAGTTTTTGGCCCAGAAAACACAGATTAGAGGCTATAGAGTGGGAGAATGCATTCATTCATTAAGAAACTTCTCAATTATTCACAATTGAGGTTTTAGATGTAGTTTTCTAGAGAGAGAGAGGAGAGAGCTCTCCTCTCTCTAGGTTTTAGGATTTAGGATTTAGAATTTCTCTTAGGTTAGGTTTACTTCTTCTCAATTCCAGGTTCAATGTTCCTTTAATTTAGTTTCTCTTCTACTTTTATTTATTCTATTACTTTAATTTGTTTATTTTCCCAATTTGGTTTATGAACTCGATGTTAGATTTGATTTCTTTATTTAATGCAATTTGAGGTATTTCAGATTTATGATTGCTTTCTTCAGTTTATGTGATTGATGCTTTCAATATTTAGATTTCTCTCCTTTTGGCTTTGGTTGAGTAATTGGTGACACTTAGTTATCAAACTCCTTTGTTGATTGATAATTGGAATTTGCTGGTTGATTTGGATCCCTCTAAAGCTAGTCTTTCCTTAGGAATCAAGCTAATTAGTCCACTTGACTTTCCTTTATTTATTAAGGGTTAACTAAGTGGGAGTAATGAACAATTCTCATCACAATTGATAAGGATAACTAGAATAGGATTTCCAGTTCTCATACCTTGCTAAGAGCTTTATTAGTTATTACTTTAATTCTTACAATTTACTTTTCCTGTTCATTATTCAAAAACCCCAAAAAGATAATCTTCAATAATCAATAATAAATACACCTCCCTGCAATTTCTTGAGAGACGACCCGATGTTTAAATACTTCGGTTATCAATTTTATTAGGAGTTTGTTATTTGTGACAACTAAATTTTTGTACGAAAGGATTCTTTGTTGGTTTAAAAACTATACTTACAACCAAAACTTATTTGTGAAATTCTTTACTAGCAAAAAACACGTTCATCAATAATAATAACATATTTTTGTTTTATTTTATAATTTAAATTTATTTATTTTATATTTTTTATATATATTAAATAATTTAAAATATTTTATTTTTTTATAATTTATTTTTAATTATTAATATTAAATTTATAATTTTAAAAATAAAAATATAAAAATATTTTTTTAACTCAATAGAACCTATTGAATCGGTAGTTTTATATAAAGGTTAATACATTAAGATTAAATTCTAATAAAAATAATAATGAATTATACATTTGTCAAGAAGTAAATGGGGAGTTTACGCATAAAAACAAGGGAAAAAAAAAAAATGAAGGGGTCACGAGATGCGCATGAGCCCAGCCACATGCTATCGTTTCTTCCTCTCCGTCTCTCTATCTCTGGTGACTGACTGATGTACTCTGCCGGAGACCCAAAATCAGAAGAACATTCCCACACCGTCGACCCCCACAACACAAACCTATCATTTTTCTTCCAAAAACTCGCACAAATTGTTCATCCTCGCCCCCAATCTAAGCCCCTTTTTTCTTTCCTAAATTTCCCAATTTGTTTTTCCTTCTTCTCCCCTGTGATTTCTCATCGATTTCTCATCTGGGTACCCCCAAAGCTCTAATCATTTCTTTTTGTAGAACAATGAGGGTAGGGAAAGGGAACCAAGAAGAGGAAGAGTACGACGAAGAGGAATTCGGTTCTTCTAAGAAACAAGGCCCTTCCTCTGCCCCTAATAACGCCAATAACACCAACAAAGGCAACTCCGTTTTTTAATCTTTTTTTTTTAGTGTAACATGTTAGGGCCTTGCTCTTATGTTAGCCTTAGATCCATTTGTTTGAAGGTGTTTTATGTGTGTCGTACGAGGTTGTGTGAAAAGGTGGTGTTGGTGGTTGTTTTTTCATTTCCCTAAATTATGTTTTGAATATGTTACGGTGACTATGTTGAGTTACAATTTTGAAGTTTTAATTTTGGGGGAAAATATGTTATATTTGGTGAATTTAATTATTATGAAGAGTTTGCTTCTTCATTTGTGATTTTGAGTTGTTCTTAGGACAGATTTGCAGTTGTTATGTTTAGTTTCTGGCTTTGTTAATGCAGATGCCAAAGCTGTTGATAAAGCAAGCGTGATAAGATCAAAACATTCGGTGACTGAGCAGCGAAGAAGAAGCAAGATAAATGAGAGGTATGTGCAACGGGCCAGTGTCATAAGTTCAGTCCTCAGTGCCAGTGTATTTGATGTTGGAGCCCTCAACCATGATGGTAAATTGAAATGTTGCGTGCTTCATGTGTTGTTGCTGAGTGTAACTGACAGTGTTTTGAAATGATTGATGGAATTTATTGAGATTTCTAGTGTAGATTGCCTGGAATTCAATTAAAAAATCAACTTTAGTTTATTATTGCTGGATTGTTTGAGGTTGAATGTAATTGTTTAATTCTCTGAATACTTCATTTTTGGCATGATTACATGTTGAAGTTGCTAATGTTGGCAAAAATGTTTGTGTTTTTTGGTTTTTGTTTTCATTCCTATGTTTTCTACTTTAACATTGTGTGAAGAAAATAACAGAAACAAGTGATGAAAGAAACGTTAGAGCACATTTGGTTAGTTTGACTTTCATTTCCATGGAAAACAAGGGTATCTTTTTCGGTTGCTTATAGATGTTATGTTTGGTTCACCAGCTTCATTTTAAGTTGTAGGGATTGTGTATGGAAATTTTGGAAATAACATCCTATAGTTTTCAGCATTTTCACATTAGTACAGTGGCAAATTTGTAGTTTCGGACACTTTCTCCCATACCTGTGAGGTTTCACACATAGTGCCAAAGAGCCACCACTGACTCTCATTTGCACTTTCCTCCACCCTTATTCACCATTACGTCCCTAGACCCTACTGGCTTTGCTGTCAGCTTCTGGCTGTCAAGCTGTCAACACTGTTGGCATAGTTATCTGCTATGAAGGTGACTTGGCTTAGCACCTCCCTCCATTCCCTGTCTATTGGCAGCCCTTCCTTCCTGGTCGAGGTAGTAGATAGCCACATCCCTCCATAAGCACCACCACAACAGCATGGTCACGGATGCCAATCATGCCAGCAGTTGCAGTGTACTCCAAGCCAGGAATGAAGGGTATCTTGACTGTTTAGTGATGATGTCATTGGCTCTATCTTTGTTTTGAAATTGCATGGTTGGTTGGTTCCAATATTCACCAGATTTTTAAACTTACAAAAATGTGCAATGCTGTAGTATTCTTTTGTTGCGTTCACTATTTTGCTTTTTCTGTGTCAGATAGGGGATGGACAACTGGACAAGTTTGAATACTTGCATGTCTTTTAGGGTAGAAAACTGGGTTCAGAGAAATAAAATAGAAAACAAAGAATGAAAATAGGAAATGTTTTCACAAAATCAAGTAAACAAGAAATGCAGGAGATAAAATCAAGAAACAAAGATAAATCCAAACAAATCCTGGGGACTTTTGGTTTCTTTCTTTCAACCTGATATGCTTTTAATTGAAATTACCATAATTTGTTGCTGAGCTAGATATTGGTGATCTATTTTTCAGATTTCAGATATTGAGGGATCTCATACCTCATAGTGATCAAAAGAGGGACACAGCATCATTCTTACTGGAGGTACATCGTGATACAGAAAGGAAATAATAAGTTGTACTTTATCTCTATTTAAATTAGGATAGGATATATCTTTAGAACTTGCTGATTTTTGCTTTCTTTTTTCAGGTGATTGAGTATGTTCAGTACTTACAGGAGAAGGTACAAAAGTATGAAGGCTCATATCAAGGTTGGGGTCATGAACCCTCAAAGTTGATGCCATGGGTAAATTACAGAGACTATATTGTTTCTAGATCATGTACTTTTGACTATATACAAATCCCTCATCGTATAGTACTTTCAAAGTAGCTGAGCCCAAATTCAGACCACTTTTCTTGTGTGGAGAAAACAATGATATGACTTTTGGCTTAACCTATTATATGTAGTTGTGGTGGTTGTGCTCATATGTGTACATTCAGATGAAAAATAAATGACACTCAGAGTACAGAGCGAAATTGAAATTCAAAATTATGTTCTTAATTGATCATATCTGTTAGAACAGCTGTTTGGGTTTGTAATTTTTGTATATTTTATTATGCATTGTTTGCCAAATTAGTCACACTCTTTGATTTTTTAGTTTCGTTGTCATAAAAGTATATGGGTTAATGTTCAAATTGGTCCTTGAAAAATTATGCATGAGTCAATTTGATCCCTAAAAGATTCAATGCTTCAATTTTGTCCCTAAAAGATACCAATGCTAGTCAAATTGTTCCTTAATTTTCAGCTGACATATTATGATATCAACGTTAAGTTCAATATAACCCATTAAGAATGTCGTATGTAGCAAATGTTACCTCACACGTCAACAATTATCAATGACACATCAACAGAAAGTTAATGGAATGACTAACTTGACTCACATTGGTATCTTTTAGGGACCAAATTGACTTATGCAAGATCTTTCAAAGGCTATTTTAAGTATTAGCCCCTTATTCTCGAGTTGTGTCACTAATTGATTCAACCCTTTTCTGTATTTAAAATAAAATTAGGGATCTAGTTTCCTACTTGGATTTTAACTATATTAAATTTATTTCCTGCAAATGAGGCTTTCTACTTTTGCTGTCTTATAGTGGACTTTGTTTAGTCCTATTGGCTATTATTTTGGTTGAATACTGTACAGTATTTTATCATGATCTACCTAGTTTATGTTAAACCTTTATTTTTATTTTTCTAAACTTGTTTACTCACCTTAATGTTGCAGAGAAATAGCCATTGGCGTGTGCAAAGCTTTGTTGGGCAACCTCAAGCCATAAAGAATGGTTCAGGTCCGGTGTCACCTTTTCCTGGAAAGTTTGACGAAAGCAACATTAGTATCTCTCCAACTATGCTTAGCGGCAACCAGAATATGATAGACACCGATCAGGGTAGGGATATTGTCAGCAAAGCATCCGAAGGACAAACTGATTTAGCTAGCAAGGGAATAGCTCTGCCCTTGGGTATGCACCCAAACATGTCTGTTCCTGTCAGAAGCGATGGTGTACTTTCACATCCTCTACAGGGATCTGTTTCAGAAGCGCAGTCAACTGAGTGCCCTGCCGCTAGTGAACCACTGAGCCAACAGGACGAGCTGACTATTGAAGGAGGGACAATCAGCATTTCTAGTGTGTACTCCCAAGGGTGGGTGCTTACTTTTTCTTTTGTTGACTTTTTGTAACTGTCTATTGTTGCTGCATGGTTTGTTTAATGGGAACCACTTAACCTTCTATTAGCTCTTCCCCTTGTCTTTAAAATTTAAAGTTTGCAAATAGAAACTGTGATATAAGGACTGAATATATTGGCATTTGCATTAAATGATGGCCATTGTTTATACTGTGATGCTTGTAGTGCTGTAAAGAATTCCAATAGTTATGAATACGAGTATGGCTTGAATGAAATTCTAATCTTCTCGCATTTGTTTATAAGGCTTTTTATCAGCTTTAGTAACAATTATTAAAATTATTTGAAGAACAGGTTGTTGAACAATCTGACTCAGGCACTACAGAGTGCTGGTTTAGATCTATCACAGGCCAGCATTTCGGTTCAGATTAATCTTGGAAAACGAGCAAACAATGGACCAAGCTGTGGGACCTCTTCTCCCAAGGTATATATAGGCTATACCATATATAGCGTATCTTACTTGTTCCTTTGGTCAGCAAGATGTCCAAGAGAAATTTTTATTTTTATTATTTTATTTTATTTTATTTTTTGATGCAATCTATGGAACATTGTATATAAAATTAAGATCATCATATGAATTGGAATTCTATTTGCCATCTTAGTAGTTAATAGACTGTTATTGGCAGGGACTAATACCTTTCAAAGTTTTTATTTTGCTGGATTGAAACCCAAAAAACAGGGATTTAGCTAAAAAAGTGCCTTATCTTTTTAGTAGCATTCAATAAAATTTTTCTTTTATGGTGCTCTTAACCAATTCCCTTAGGGCAAGACCCAAAATTATAAGTATCAAACCAAAAATCAGATATTTTATAGGGACCAAAAACTTATTTCTGCCTAAATTTTAATATGCTTGAAGTGGTTTCAACATAGTTAGGGCTTGAAAATTATGCACTAGTGAAGATCACTTATTGGAAAATAATTATGTTTGATGTGTCTTTAGTTGGTTCTAGTTCTGGAGTTTTGGGCAGGCAAAAACTATTTCTTCTCTTCCATCATGATCCTCAATACATTTTTTTGGGTGTGCATTGTCATACATGCATATTATGTATAAGTAATAAGGTTACATATTTTAAATACAAGCCAGTTATAAAGGGAGCCATTCTTTAATCAAAGATTCCATCCCCCTTTGCTGTGCTCAGAATATATATTGTACGAATAATCTACTTAAGTGGTAACTATTTGACTTAAAAAAATTGATCAATGTAATGTTTAATTCAAATCTAAACATAGTTGGCATTTGCCTTGAAACCTAAGATTGAGAATTACTTGGTTCTGTGGTGAATGCTTGCTGATTTGTGGTTTCTAACTTCTAATGCTACTTTGCAATAGAGTGCTGCAAGAGATGTATAGTGTGTGAGACGAATTCAATTGGATGAGACATGGACATGTAACATGTATTCAGTTATTCATAGGTAGTGACCTATACTTTAGATACCATGCTTAGTTAACGGTAGTTAGAACCTTACATTTGCGATTTGAGTCTCTCAATTTGATAGGATTTAACATGCTATCGGTATTTTTTATCATGTTAGTGTATCTCAAATGTGTATGATTCTTACGGTACATGTATGATTCGATGTGATTTATATCACTGATATGATTCATACTCAGGGATATGATAATCCATTTTGATTCTGTTTTAGTCTAGATTTTATTTTATTTTTCCGTGTTGTGCAGAATCACGACATGGTTCCTTCCAGCAACCAAGCTTTTGCACAGTTTAGAGATGCAGGCAGTGAAGACTCGGACCAAGCTCAGAAACGTCTGAAAACATTCAAGTGATTTCTCCAGGCTTTTCGGCAACTCCTGCAGGGGTCATCCAGAATCTGCACTGGTTCCCAACGTGGTATATCCTTCTGTTAATGTACATCCTTGGCCAGTTTCTAATTCACTTACGAAGGAGGTCATTTTGGAAACAAAAACCTAAGAACGCAAATGTTATTGTGGGAATATTGTTGAGATGACTTATGTGACTGGACATGTCATATGCCATATCTTGTATTTTGTTTGTATGGTACATATTATAATTATAGTTAGTGTTATGTAGCTTTTGGGTTGGTAAAATTGTGTTAAATACTTCCATTTCTTTGGTGTATGTATCCTATTCCTAGGCAGCAAAAGTACTCAACATTAGTTTGATGTTGAGGAATTATCTTGAGACTTCCAGGCTTCCAGCGGTAATTTTTTATCCAAAATAAAAAATAAATTGATAGCTACTTTGTTTCCCAATAAGACAATTTTTATGAATAATGGTAAAAGAGTTACCCGAGTAGACCGAATTATTCTTGCTGAAAAAGAATAGATTTTGTTCCGAGGGTTACCTGAAACTGGGTTGTGTTTGGGTCTGAACGTGAAGTCCAGGCTCCCTCTGTGACAGTGTTCGACTTTATTGGAGTTGAGGTGTTGTCGTCCGAGTTCTTCGTAAAGAGGTGGGAGGTGGTATATGCAAGAGACAAGATTTTAGGCAGATTATTAGTAGATTGGATTCTGAATATACCTGAGGATGTTAGTGTATTTATAGTAGAATAGTTAACCACCTTTTAGAGTAGTTTCCCCTTTGATGGTGGATGGCCATTTCCTTTTGATAGGAAAGTTGTTGAGATCTCCTTCTATATGGATCGGAGATATCTTAGGAAGTAGTTACTTATTTAGATAAGTAGGTCTTTATACAAGTGTTGTTGCGCCCGATCTCTATGAGGTCGCGTAGGTGCGGAGGAGGCCTGATCTCTTGTGGGCCTGTATTCTTTTTGGGCCTAGCTTTATTTCAAACGGAAATGGATCCTCTCCAGTTTTTTTAACACTTGAGAGAATAAAGTGTGATCTCTCATCTTTAATTCTACAAGTGGGACCAAAATTAAAGAGGAGAGAGAGAACAATGAAAGGTGAGATTAAACACTGGATACCATCCAGTTTTTATTCCACTGGAGAGGATCCACTCCCATTTTAAACTATGGTATGAACAGTACCCCTATTTGAGTCTGAGCTTTTAGAGGTCGGACTCGAATATTTGTAGTTCAGACTGGTTACTTGTGGATTTGAACATTAGCTCGGGTGAATTGCCTTCCTTGGGGCATGGTCGGATACTCGACGCGTTTTTGAATTTGAGATATTACGTCCCTTCATAACCCTGCACATGTTACCTTACGGTTACCTTGGTAACCGCGAGTCATAAATGAGGGATTATGAATTTACTCTTTTGTCCTTAGTGCCTTATAAATTTCCAAAACCATTTCTCTTTCTTCTTTTTTATTTTTTTGGAAACATTTACGCTCACTATCTTCCTTCTTCGAATATCTTCAATCTCTTTGTAACTTCTTTTTCTTCTTCAAGATTTCTTTATCTTGGATTTTTCTTTGGGAGTCTTTGTTCGTTTGTTGGTGATTTTCGATCGTACTGTCCCTACTATTTGTATTCTCATTGCTGTTTACTCACCCTTTTTAAGGTTAGTTCTTTGGTTTCTGCAACTTGTATGTTGATTAGATAATATTCTTGTGGTTGAGAAATTTTTTTCGTAGATATTATTAGTAATGGGTTTTTGTTGGTAACTGCCTTGGTGATTTCTGTATCTTTCCTTACTCTTTGCAAATCTCGAAACCTTACTTGTTTTATTGTTGTGATGTTGAAGTGTTATTCTAATTACCCTAAAATGGTGTCTTTTTTCCTTTCTGTAAATGCGTCATTTTCATACTTGGTTGGTTTATATGCGAGAGGTGATAGGAACTATGATGTTTCTAGTTCTTTTTTGCCTGACTTGTCGACTTGTGGAGATGATTTTTTTTCCTTTTGTTGTATTTGTAGGTATAACTTTTATGTCTCAATTAGTAATTCACAACATGTCTTCTAAAGTTCTGTCCAACCTAACTTGGGTAGATATGTTTGTTCTTACTCCCATTCCCATTATTGATAATGAGTATGCTAAGACTCTTCCTAGACATCATAGGTTGTGTGAAAAACGGGAGGATGAGAGGAAATACGAGATTATAGTTGCCGACCCTAAAGAGAGGATTTGTTTTCCCCGACTTGACAAGTCAGAACGTCACTTTATGTACATGTATGGGTGTTTTTTCACAAAAGTGAGGGTTAGTCTTCCCTTTATCGATTTTGAAGTAGAAGTCCTTAAGAGCTCTGTAATGTTGTCCCTTCCCAGCTTCATCGCAGCTCTTGGGATTTTCTGAAAATCTATCAACTCCTTTGCAATGAACTTGATGTCCCACTGTTCCGAGGGCTACCTGAAACTGTAGGTCGATCTCGGACGAGATCTTCTGCACTGGTCTGAGATGACGTGTCCGGCTGGTAGGTGGCAGCCGGAGCTGTCGTGTCCGACTTGTTGGACTGGCTGCACTGCTGATTCTTTGTCACCGGAGGGTGGGGGTACCTGCAAGAGACTCCGATGCCTAAGTTAGCATGGGTATTAAACAGGTTTTATGTAGAATCAGAGTATGAGTTATACTTGGGTGCTCCAGTGTATTTATAGTAGCGTGGGCTGACCTTTCTGATAAGATAAGTTAGTTATCTTTATCTTATCTTATTTTTGAAGGAAGTCAGCTTATCTTCAAGGGAACTGCCTTTATCTCTATAGGCTGGGATTGTCTTTGGATTCTGGGTCGTGTTCCTCCATTTGGGCCCTTTTATTGGGCTTTGCTGTCGATTTGGCCGAGTTCTTCGTAAAGAAGTCGGTCCGCTTGATCTGAACAGGTCGGTTGTTTTATTACTGAACATCCCGGTTCGGACATCTCGACCCTGGGTATGAACAGTGCCCCTGCTTGAGCTCGGTCTTCTTTTTGAGGCTGAGTTCTTGACTTCGGTCCTTCTTTAGTGAAACCGAACTCAAGCATTTTGTCGATTTCTTTGTAGAAGCTTTTTTGAATGTAGAACGTTTTTTGCACTAAGCGCGCGCTTTTATTTCGGCGCTTTGGAAACGTGCGTGGGTTTAATGCTTTCATTTAATTTTAACATTAATTGCCCCGTTTCCTTTTTGGTTCTTTATTTTGATTTTTGAAAAACCCTGAGACGGTTTCTCTCCCTCACCCTTTTCGTAACTTCTTCGCACTTATTCCTTCGTTCTCTGCTTTTTACCCTTACTTCAATTTTTCTTTCGTTGCGGCGTCTGAAGCTTTTGTTTTCTCTTGGAGTTTCGCGTTTCTTTTCTGCGATACTGCTTCTGTTTGTACTTTCTGCTTGTGAGGGGGCGATTCCAGATTTCATCTTTCATTCTCAATTTGCTGCTTTTTCCAGGTTGGTACTAGCTTTCTTGCTTCTTTTATGACTTCGTCTTCGGTTTTGATTTTGCATGTTTGAAAGTTTGAATCTTTTTTGTGGTCTTGTATTTTCTTGTCACTTGTAATGTGTTTTTCCTGACTTCTTTTTATGCTTTCTCTTGATATTTTCGTCAAGGCTTTCTAGGATTTTTGTTGCTTCTGGTCGTTTCCTGTCTGGTACTGATAGAAAATCCGTGTCTGTTCCTTGTTTTGTTTGGAGATTTCTTTTTCGTCCGATTCTGAAAAAGTTTGCACCTTTGATGATTTCCTCTTGGTGTGCTTTGATTTTGGAAATGCCTTTTGCTTGGTGAACTGCAATTTCTGTGTTTTATTGTGACCAAAAAATGCTTGCTGTTTGAATGTTTTCTGAGAGATGCTGAGCTGTAGATTTTTCCTGAAAACCTTGCCTGATTATTGCCTCCGAAGGATGCCCCAGGACTTTGGTTTGGGTCTTGGGGTTTTCCTTTTTCTGCGTGTTCGTCTGTATCGTTTTTGAGTTGTTTTCTCCCTTGTCCGAGATGTTTTTAGTAATCCCATCTTTTTTCTTACTTGTAGGATTAGTTGGCCTCATGTCTTCTCGCAATAACATTGTAGAGATGTCTTCCAGAATTCCCGAGGGGATGTCCGATTGGCTGGACTCCCTTGTTTTGTTGTGTGTTTCTATTATGGATGCTGAATTTTGCACAGAGCTGAGGAAGCGCCATAGGATTTGTGCTAACGGTTCCTGCGAGGGTGATTATGAGCTTGTTGCTCCTGATTCTGATGAGAGAGTCTGTTTTCCGACTTCCGTCGAGGGGGAGCGCCCCTCTTTCTATGCTTATGAATACTTTTTTAGTCAATTGAACGTTACTTTCCCCTTTACCTCTTTTGAAACTGATTTGTTGTGGTCTTGCAACATTGCCCCATCTCAGCTGCATCCAAACTCCTGGGGTTTTATCAAAATATTTCAACTTCTTTGTCAGGAGTTGGATATAACACCTTCTGAAACTCTTTTCCTTTATCTTTTTGTCTCAGCCAAACCTGGGGGTTCCTCCAAAAAGAAGGCTTCCTAGGTTTCTTTTAGGTCGGCCCAGGGGCATAAAGTTTTTGCCATGTATGATGAGTCTTTTAAAGATTTTAAGAACTACTTCTTCCGGGTCCGTGCTATTGAGGAGGTTCGCCCCTTTTTTCTTGATGAAAATGATGAACCTGCTTTTCCTCTGGAGTGGCAAAAGAATGTAAGAGTGCCACGTTACACATGGGAGATGCTTAGTGAGGTTGAGCGGGCCTTTGTGGTCGTTCTTGAAGATTTGTGGGGGAAGCCACCCCACCTGGACACGAAGAGATTTTTGAGTGATCCATCTTTAGTTCGGGCTGCTTTGGGTACTGCCTGATTTGTTTTTATACTTGCTCTCAGGCTTTGTTTTTTCTGTGTTGTAACTTGTCTTTGTTTTTTTATGCTTTTCAGAGATGTCGAAGAATAATGATTCTATGAGAGCCTATAAGAAGGCAAAGAAGGCGACCGCAGCACTAAACCTCTCGGCCAAAGCGGCCAGAGAAGGGTCTTCTCAACCTCTGGTTAAACCTCCTATACCGAGTTCTCCCGGGCCGAGGAGAGCAATTCCTACTCCTCGGGTCCGTCAGGTCGACCCTCCACAATCTTCCGTTGCTGCTTCCGGTCCCCCTCTTAAGAAGCAAAGAACAACTGAACCTTTCAACCTTGATGCTCCTGACTTTGATGCAGTTGAGTTTGTAGATCAACAAATTGGCCCTTATGGTGTTCTTCCGATGGATGATGTGTCAATTCTTCATCATTTTGATTATATCGCCCGGAGTGGTATCAAGTTGGCACACATGGGGGCGGCCCTATATCGGACTGCTCAAAGTCTTCCTCTCCATGCTACTAAAGCTTTTATGGAGGAGGCCAAACAGGAGTTTGATCGGATGAAGGATTTAAAGGGGGAGCTTGAAGTAAGGGTGGCCAGGTTGGAGAAGGATTTGGAGAATGAAAAGGCTATTTCGACTTCCTTGGATGGCTCTCTGAAACTGGCCGAGGACACGGCTATGCGGCATAAGGACAGTTATTTGACGTCTTACAGGGAGGTGTTGCGTCTGAGAGAAGAGTTGGAGAATGCCCGGGCTAACTATTCCGAACTCCAAGGTCATCTTGTTGGCAGTGTAACTGCTGCCTATGAGAACCTGAGGGAACAGGTTCGGGTTATTGCTCCCGAGGCCGACCTGACCCTGTTTAGCTTGGAAAACGTTGTCAGGGATGGAAAGGTTGTCCCTGATGACGAGGATGAGGATGATGTCGATCCTCCCCCTGTGGCCTCTACTAAGGTGTCGACTTCTGCTGTCCCTGCCGAGGTTGGTCCTCCTGCTTCTGACCCCGACTGCCAGATCTTGAACCGGGATGACGTTACTGTAGATGCCGTTCCTCTCCAGACTCGGCCTCCGTCTCCTCAGCCTGATGCTGCTAAAAAATCTTCTGACCCTTAGTTTTAATCTTTATTTTGGATATGTAGTTGGCCCGGCTTGTGGGCTTTTTTGAACTCTTTATGTTTTGCTAACACTTTCTTGTTACTTGCCTAGCAACTTTTGTTTTTTATAAAAACAAAAGGTAGCATGCTTCTACTTTTGTGGTAGGTTTTGGTTGCCTCCGAGGCTTTTTTAATCTTGTGGATGATAACTTTGTCTTTTGTGCTTGACTTGGTATTTCTTTTGCTGTGAATGCTGGAATCCTACAGCTTAACCTCCTTTGGATTGCTTTTGTATTTTGTGTTTTGAGTCCTTTGTGGTTGTGGCTAGGTAGGTCTAAGAATTTTTTGGTTTGTTCTCGCTCTGGTTTATTTCTGTAACCGATTCCTTCAAGTTGGTCTCCGAGTTGTTTTTCGCAGTCCATTTTTCAGGTTATATTTGTAATCCCTTTCCTGGATCTTTGTCAGATTTCCTTTAGGAATTTGTTTGTAGTAGGAGTCCGACTTGGTTATATCGGTCTCCCTTAAGTTATTTGTAGTTCTCTTTCTTGGATCTTTATCAGATCTCTTTCAGGGACTACTTTGATAACTTTTAGTAGCAGTAGTAGGAGTCCGACTTGGTTATATCGGTCTCCTTTAAGTTATTTGTAGTCCTCTTTCTTGGATCTTTATCAGATCTCTTTCAGGGACTACTTTGATAACTTTTAGTAGCAGTAGTAGGAGTCCGACTTGGTTATATCGGTCTCCTTTAAGTTATTTGTAGTCCTCTTTCTTGGATCTTTATCAGATCTCTTTCAGGGACTACTTTGATAACTTTTAGTAGCAGTAGTAGGAGTCTAACTTGGTTATATCGGTCTCCTTTAAGTTATTTGTAGTCCTCTTTCTTGGATATTTGTCAGATCTCTTTCAGGGACTACTTTGATAACTTTTAGTAGCAGTAGTAGGAGTCCGACTTGGTTATATCGGTCTCCTTTAAGTTATTTGTAGTCCTCTTTCTTGGATCTTTGTCAGATCTCTTTCAGGGACTACTTTGATAACTTTTAGTTTTGGGCTGACTTTGTCGTATCGAGCCCTTTCTAAGTTAAAGTAATCCTCTTTAATAGGGTTGGCCAGACCTCTTTCCAGGGTTTACTTATAACTTGGGTTGACTTGGTCCGACTTGGCAACGTCGGCCAGTCTTTAAAGTTATTATTTTAGCGATCCGTAAGACCTCGTCAGGTTCTTTTTAAGATTGCTTTCGATAACTTCTTGCATTATTCTGTGTTCATCTTTGCCGATTTGTAGAAAGTGGTTGTCATCTCTAGATCGTCTTTTGGGTGAATCGCGTTTTCACCTTTATCGGACGATTTGTCTTTATCGTGATCGTACAGTGAAATTGTTTTTCACTTTATGTCGATCTGTCACTTTATAATCAGACGATGAATACTTCAGATTAATGCATCTTGAAATCTTTGTAGAATATCTCAAAAATATTTTATTTAAAAGAAAAGGTAGAAATATATACATATGGGATCGTTTGAGTTTCAACTTGGTGCCTCATTAAAAAACCTTTTCAGGAAAAAGAGTGCATCCAATGATGAGATCTTTTATATACTTTTTTCTAACTGTAGTACCTTCTGAGGTTGCAGGCGTGCCATGACCTGGGAAGCTCCCGTCCATCGAGTTCGGACAGTCTGTAGTAGCCCTTTCCAAGCACTTCTATAACTCGGTAGGGTCCTTTCTAGTTTGCTGCCAGCTTTCCCTCTCCTGGTCGAGTTGTTCCGATATCATTTCGGATTAGGATGAGATCATTTTCTATGAAACTTCTCGGCACCACCTTTTGATTATATCTGGAAGCCATTCGACGTTTTAGAGCTTCTTCCCTGATTCGAGCTCTTTCTTGGGTTTCGGGTAACAAGTCGAGCTCTTCTCTCTGAAGTTGGAAGTTCGCTCCTTCATTGTAGTGAACTACTCTTGGCGATCCTTCTTCGATTTCTACTGGAATCATTGCTTCTGTTCCGTATGCTAATCGGAAGGGGGATTCCTTCGTGGTTGAATGTGGAGTTGTTCGATATGCCCATAGGACCTGTGGCAGCTCTTCTGCCCAGGCTCCCTTTGCATTTTGTATTCTCTGTTATAGTCCAGCCGATATGACTTTGTTAGCCGCTTCGGCCTGTCCATTGGCTTGTGGATGCTCGACGGAGGTGTACTGGTGCTTTATATTCAGGTCGGCTACTAGTTTTCTGAAGCCTGCATCTGTGAATTGAGTGCCATTGTCTGTAGTTATCGAATATGGAATCCCGAATCTTGTGACGATGTTTCTATATAAGAATTTCCGACTTCTTTGAGCGGTGGCATTGGCTAGGG
Source organism: Arachis hypogaea (assembly GCF_003086295.3). Classification (NCBI taxonomy): domain Eukaryota; kingdom Viridiplantae; phylum Streptophyta; class Magnoliopsida; order Fabales; family Fabaceae; genus Arachis; species Arachis hypogaea. The sequence continues at coordinate 99,762,549 of NC_092050.1, read as the reverse complement.
GCTCTGCTTCGATCCACTTCGTAAAGTAATCTACGCCCACTATGAGAAATTTAACTTGTCCTGACCCCTGTGGGAAGGGGCCGAGAAGGTCGAGTCCCCATTTTGCGAATGGCCAAGGTGAAGTCACGTTGATGAGCTCTTCTGGCGGGGCGATGTGAAAGTTGGCATGTTTTTGACATGGTGGACATGTCTTTACAAATTTTGTGGCTTTTTTTTGTAAAGTTGGCTAATAGAATCCTGCCCGGAGTACTTTTTTGGCGAGAGCTCGCGCTCAGAGATGATTACCACAAATGCCGCTATGTATTTCTTCTAGCACTTCCTTTGTGTTGGAGGTCGGTACGCATTTTAGTAAAGGTATTGAGATTCCTCTTTTGTATAGAATGTTGTTTATGATGGTGTAGTATTGTGCCTCCCTTTTTAACTTCTTTGCCTCTTTTTCTTCTGTGGGGAGTGTTCCTTCTTTGAGGTAGTTGATTATGGGGGTCATCCATCCTTGGTCCTGACTTGTTATGGCCAGGACTTGTTCCTCTTCCGAGATTGATGGGTTTTGCAACATTTCCTGGATGAGGCTTCTATTGTTGCCCCCTGGTTTGGTGCTGGCTAGTTTTGAGAGTGCATCAGCTCGGGCATTTCGTTCGCGGGGTATGTGGCAGATTATATATTCCCCAACTTGTCTGAGCAGTTCCTTGGTTTTATCCAAATATTTTTTCATGGTGGGATCTTTGGCTTGGTAGCTCCCTGTTATTTGTGATGTGACCACTTGTGAATCGCTGTAAATGTTGAGTTTTTGAGCTCCGACTTCTTTAGCCAGCTTCAAACCAGCTAACAGTGCTTCATATTCCGCCTGGTTATTGGAGGCCGGGAACCCGAACTTGAGGGAGAGCTCAACTTGGGTTCCTTGGTTGCTTTCTATTATCACGCCTGCGCCGCTTCCAGTTTTATTTGAGGAGCCATCTACGTAGAGATTCCATTTTGTGGGAGTTTCCGGGGTATCTGTGAATTCTGCGATGAAGTCGGCCAGATATTGTGATTTGATGGCCGTCCGAGCTTCATATTGGAGGTCGAACTCTGATAACTCGACTGCCCATTGTAGAATTCTGCCTGCTAAATCTGTTTTCTGCAGTATTCCTTTTATGGGTTGGTTAGTTCTGACCTTAATGGTATGGGCCTAAAAGTATGGGCGGAGTCGTCGAGATGTTAGGATGAGGGTATAGGCAAATTTTTCTATTTTCTGGTAGTTCAGCTCAGATCCCTGTAATGCTTTGCTAATGAAGTAGACGGGTTGTTGCCCATTTTCGTCTTCTCTGACTAGTGCTGAGGCTATCACTCGGCTTCCTATCGCGAGATATAATATAAGTGGTTCTCCTTCTTGTGGTCGAGATAGGATAGGTGGCCGTCCTAAGAACTCCTTGAAGTCCCGGAAAGCTTGCTCACATTCTGTCGTCCATTCGAACTGTTTTCCCTTTCTTAAAGTAGCATAGAAGGGGAGAGATCTTATCGCAGCTCCAACTAAGAATCGGGATAGGGCGGCCAATCTCCCGTTGAGTTGCTGTACCTCTTTGACACAGGTTGGGCTCTTCATGTTGATTATAGCTTGACATTTGTCTGGATTTGCCTCGATTCCCCTTTGTGTGAGCATGAATCCCAAGAATTTGCCTGCTTCAACTGCGAAGGTACATTTTGCGGGGTTGAGTCGCATGTCATGTTTCCTTATAGTGTTGAATACTTGGGACAGGTCGGACAGTAATGTATTTTCGCTTTGTATTTTTATCAACATGTCGTCCACGTAAACTTCCATGATTTTCCTGATGTGAGCAGAGAAGACTTTATTCATTAACCTTTGATAAGTAGCTCCGGCATTTTTGAGACCGAAAGACATCACGATGTAGCAGTAGTTCGCTTTTGGTGTCAAGAATGATGTTTTTTCTTGATCTGGTGGATACATGGGGATTTGGTTGTATCCTGAATAGGCGTCCATAAATGATAGGTATCTATATCCGGAGGAAGCATCTACCAGGGAGTCAATACTTGGGAGTGGATATGGATCTTTTGGGCAGGCTTTGTTGAGATCGGTGTAATCGGTACACATGCGCCACTTCCCATTTGATTTTTTCACCAGAACAACGTTGGCTAGCCATAGTGGGTACTTGACTTCTCTTATGAATCCTGCCTCCAGTAGCGTTTGTACTTGTTCTTCCACAGCTCGGGATCGCTCTGGTCCGAATTTTCTTCGCTTCTGCTGCACCGGCCGAGATCCTGGATAGACCGCCAACTTGTGGCACATTAACTTAGGGTCTATGCCTGGCATGTCTGCGGCTTTCCATGCGAAGAGGTCGGCATTATCTCGCAGGAATTGTATCAGTGAGTTTTTTGAATATCCTCTTAGGACCGTGCCGATATTAGTCGTTTTATCCGGGGTATCTCCAATCTGAACCTTCTCTATCTCGCCTTCTGGGTGCGGACGAAGTTCCTCCCGACACTGAGCTCCGCCAAGCTCAATTGTATGAAACTCTTCTCCTCTTCCTTTGAGGTTTAAGCTCTCGTTATAGCAACGACGTGCCATCCTTTGATCTGCTTTTACCGTGGCTATCCCCTCTGTAGTTGGGAATTTCATGCATAGATGTGGGGTTTAGACTATTGCGCCGAGTTGATTGAGTGTTGTCCGACCTATGAGAGCATTGTAGGCTGAACTTACGTCGACTACTATGTAGTCTATTTTGAGGGTCCTAGATTGGTTCCCTTTTCCAAAAGTAGTGTGTAGCGATACGTATCCCAACGGTTGTATCGGGGTGTCTCCTAGTCCAAACAGATTGTTCGGGTATGCTCTAAGCTCCCTTTCGTCTAAGCCGAGTTTGTCGAAAGCTGTTTTGAATAAGATGTCGGCAGAACTCCCTTGGTCCACTAGTGTGCGGTGTAGATTGGCGTTTGCTAATATAATTGTGATGACCATGGGATCGTCGTGTCCCGGAATGATGCCGGATGTGTCCTCTTTAGTAAATGTTATCGCCGGGATGTCGGGTGCTTCCTCCTTTCCCTCAACGTGGTATACTTCTTTGAGATATCTCTTTCGGGACGATTTGGAGATCCCACCTCCTGCGAATCCGCCATGTATCATGTGGACGTGTCTTTCTGGTGTCTGAGGTGACCGTTCAGTTCGTCCATCATCTTCGTCTCTCCGTCTTTTTCTTTGGTCATCATCCCGGGTGGCCAGAAATCGATCTAATTTGCCTCCTCTTACCAATTTTTCTATGATGTTTTTCAAGTCGAAGCATTCGTTGGTAGAGTGCCCTCGAATCCGGTGGTATTCACAATATTCCTTCCGATTTCCTCCTCCCCTTTTGCCTTTGAGTGGTCGCGCTGGGGGAATTTTCTCTGTATGGCAGACTTCTTTGTATATGTCGACCAAGGATGCTTTGAGAGGAGTATAGTTGTGGTACTTTTTGATTTTCTCACCCTGTCGATCTTCTTTCTTTTTGGAGTCCTTGTCTTTGTCCCAGTAGGAGGCCCCATATTTTGAGGTTTCTCCCAACCGAGCGTTCTCTTCCATGTTGATGTATTTTTCTGCTCGCTCCTGTACTTCGTCTAAGGAGGTAGGATACTTCTTTGATATGGATTGGCTGAAACGCCCTTCTCGTAAGCCATTGATAAGCCCTATGATGGCGGCCTCTGTTGGTAAACTTTGTATGTCCATGCATGTTTTGTTGAATCTTTCCATGTAGTTGCGGAGGCTCCCCCGATCTCCTTGCTTGATCCCTAGTAAATTGGGTGCGTGTTTGGCCTTATCTTTCTGGATGGAGAATCTGGCCAGGAACTTTTTGGCCAGGTCGTCGAAGTTTGTGATGGACTTCGGAGGTAGGTTGTCGAACCATCTGATCGCCGTTTTTGTGAGAGTTGTTGGAAAAGCTTTGCAGCGAACGGCGTCTGAGGCATCGGTAAGGTACATCCTGCTTCTGAAATTGCTAAGATGGTGGTTAGGATCTGTGGTGCCATCGTACAAAACCATATCCAGAAGCTTGAAGTCTTTTGGAATTTTGGTCTTCATGATTTCCCTGGTGAATGGGTCCTGTTCTTTGCGTGAAGTTTCCTCAGGAGTGGTCCGAGGAGCTTTCGTTTTGAGGTCGGCCTCTAATTGCTGTAGTTTTTCTTCTAGTTCTCGACGTCGCCGTACCTCTCTTTGTAGATCCTTTCCGATCTTTCGTTGTTGCTGGGTTTCTTTCTCAAGTTGTTTTAAACGTTCTTGGAGTGCTTCCATGGCTCCCGGATTTGGTGAGTTTTTGTCCCCGTTGGATTCTGGGGTATCCTTTAGCATAGTGTCCGCGTTTTTGTGCAGTGTTCTGTTTTCCAGATCTGAATCGTGGTCGTTGTCATGGCCGTCCGCCATGGTTTTGGGATGACTTCCAGGTTCCCCGGCAACGGCGCCAATGTTCCGAGGGTTACCTGAAACTGTAGGTCGATCTCGGACGAGATCTTCTGCACTGGTCTGAGATGACGTGTCCGGCTGGTAGGTGACAGCCGGAGCTGTCGTGTCCGACTTGTTGGACTGGCTGCACTGCTGATTCTTTGTCACCAGAGGGTGGGGGTACCTGCAAGAGACTCCGATGCCTAAGTTAGCATGGGTATTAAACAGGTTTTATGTAGAATCAGAGTATGAGTTATACTTGGGTGCTCCAGTGTATTTATAGTAGCGTGGGCTGACCTTTCTGATAAGATAAGTTAGTTATCTTTATCTTATCTTATTTTTGAAGGAAGTCAGCTTATCTTCAAGGGAACCGCCTTTATCTCTATAGGCTGGGATTGCCTTTGGATTCTGGGTCGTGTTCCTCCATTTGGACCCTTTTATTGGGCTTTGCTATCGATTTGGCCGAGTTCTTCGTAAAGAAGTCGGTCCGCTTGATCTGAACAGGTCGGTTGTTTTATTACTGAACATCCCGGTTCGGACATCTCGACCCTGGGTATGAACACCCACCTTCCTCTAAAGCTTTCTTTTACCTTTTGTGCTTACTAAACCTTTTAGTTCCAAAAAACATGGCTAGATCTCTTTTCGAGTTATCCAAAGGAGGAAGGTCTGTGCTATTTTTGACGAGTCTTTCCACGATTTTAAGAATTATTTCCTCAAAATCCAAGCAGTTAAGGGTTCCCGACCTTTCTTTGTAAGTGAAATGGATGAGCCACTCTTTTCTTTGTATTGGAAGGAGAGTCCCGTAATAGTCAAATACGACCTGGACGATTTAGATGAGGTCGATGAGAGTGTAGTGTCTTTATACCAAGAGTGTTGGGGCCGAGCTTCTTATCTGGATACTAAGAGATTTTTAGGAAATCCAAGCCAACTTCAATCTGAATTAGGTAGACTTCTTTTACATTTTGTAAATGTAAATTTTATTGATTGTTTCTTAGATTTTGATGTAACCCGACATTGATGCCGTGTAGAAAGGATGGCTCCTAAGTCGGCTACCATGAAAACTCTTCGGACCGTCAAGAAGAATGTCGTTGTCCAAAGTCTTTACTAAAAGAGTCCGATGGATCTGGCAACCTTACTTCTCCCTCCAAGTCGGCTCAGGTTCCTCGGTATCAGAAAAAATTGTTGATCCAACTCCTCCTCCTTCTTTTAGTTTGGAAAAACAAACACTTCCTCCTCCCAACCTCGAGCCGAATCCTAAGAAACGCAATAGCTTGGGCCGAAAAATAATCCTTCCAAATAGTTTTATTAGTATGGATGATGTTTTTATAAATAGCCATCTCCAAGTTCTAGCCTATGGTGGAATTTAGACGGTAGGGGTGTGTGCATCATTGCTGAAGGAATTGGAAAAGACTCCCTTCGGTGCCACTTAACATACTTTGATTGATCTCTAAGATGAAGTGGCATCTTTGAGGGAGACAAAAAAGGAGTTGGAGGATGAAAATGAGGCGCTTGTGTCCGACTTGATCAAATCTCGGGAAAGAATAAAACAAGCTGAAACCGCCTTAGCCATGGAGGAGGGCTTAAAAAAGAAGGCCGAGGAGAGTTATGTAACACCCTAATTACCCTAAGCCTTACCTCATGCCGTAAAGCAAAGGTTAATCAAGGGTTATGACAATTCTAAGGCTCATACATAGATATATATAGAAGGAATAATAATTCTAGAAGCTTGATGAAGGAAATAAGCTCATGAACAGGATTTGAAAAGATCAAAATGTACACACAAAACTACCAACTTAACCCACAAGATATAGATATAATATATACAAAATATAAGAGTATAATTATCATAAGATGCTAGCCACAGCCCGCGGAGTTTAGGCTGACTAGTAAATACTAACATACAGAATTTTGGCAATAACACGGCTTATACAGAATATCTCTCATAAGGTAAGCCTCTAAGGCAAAATAAAATACAAAAGTGAGAGTACTAATCAAAATAACCAAAATGACAGCAAAATAGAATAGGATCCTCCGCTCTGCTACCATCACGCAACTCACTGCGGTGGGTTGCGACCTGCATATGAAAAGTAACAACAACGTATGGAATGAGAACCAGAGGTTCTCAGTATGGTAACAGTACCCAGTAATGTAAGATGTAAGACCCCGGGACGCCAGAGGCAGTCCTAGAGCTTTATACCAAACATATATTCAAGCTTAAACGAAATACATAAATAAATGACTTAAACCATAAACAGGGTTATCTCTTAGGGAAATTCTAACTAATAATAATCACACCGCTGTATCCCACAGCCTCCTCAAACCTAACCTCTGTGTAATTCCATCGCCACCACCTACCTAACCTCCTCAGCACTAGACAATCACAATTAATGCAAACAAGTAAAACACAGATAATATTCATATATAACAAGTAGTTCAAGAAGCAAGTAGGCATGTTATACAATTAGGCAAGCTCAAGTAATCAAAGCAATCAAGCACATAAGAGTTGCATATGATGAATGTCTATCCTGTTGGCTTGTGATATCACTTGTCGGTCCGTAAATGCCAACCCGACACATCCTCCCGGATGTAGCCTTTTCTGCCACGCCAGAGATATAGTGTCCTGCACACTCATGCAGTAGCAAATCTGCTACGTCAGAGATATAGTGCCCTGTACACTCATGCAGTAGGGAGTCTACTGCGCCAGGGATATAGGCTCCGCACACTTCCTGTAGTAGAGAAGGAAATAACCTCAACAAATCATGCAGCAGAACAATCTACCATGTCGGGGATATAGGCCCCGCACACTTTCAACATTCAACAAGTCATGCGATAGAAACACCTGCCACGCCGGAGATATAGGCTCCACACACTTCTCAACAACAACTCGTCATGTAGCAGAACAATATGCCACGCCGGAGATATAGGCTCTGCACACTCTCAACAATCCAATCTATTTCCTCATTATTCCTTTCCAAGTTCTCAACTCATCACAACCATCATCAATTCATAACCTTCTGTTCTGAACTCACTAGTTCGTCAATTTCTCAATTCATATACCATTCTTCCTTCGCAATCAACCAAACACATTCTCAGTACACCAGAAATCTAAGCCTCCGTTCTCTAACTTTTCAAAATAACACCAAATCAAACCTCCTAGGACATTTCCCATGTTTCAATACCCGAAGATAAGCCCCAGAGTCTTAAAATGGTGCCATAGAAGTATACAATCTTGTTGGGAAGGTGAAATAGTTGGAAACAAGTTTTAAATTTGAGAAACAGGGCGTGTGCGTACGCACAGGGGTCTGCGTACGCACAGCTACGAAAATTCACAAGTCTGTTCACTCGAATAAGCTGTGCTAGCGCCCCTAACAGACTGACCTTCCCAACGTATGCGTGCGCACAGGGCTGTGCGTATGACGATCAGATTTCTGTCGGTAAAGAATTTCACAGATAAATTCTCGTTTCAAGTATAGTTTCTAAACCAACTAAATCCTTTTGTACAAAAATTTGGTTGTCACAAGTAACAAACCCCTAATAAAATTGATAACCAAAGTATTTAAACCTCGGGTCGTCTCCCAAGGAATTGCAGGGAGGTGTATTTATTATTAGTTATGGAAGATTATCTTTTTGGGGTTTTGAATAATGAACAGGAAAAGTAAATTGCAAGAATTAAAGTAATAACAAATAAAGCTCTTAGCAAGGTATGAAACTGGAAATCCTGTCCTAGTTATCCTTATCAATTGTGATGAAAATTGTTCATTGCTCCCACTTAGTTAACCCTTACTAAATAAAGGAAAGTCAAGTGGACTAATTAATTTGATTCCTCAAGTCCTAGTCAATTCCTAAGGAAAGACTAGCTTTAGAGGGATCCAAATCAACTAGCAAATTCTAATTATCAATCAACAAAGGAGTTTGATAACTCAAGTGTCACCAATTAATCAATTCAAGCTAAGAATGTAAAAAGCTAAATTAAAATCATAAATCTGAAATACCTCAAATTGCATTAAATAGAAATTAAAATCTAACATGAAGAGTTCATAAACCAATTTGGCAACATAAGTAATTAACAAGAGAAATATATAAACCAAAGTACTAGAATAAATAAAAGTAGAAGAGAAACTAAATTAAAGGAACATTGAACCTGGAATGGAGAAGAAGTAAACCTAACCTAAGAGAAATCCTAAATCCTAAAACCTAAGAGAGAGGAAGGAGTCTCTCTCTCTAGAAAACTACATCTCAAACCTCAATTGTGACTAATGAGTGAATGATTGAATGAATGAGTGATTCCCCCATTGTGCAACCTCTATTCTGTGTTATCGGGCTTGGAATTGGGCCGAAAAGGAGCCCAGAAATCGCCCCCAGCGCTTTCGGTAACTTTCTACACGTGGCGTCTGTCACACGTATGCGTAGGTCACGCGTGCGCGTCATTTGGCGATTTTTCTTATCACGCGTACGTGTCAGTCACGCGTACGTGTCGCTCGTGTTCTGCGCTAGGCACGCGTCCGCGTCGTCCATGCGTGCACGTCGCTACCAGTTTCTCAAAAACTTCATTTTGTTGCATTCATTTCACTTTTGCTTGTTTCCTTTCTGTCCTCCAAGCCATTCCTGCCCCCTATAAAGCCTGGAAATACTTAACACACAAATCACGGCATCGAATGGTAATAAAGGATAATTAAAATTAACAGTTTTAAGGTCTAGGAAACATGTTTTCACATATATCAAAGAATAAGGAAGGAATTGTAAAACCATGCAAATTATGTGAATAAGTGAGCAGAGACTTGATAAAAACCACTCAATTGAGCACAAGATAAATCATAAAATAGTGGTTTATCAGCGTATGCACATGTTGCAATTCCTCATTGGTATGTGCGCGCACAAACTGTGCTAGCGCTACAAACAGCATGCCCATCCCTGCCTGTGCGTACACACAGGTCTGTGCGTGCGCACAGGTTTAAAATCTCATAGGGTTGTGCGTGCGCACAAGGCTGTGGGTGCATACATACGAAAAATCTCAAAATTCTGCAACTCTGCAGAATTTCAGATTTTGACACCAATCTTTGAATGATCATAACTTCCTCCACAAAAATCCAAATTGTATAAACTTTATATCGATTTGAAGAGTTTTCAATGAACTTTAATTTAAAGCAAAACCAATTTTGAAAACTGAGGCTCAAGTTATGATCCATCAAAGTTCACCAAAAATATGTTTTCTACTAAAAACCTTAAAAACTTACTTTCAACAAAACCCTCACTTCAAAACCAAACTACTCACAATCCAATTTAATACCAAACAAACACAAAAGCTCCTACCACTCATTTTTCAATCTCAACCATCAATAATCTCCCATTAACACTATCCCACACCATCAAAATTAATATTCTCCAACAATCAAAAATCATCACAAACAATCCTAATTCTCCTCATTCATCAATACCATTTCCACAACTCATCATCAATTATCAACAATACCAACAACTCTCAACAATATTACACATCAACAATAATCCTCCAACCTTAACATAACATCAACCACAAGATTCAATATCCAAAAATCATCATCAACATACATCATCACACATCATAATCATCAATGTCCTTTATTCCAAACCACCACAAACATTTTACATTAACTTATTACCTTAAATTCTCATAAATCCCCATTATTCACCAATATAACTAATCACCCTAAATACTCATCAATACCCATAATTCCTAACAATCACCCTTAAGCACACTAATCCAATACAACTAACAAATACATCAATGCACAAATAATTATTCATAGGCCAATAACATCCAATCCTATCTTACGGTCAACTAGCCTAAGTATCCATGAATATTACATACTATATAGAGGAGACCGAAACCATACCTTGGCTAAATTCCAAACGCACCAAATATCAAAACGAAGCCACCAAGCTTAATCTAAAGCCTCAACCAACTCCAACAAATACCAAAACTCAATCTAACATCTATATATATCAAGATCAAAATCTAAGATACATAAAACAACTAAACAAAAGAGTTTAGTGAAACCTTACCTTACCCAACGAGATTAGGGATAAAATTCCATAATTACCCGTTACTAGAGATCACCTAAACAAGCAAAACCATAAAACTTGCTCAAAACCAAACACAAAAAATACGTAGAAAACTAGGGCTGGAAACTAGGGATTGAGACACGAGTTCTTACCAGGTTTGCTTAGATAGAATTGAAGAGCTCGATGAGAGCTTCACGTGGCCGTAAATGGCTCGTCAATCGGAAGTCCGTAGCTCAAGTTATGGCTCCCGGAAAGTGGAGGTGAATAGTAACCAACCCTCACCTCTCCTCTCTTCTCAAGCTGCACCCCTCTCTCTTTTTGGGAAGGAAAATGAGCTGAAAAGCTCATTTAATGAGCTTATATATGTTGGGCCCGGTCCAACCCGTTAGCGTTTCTAGTCCGTTTGGCCCAGTTTGGGCCAAAACCTTTAAGATTAGTGCCCGATTTCCAATTCTAAATTATTTTTATCCTTTTAAAATAATAAATCAATTTTCCAAAATCTTATTTTCTAAAATACGCAATACTAGACAAACTAGAGCCAGTACTGCCAGCTTGAGTGCCAGTATGCATTTTTACAAAACTTTTCGAAACAGATATATTTTCCAGCTCAGAAAAATTCATTAAAATCAAATTTCATCTTTTTATTTTCAAATTAAAACTTCTAAATTTTGAATCTATTCCGGGAACTAAAGTTATTATTTTATCAAAATGGTTTTAGCCGGTTCTTACAAGTTACACCAGGATATTTGGGGAGAAACTCAACTTGGTAGATGAGGTCGCCGAGTCTATAGATAAGTATGCAAAGCATGAGGTGATCATAGCTGAAGGTATTGATGAGATGGTGGAGAACCTGAAGGCTCAATTACGAGTTGTTGTTCCCGAGGCGGATTTTTCCTTTATCAGCTCCGTTAATATTGTGGTTCATGGGAAGATTATCCCTGCCCTCGAAGATGATGAGGATACTCCCATGCCTGAATCGAAGACCTCAGAAGTCTGAGCTGAGGGAGCTTCTAAGGAACTCCCCACTCCTTCTGAAGTTATTCCGACCTCCTCTACTCAGCTTGATGACGCTAGTATTGGTGAACAGGTCCATCCTTTGTAATACATTGCTTTGAACGGCCCGACTTGTGGGTCTTTAAGAACAATTTAAATTTTTGTAATAGTTGTAGCTTGAACAACTTTTATTTTGTTTTAAAAACCTTTTTCCACTATTCTAATAGTGGCTTTTTGAATGAATGATTGTGTTGTCTGTAACACCTTAACTATCAAAATATCACGCTTCCGGCTGCGCTACTCTGATAGCTCGGGTATTACGACGACTCTTATAATATTTAATACTAAAATATGAGCCTGTTTAAAACTTAAACCGAATTTTTCAAAACATACATCCATACTTACAATACAAATTACAATACTTATAGAGAATACACACACACACACGCGCACACACACACACACACACACACACACACACACGCACACACACACACACATATATATAATGCCAATACATGAGTTTGATGTCCAAAATTCTTTTCCAATTTTGCCCTTCCTAATAATCTATCCCACTATATATTAGTTATTCCACATTAAAAACTTCTACTACCTCATCTTCTCTCTTATCACACACATTCACGTTCTCTCTTATCTCATTAATTCACAATCATGGAACTTCTATAATTATCTCTTTTCTCTCTTACTATCTATTATCTCAGATTACTGTTACTGCATAATAGAAAAGCTTTTTTCTTTTCTTATTCATCTTCTCTTGCATCCTTCTCACTTTACTTAGATATAAAATAAAACTTAATATAAAGATAATTGGTGTCTAAATTTAAGTTCCAATATTGTTCCCAAAAAAAAGTTTATTATTAAAAAATTCTTTCATCAGTTACATTAAATAAAAATTTTCTATCCATTTTTTTATAGTAATCTTATTAAGATTTTTGTATTGAACGTAAATTATTGTTGCAGATTTTTTATTTGGATATATTTTTAAAGAATAAAATAAAATAGTTCAATAGGGACAATTAAAAAAAAAATAAATTTATACAGAATAATTTTTCTCTTATCATACTCTTCTAATATACTCTAGGTAATTACACAATATATAATATCAATTGGCGTCTAAATTTAAGTTCCAATATTATCCTAGAGAAGCTTATTATTAAAAAAAATTTTTCCGTGCATCCGTCAGTTACGTTGAATAAAAAAACTTTCACACATTTTAAAAGAATGATTTTTGTACCAATATATCAGGATTCATTTTACATATAATATTCATTCATACGGAGTATGTTATAAAAATTATATTTAAGTAATTTTTTTTATCTTATAACTATTTTATATTTTGGGATTCAAAATTTTATATTTTTATTATTATTCAAGCTTTATTTTTATGTTTTATTTTAGTTCTGTTAATAAAAAAATAATAACATTAGTTTTAATATTTAAGTTTTAGGATAAATAAAAAGATTGAATTTTTTTTATAAATTTGATGATTAAAAACTATTTATTGTAGAATAAGTTAAGTCTATTATTTCTTGACTATAAAAATATATATAATTCACTCTTGAATGTAATTAAAATAAAAATATATTTATTTAATTTTTTAAATTTTATATTAATTATTAAAATCATGATATAATGGATGTACTCCTATAAAAAAAATAAAAATGACTTCATAATTATTTTTTTGTTGGAAGAAAACATTACTCAATGACTATAGAGTATAATTTAAATAACTATAGACAAGTAACATAAGTAATAAAAAATGGATATAAAATTTGACTTTTTTGTTATTTGGTACAAAAATAAATATAATAAAATGAATCACTGTTCTCATATATAATGACATAAAATTTAACATTATCCTTTTCTAGAGCCATCTATTTTTTTAGTTTTTATCCTTATTTTGGTACTTTATTTTAAGTTTATTAAACCAAAAAATACTAATGTTATTTAACTTTAATTTTTAATTTTTATCATAAATAAAAAATATGTGACTTTAAATGTATTAGATAATAAAAAAAACTCATAATAAAAAAAGAAGTTAAATTTACTCGTTCGTTATATTTATAGGAATGTAGATGATTCACATAAGAGTTACGAGATTTTTTTTGAACTTTTATTTTTAAAGTAGTATTCACTTCTGAGTGTAATAATTATGAACTAATATATGTTGGTAACTAATTGCGATTGAAGAGAAGATATAAGAGAATAAGAACGGAAGAAGAAAGAGAGAACAAGCTAATATAAGAGTGGTGGTAAGCCAGCATATGTAGATAGATAATGATAAGAAAAAAGAATAATGAAAACAAAAATTAAAAATTCTAAAAGAATAATAAGACTAAGATAATTTAAAATGATGAATATAAAATTATAAGAAATAAAAATTTTTTAGCTATTAAAATTATGCGAGAAAAAGAGTGATTTAAATATAAACTTTTATATCTACTTCGAATTAAATATAATTGACAAATAAATAAATTTACAAATATTTATAAATTTTTATCTTCATTGTTACACATAGTAACAACATAATGATTTTAGTATTGTACCTAAATTAATTTAAATTCAATTATTCTATATATTAAAAAAATTAAATAACTAATAATTTTTTATTTTTATTTAATTATTCTATACAAAATTTTTGAATGCTTGATATCTTAATTTTTTTTAAATGATAAAATATGACTTAATAAGTAAGTATGAAAAATAAGTATCTTTATAATAGTTATACATTTAGATATCTAAATCAAACAAAAAAATAATTCTTTTAACAAATCTTTAACAACTCAAAAGTTAACACAATGGATATGTATGGATCAAAGTGATAAACAAGAATGAGAGCTGCGATAATGGTAATATGATATGGTGGTAATTGATTGCGGTCAGAGTTAATAGAAGAATAAAACAAAAAAGGAGAATAAAACAAGGCAACATAATAGTGACGGGGGAGACAATAATAGTTATACATGTAAAAAAAATAATTAGAGAAAATAATAGTGTATAATATGATGAGATGATATAATCAAAATAAAAATTAATAATTTTGAAATAATAATAAAATTAAAGATAATTAAAGATGTTCAATATACGATTAAAGAAATAATTTTTTATCTATTAGAATTATGTATAAAAAAATGTTTTGAATATGAATATAAATTTTTAAATTTATTTCAAATTAAATAGGTTGAGAAAATAAATAAATTTAATATATAAATAACTAATTTATAAATAATGTTAATAAATTTTTATCTTGACTTTGTTACACATAATAACAACAATTTTTTTTAATTTTTTAATTTAAATTTATTTATTTTATACTTTTCATATATTAAATAACTTAAAATATTTTATTTTTTAATTATTGATATTAAATTTATAATTTTAAAAATAAAAATATAAAAATATTTGTGGAAAAGCAGCTAAATATATATATATATACACATACGTACATAATCAATTTCCTATCCCTCTTATAGAAACCTGTAAAGAAAAAGGCGAGGGAAAAAGTAACTAATACAATACAAAACATCATTTAAAACAGAAAAGGAATAAATGGGCTTTTTCGAACTTCGTCATCCATGACCTGAAAAAGAAAAGACCTGTAGGGGAGTGAGAACATCGTCCTCACTAGTTCTCACTATGGGGTTACAAAATTACTATAATAGGATACGTGAAAATAAAACCATTACAGTGATTAATAATCGCCTTATGCATCTTTTCAAAATCGAAGACTTAATATAAAAAATCTGAAATCCTTTCTAAAAGAGGAAATTGTTAATCCTTCAAAAATCCAAAAGCCTTTTTAAAAGTTTTTCCTAGATAGTATGAATGACCAAGCTGTTCCAAGCATATGTTCTTTAAGTCTATGCTGAACCAGTTTAGTTTTTCATACTTTTCTAAACCAAAAACACAAACCAAACACAGCCTTCGGCCCATCTCATAATCAACCACGGTCCTAGGCCCAAACAATCCAAACAACAACCAATCCACCGCAATCCAACAGAGTTTTCGTCACAAACACAAGTAGGAGAGCTCAAGCACAAACAAGCAGTTACTTCAAGTAGAACAATTAGTAGTTAAGCACAATTAATCACAAAGGCAAACCAAGTACAATATGCATACCCAAACAATGTCACATAGATGCATATGATCAAGGTCTGTCCTAGTGGCTGATGAGTCTCATCTGTCGGTTATATAGCCAATCCGACAAGTCCTGGTAGCTAACCATTGGACTATCCTTCTATCGTGCATCCCCAACTTTGAGTTATTCACAATTATAATTATAATCGCACAACACCCACATTGGTGTTTATCCATGGGGCGAGCTCTTCTGGAACTTTCAGTGTCTGGCCACACTTACGACATAGGGTCAGCAGAGTATCGAGTCTCAACCTGAAGCACGTGGTGGCTAGCCATTGCTTTTACCCAGAGATACTAGTATCTCAGATAATTGGAAGTGCAACAATCACATCATCAATCTCTAATCATCCATATTCATACTCAGCCATAATTTAATACCAGTACAGCCATCCAGCTCATAACATAACAATACTTCCACCATCCAACATCATCAAACTCATATAATCATCATTAAAGCCATAAGTCACTTTTTCTCAAATCACTTTACTTTGAAATAAAAAATCAATCCCCTCCAGCCTTAACTTTAAAATCACCATTTCTCAAATCTTTTCAGGCTCATAAGCCACTTTTCCTCAAACGTAAATTTCTCTTTTCTAAAACAAAGTCACCCTCGGCATCATCTTTCCAAAACTTCCAAAACTATGCCAAATTAAAATCTCTTTTGAAGGATTCAAAATCATTCATCCTAATATAGGATTCGGTAATAAAATTCCCCAGCCGAGTCTCAAGACTTTAGGGGAGAATAACATATATAACTCATTTCCTTAAATTCATTTAAAATATGTAAAGCCATAACTTCTTGATTTGGGTAATAAAAATAGAATCTAAGCCTAGCCGAGTCGTGCAATCAATTACTTCAACCACATTTTCAAAATCTTTTCTTTTACCTATACTAAAACCAATCTCAACCCCATGTTAAAAATCTGAAACGTTTCCAATGGCTCGAAAATCATTTTAGTTTTTTCTAAACCAGAAATTTAAAGGATACTTTAAACTTTTTCCAAAACGTCGTAAAAATACGGTTTATCAATCAAGATTCAAGTTCTTTCAAAACCACTGAAACTCCTCCAATTAAACTCCTCAAGTTAATTTCAAAGACATAAACCCTTTCACCTTTAAAACAACTTAAAACATAAGTTTTCCCTAAATGTCTTGCACCTAAAAGTAAAAATACTTTTCTTAAGAAACAACGCGAAGTCATAATTCTCTTTTTCAATGATTCTTTTCAAAGCATAATTTTATCGCTTTCATAAATGATTTAGGTAAAGATAATAAAAGTATTAAATTGACAATTCTCCAAGTAAAATAGTAAAGGCCTTAAATTCATAATTTTCTAGATAACATTTCAAATAAAGACTCAAATTTCATAGGAGTTTCGGCAGTATCTGCCCTAAAACTTGGACTCTGCCACCCTTTTCGGGTCCTAACAAAACCATTCCGCAACCCTCTTTAACAGGTTTCAAAACCAAATCAATTAAAAATCATGCTAAATCCAAAAGTTTATACCGTTTTCATGTTTCATGAAAACCAACTCAAACTCAAATCAATTTCCAACAGATTAAACTCGATTTCAAATCTTTAAAGAAACAACTTTAAAGAAACACTTCAAAAACAGTCCGTTTCACAAAACCAAATAAGAATATAGTCATACAAACATTTGTATCCATTCAAGACAACCAAACAATACATAAGACTTATACAATCACCAAAGATACATTTTCTCACATCAATATCCATATATAATAATCCCAATTTATAAAGTATAGTTTTCTGAAAAGGCCCCTACCTCAAAAAGTTGAACCCATACACTAAACAGGACACAAGAACCTTTTCTCTCAGCCCGAAATCAACTGTAGCTTCAACCACAAGTCTGTTCCCTTCCGCAATAGCAGAAACGACTTTCATCGCAACAGGCAATCCCAATAACTCAATCCTAAAACATAAATATCGCGAAAACCTTAATAACATATAACACAAAATTAACAACGAGGGTTCGAAATAAGTACACCTACGGTAACAGTAGAATAGAGCAGCCGCAATCCCGAGCTGACCCGGCGACAGCTCTGATAGCGGCCCAAGACTCCGGTGTTTCAATGGAAACCTTACTTTTGACATAAAATCATTGAAACTCAACCCTTTGATACCAACAGCTCATAATCTCTGATAACTTATATCAGAATACTGATTTTAAAGGTTCTGGAAATAAAAATGCTTACCAAGAAGGAAATGGCTCGGCGGTGGCTTCCGACAACCAGAACAGCGGTGGTTCACGATGGTGACACGGCTCTGGCAGTGAGACAGCGGCAGAAGGTGTCTCTCTTTCCCGTCGTGTTATGATCCTTCATCCTTAGCTCCGTTCAGCGACAAGGAGATCCATGGCTCTGATGGAAGCACGACGGTGACGAGCTCCCTCAATGGCAATGCGACGGATCCGACGGCGACGGGATCCTCAATGGCATCTTCTCTCTTCCTGCAAGCGTTCTCCCTCAGTGCGACTGTGTGGCGACTTGGCGGCAAGGCTAGGTGCGATGATGGCTTATGCGGCGGCGACATGATGGTGACGGCAACGCGGCCTCCCACTTCTCCTCTTCCCTTGCTCGTGCCCACCTCTCTCTCTTCGGCTAAGCTTCCCCGCGCAGCTCCCTCTCTCTTTCGACGGTGACACAACGGCGCGGCGGTAGTGATGCTCTCTAGCACCGTCTTCCTCTTCCCTTCTTCTCTTCCTGTTTCTCTCTTCCCCCCTTCTTTCTCCCTTATTTCTGCATGTGTGCGTGTATAGTTGGGAAAAGGGGGTGACGGCCGATAGGGTAAAAGGGGTTAGGGTTTTGTGTATTTAATTTTTAGGTTTAGGGTTTAATTTGGGACAAATTTGAAATTAGGAACATTTCGGTTAAATTAGGGTTTGGCAAATTCTAAATCAAATTAGGTTATATTGTATAAATTTTGAAATCTAATTTAACCCTTAAAATTACTTTAAAAATATTATTTAATTATCAATTTGCTAAATGGGCTTTCAATTAAGTATTCTAATTTAAAATAAGAGACAATATAATTAATTTTCTTTGTTTATAAAAAAATTAAACATTAAATTCTAAAATCTCAATTATTTAAATAAAATCATATAAAATTCTTATTATTTTACAGTTACTAAAATTTATAATTTAAATATAGAAAATACTCAATAATTGTAAAATCAGATAAAAATCTTAATTTATTTTAAACTCAATTTATGAAAATTTGTTTTAATTATTTTAATAAAATAAGTTCTGAAATTAAAGTCTTTAACGAATAAATAAATTGAATTTAGCTCATAATTAGATTTTTTAAAAATTCTGGGTCTTACATTCTACCCACCTTAAAAAAATTTTTGAGGTAAAATAATACACTTGATAATACATAATTTTTAATACTTTACTCTTGAATAAATTAGAAAAGCAAGAAGTCCTGGCATATATATAAATTTTCAGAGATCGGATAAGCCATAAGACATAGATATAAGGGAAGAATGTGGTATAAAGCAGAAATCACAAGATAGGTTCAAAACAAAGAGGTAAATTGGTGTCAACACTTTACCCAAAACGTGAAGAAACACAATAAGGTGCAAATTTTCAAAATAGGTGTTTGCAGAACAATGTGGTCGACAGGCCAACGCTCTTGTTCCCTTAACTAATCAATCACTCGGCGTTTTTCAACTTCCTACGCTTTAACGTACTTCACCATCACAATTCCCAACTATACTTTGTCGAACGATTCATCTGAAAGTTCTCAACCTCATCAATCACTTCGCAAACTCACTACTGATCATAAGCCTAATATCGACAAAACTCTTTCGCGTAAAACAAGGATTTGCGACATCTTGTGGTATAGCACACTTACAAGTTTCACTTTTCGCATCCACCAACTGTGTCTTAAGAACTAACGTATCGCTTGTAGTATTTAATGGTCGCATGTGACACTAAAACAAATCTCGAGTTTACTTAGAAGGATACAAGATTTTAGAAATGAAAGACAAGTGATAAGAACAATACTCATAAGAATGTTGAAAGAATGAATGAGAGTACAAATAAACAAGGATGCACAAGAAATGAAGATTTGCTGGAAAGGAATCAATTGACAACCTTAAGGGTAACTCTTGAATCAAAGGAATTCGATAGGACTAATAGGATGAAAAACAATGCAGTATTTTGAAACGAATTCAAGCTGAGTCAAATAAATATGAGGTTCACAAAAGAATATCCAAAACTAAAGACAAAACTCACAGAACTCAAGAGTATGATTTAAAAATACTTTTGAATACATTGTTTATAAAGAATGGAAAACTTAAGGAAAAATCAGTTCACATTCTAAAAGAAAAGATAAGTTACAAACATCCTTCAAAAGAATAATAAAAAGCATGAATATGGCGTTATTTCAATATAAATTCAAGTTGAAGTAGACTATACAAAGTTTGATAAAGGATAGACTAATTTTAGTTAAGAGCAAAATTGTTTTTTTTTCTTCTTTTCTTTTTTCTTTTTTTTTTTAAATAAGCATGCATGAAAACTGCGATCTTGTTGAAAAGAAACCCTAAATAAAGTTTTTCTCATAAAAGGAAAAGAGGATGCATTAAAATCAAACAGGTTTATACCACATACAAGAATTTTAAAAATATAAGGTAAATGAGTGTAGGCTGAGTAGAAAGTGATTTTATTAAAACTTCATGAGACGGTTGTGTCGTACCAAAAAAAATTCAAATCATAGCAAAGAGAGGCACTGCTCAAGTAAAGGAATGCAAAGTCAAGGACAGCTGATAGAGGATTTTATGTCGATCTAGAATTTCTCAATAAAATTGAATAAGTTCATTGCAAGTATAGTCTAGACCAACAACCAATCCTCCATCAAAGTTTAATTTTTGGTTGTCACAAGTTCAACCCAATAAAAATAACCGAGAATATTATTCCCGAGTCGTTCTCCCTAGGAATTACAATTGAGTGCTCAGTTATTCGTTATGAGTTTCAAGGGGGTTGGGTTGATAAAACAAGAAATTAAATGAGAACAAAATAAAGAAAACAACTAAGGAAAATAATTACTAAAAAGAGGCATTCATGGCAAGGATTGAGAGTCAAGACTTTCTATCCTAGTCATTAATTATCATACAATGATTAATGATGAGCGGATATTTTAAATGCTTTTTGGCATCATTTTCATATAGTTTTAGTATGTTTTGGTTAGTTTTTATTAAGTTTTTATAGGTTTTAGTGTTAAATTCACATTTTTGGATTCTACTATGAGTTTTTGTGTTTTTGTACAATTTTTGGTATTTTCTGGCTGAAATTGAGGAGCTGGAGCAAAAGTCTGATTTAGAGACAGAGAAAGCACTGCAGATGTTGTCCGGATCTGACCTCCTTGCACTCGGAAGAGCTTTTCTGGAGCTATAGAAATCGAAATGGAGCGTCCTTAATGGCTATGGAAAGCTGAAATTCAGAACTTTCCACTAATGTATAATAGTCCATACTTTGCTTCAGATTAGAAGGCCCAAAACTGGCGTCCAACGCCAGCATCCTGCCCCCTTCTAGGCGTCCAGCGCCCAAAGAGCAGAGACCAGTGTCCAAACACCCAAAGAGGACCCCTAGCCAGCATTTCACGCTCTAAGGATCTCATAGCACATGGATCTCATCAAAACTCAGCCCAAATACTCACCAAGTGGGCCCCAGAAGTGGATTTTAGCACTAGATAGACTATTTTATACTTACTAGTCATCTATTTAGTATTTAAGACTTATTTTACATCTCTCTAAAAGGAAGACGCATACTTTACATGTTTTACATTATATTTTCCTTTCAGTATGAGTTTCTAAACCTCCTAGGTTGAGGGGAGGAGCCCTGCTGAGTTCTTCAACATGGTCAATAGGATGATCAGTGACAATCATCTCTGTTCATCATACTAAGACGAATGTGCCTGATAAACACCTGCGTCTACTTGGGTTTGTGTGATGATTGCAAAGCGCGAGCCAACAGCTATGTTTATACATCTCTTAGACGACTAATCCAAGACTTCATTGGGGACTTCTCGAGACATCAGTTCATCCGATTTTCGGGGAGATTAGGGTCTCCGTGGTATAGGCTAGAATCCAAAGAAGCAGCATTCTCTGATCCGGAAGATTCGACCTTGTCCGTAGCGTTTTGAGTAGGATCGCCAGGAGAATGAACTGCTAGAGCTTCACCCTTCGTCAGATTAGATGACCATGGCCAATGGCGTTCAATTTGTAGCAGAGGAGATCAATGACCACGGCCCATGGCGTTGATCACATACAGCCTGCCATTGAAGAAATCACTCACAAGCAAAGAAGACAGTAATACCAAAGTTAATTCAGAAAGGCAAAGCAACTCCAATCCTCAACTATATCCCTATTACTGATTTTAATATATGCAATATTCCTTTAATACAATTCCATATCCAACAACCTTCTAATTCGCGTGACTAAGATCTACAAGATAACCATAGCTTGCTTCAAACCACAATCCTCGTGGGATCAACCCTGACTCGCTCAGATATTACCTGGACGACCCAGTGCACTTGCTGGTACAGCTGTACGAAAGTATGGGGATTTGTGCACTAAGTTTTTGGCGCTGTTGCCGGGGATTGTTGAGTTTGGACAAACTGACGGATCGTCTTGCTCCCTAGATCAGGTAATTTTTATTTTATTTGAGTCTTTTAATTTTATTTTCTTCTTCTTCAATTTTCGAAAAGAAAAATTTAAAAATCTTTTCAAAAATTTTTATTTTCTTTGTTTAATCTTTGTTCTTGGTTTGAGTCATACCTGTTTTCTGTTTTCTTTTCAAAAAATTTTAAAACTTTTTCAAAAACATTTTTTCAAGTAGTTTATTTTCAAGCATCCTTAACTTTCTGTTTGAGTCTTTTTGTTTTTGTTCTTGTTAATTTTCGTTCTCTTTGAGTCTTTCTTTCTAAAATTTTTCAAAATTAGTGTCTTTTTGTTTGAGTCTTGTGTCAAATCTTTAAGTTTGGTGTCTTCTTATTATTTTTCTTTTAATTTTTGAAAATTTGTATTTATTTTCTAAAAATTTTAAGTTTGGTGTTCTTTATGTGTTCTTGTGTTCTTTAAATTTCTTGAGTGTTGTTCTTTGTGTTCTTGTTAGTCTTCAAAGTATTCTTATTTTTCTTTGTGTTTTGATCTTAAAATTTTTAGGTTTGGTGTCCCTTGGTATTTTTTCCCTTAAATTTTTGAAAACTTGGGGTGCTAGATCTAAAAATTTTAAGTTTTGTCTCTTGTTTTTCTCTTTCATCATTAAATTCAAAAATAAAAATATCCTTTCTACTTTTATTTTAACTATATTTTCAAAATTTTAATTAAAAATTCAGATTTTAATTTCAAAATTTTTATCTTATCTCATCTTTGTTGTCAAATTTCAAAAATCAAATCTTTTCAAAATTAAAAATCATATCTTTTCCAAATTTCAAATTTTAAAATTTAATCTTTTTCAAAATCAAATTTCAAATCTTATCTTTTTAAAATCTTTTTCAAAATCTTTTTGTTTCTTATCTTATCTTTTCTAACTTCAATTTTTAAAATCAAATCTTTTTTTTTCAAAATTTTTAATTTCTTATCTTATCTTTTCTTATCTTTTCTAATTTCAAATTCTAAAATTCAAATATTTTCTTATCTTTTATCTTACTTTAAATTCATATTTTTTCTTAATTAATTAACTATGTTCTATCTCTTCTTTTTCTAAACTATCTAACTAACTCTTATCTCTCTTAATTTTCGAAAATTACTTCTTTTATTTCTCTTCCCTATTTTTCGAATTGGAAGCTCTTGGTCCAAGTGGCACAAAAAGTTTTCTTCCTTTCTCTCTTTTTTTCTTTTCTTGTTTATGATCAGGAACAGGGATAAAGAACCCTTCTTGACTCCTGATCCTGAACTTGAGAAAACTCTAAGGAGGCGTTTACAACAAGCTAAAGTACAACACTCCGGAAGAGACCTTTCAGAAAGTTTTTGAACAAGAAAGGGAAGAGATGGCCAAACCACAAGAGGAAGCAAGAAAGGTTCTTGGTGACTACACCATGCCTACCTCTGACTTATATGGCAGAAGCATCTCTGTACCTGCCATTGGAGCTAATAATTTTGAGCTTAAGCCTCAGTTAGTCTCTCTTTTACAACAGAATTGCAAGTTTCATGGACTTCCAATGGAAGATCCATATCAGTTCTTAGATGAGTTCTTGCTAATTTGTGATACTATAAAGACTAATGGAGTAGATCCTGAAGTCTACAAACTTATGTTCTTTTCCTTTGCTGTAAGAGACAGAGTCAAGACATGGTTGGAGTCCCAACCAAAAGAGAGTTTGAACTCTTGGGAAAAGCTGGTTAATGCTTTTTTTGCTAAATTCTTTCCCCCTCAAAGGATGAGCAAAATTAGAGTGGATATTCAAACCTTCAGACAAAGAGAAGGTGAATCCCTCTATGAAGCTTGGGAAAGATACAAGCAACTGGTCAGGAGATGTCATCCTGACATACTCTCAGAATGGTCTGTCATAGGCGTGTTCTATGATGGCTTGTCTGAGATGTCCAAGATTTCATTGGACAGCTCTGCAGGTGGATCACTGCACTTGAAGAAAACACCTGCGGAAGCTAGAGAACTCATTGAGATGGTTGCTAACAACGAGTTCATGTACACTTCTGAAAGAAATCCTGTAAACCATGGGAACTCTCAGAAGAAAGGAGTTCCTGAAATTGATACTCTGGATGCCATACTGGTTCAGAACAAGATCTTGATCCAACAGGTCAATATGATCTCCCAGCACTTGACTGGAATGATAACTGCAGCTGGCAGTACTTAGGAGGCCTCTTCTGAAGTAGAAGCTTATGATCCTGATCAACCCACCATGGAGGAGGTGAACTACATGGGAGAACCCTATGGAAACACCTATAATCTTTCATGGAGGAATCATCCTAACCTTTCATGGAAGGATCAACAGAAACCTCAGCAAGGTTTCAATAACAATCAATGTGGAAGGAACCAGAAGAGGTTCAATATACAGACCACCATTCCCTTCTTCTCAAGGGAATATGGAAACCTCTAAGTAGAACCTTTCTGACTTAGTCACTCTGGTTTTCAACCTCTCTTAGACCACTCATAGTTTCATGAATGAAACAAGGTCCTCCATTAGAAATCTGGAGGTACAAGTTGGTCAACTAAGCAAGAGGATCCCTAAGACTCCTCCTGACACTCTTCCAAGCAACACTGAGGTGAATCCAAAAGAAGAGTA
Source organism: Arachis hypogaea (assembly GCF_003086295.3). Taxonomy (NCBI): domain Eukaryota; kingdom Viridiplantae; phylum Streptophyta; class Magnoliopsida; order Fabales; family Fabaceae; genus Arachis; species Arachis hypogaea. The sequence goes on along the minus strand of NC_092050.1, from coordinate 99,737,693 downwards.
CAAGGCCATAACCATGGAGGTAGAGACTGAATCTGGAGAGAATGGGGTGGCGTTGAATGCCAGTGAAGGACATATCACTGGGCGTTCAATGCCCAATCTGGCAGCAAGCATAGCGCTGAACACCGGTGAGGAACCCCTGACTGGGCGTTCAACGCCCAAACACCCAGGAACTCTGGCATTGAACGCAAGTGAGGAATCGCTCACTGTGTATTCAACGCCCACACACCCAGGGAAGCTGGCGTTGAACGCCAGCCAGGACATCCCTGCTGGGCGTTCAACGCCCAAAATGATAGAGGGACTGGTGTTTAATGCCAGTAAAGGTTCACAGCATGGGCTTTTAACACCCAATAAGCTAACAGAGCTGGCGTTAAACGCCAGTGAAAGCACACCTTCTGAGTGCTTGAGTCCCACTCAAGAAACCTCTATCCCAGAACCAAAGGAAGCCAAGGATCACATAAAGACCATAGAGGTTCCTTTGCATGTACTTCTGCAGTGCATAAGTTCTGATGACTACTCATCCTCTGATGACGATGAAGACACTAGGGAAAAGCACGTTGCTCGGTACCTAGGAGCTCTTATAAAGCTGAATGCCAAGTTATTTGGTTTAAAGCCTTTGGAGGAAGAACCTCCACTGCTTACCAAAGAAATCCATGCTTTGGTTCAGTAGAAGCTACCTCAGAAGCTTCTAGATCCTGGACGTTTTCTGATTCTTTGTACCATAGGCACCATGACCTTTGAAAAGGCTCTGTGTGACCTAGGGTCAAGTATCAACCTCATGCTACTCTATGTAATAGAGAAGCTGGGAATCTTTGAGGTACAAGCTGCAAACATCTCGTTAGAGATGGAAGACAAGACAATGAAGAAGCCATATGGCTTAGTAGAGGATGTCTTGGTAAAAGTTAAAAACTACTACATCCTTGCAAACTTCATAGTCTTGGACATAGGAGAGGATGAAGATGACTCTGTCATCCTTGGAAGACCTTTCCTAGCCATTTCCAATGCTATCATTGATGTGGCTAAGGGAGAACTGACTTTACAAATAGGGGAAGATCACATCTTATTTAAGATGCCTCATCCCAATTCTCCCTTAAATAAAAGAGAGATAACTGTGCAACTCCTAGTGTTCCAACCCTCTCTTTCTGTGCAGAGCATTACAGAGTCCACAGACATCAATTCTACGTTTGGTGTTGGGTAGCCATCAACAAGCTCTAAGCACAAAGGTACTAAAAAGAAATTACCTAAAGGCTGGAGGGACAAGAAAGTCCCAACTGAAGGCCTCTCACCTAGCATGAGAGTTGTCTTCACCAAGAAGCCAATCTTACCACACACAGTGAATCGCATCCTGTCTTTAGAGCATTTGGAGCTCATTCATGAGAAGACAGAAAGAAAATTCAATGTCAGGGGCAAAAATCTGAGCCCATACTCACCTCTGTAAGGAGCTAACCATCAAGCTAATGACGTTAAAGAAGCGCTTGTTGGGAGGCAACCCAACCTTATTTAATTACTTTTATCATTTTATTTTTAGAGTCATGATCACGTGCATCAGACAAAACAGAGACAGAATTCACAGCAGTGAAAACAGAACACTTCGGATAGAGTGTTAGTAAAAGTTGAACGCTAGCCAGGGTATTCCTACTGGCTTTAAATGCCAGCCAGGGAGCAGTCCCTGGGCGTTCAAATGCGAGTGCAGAGAAACAGAGAATCTGAATTCCCTAGCCTCTCAGGACTAGTGGGTCCCATAGTATCTTCACCTACCCCACTTGCTTTCACACTTCCCCATACACACTTCTCTATAAACCCTAACCCAATCACATCCACACCACTTTCCCACAATCATCATAATTCCCACCAACCCCCACCCACTTCAAAGTCAAATTTGCTACCCAAAACCCCTGATAAACCCCATTTAGAGGGTTTATCTTGTGTTTAATTTATGAGATTTTATGACCTTTTACCCACATTTATTCAATGAAATAGCATGGTTTCATGATTGTCTCCTAATTTGTGCTTAAGTGTGAAAACATGCTTTTTAGGCCCTTAATTATTTAATCTTGATTTACCTTTGATTCCATTAGATGCCTTGAGATGTTTGTTAAGTGATTTCAGATTTAGGAGGCAAAGATTGGATCAAGGGAATGAAGGAAAAGCATGTAAAAATGGAGAACTCATGAAGAAATGAAGGAATCGCAAAAGCTATCAAGCCGACCTCTTTTCACTTAATCGACCATAACTTGAGCTACAGAGGTCCAAATGATGTGGTTTTAGTTGCGTTGGAAAGCTAACATCCGGGGCTTCGAAATGATATAAGATTTGCTATAGTTGCACTGTGCATAGGGGCGTGCACATGCACGGTACGCGTACACGCCGATGGGTGCACATGACTCACTTAATGCAACTCATGGCCAGCGATTTTAGAAGCCTTGTGGGCCCAATTCAAGTCATTTCTGGTGCTATTTAAGCCAAGGATTGAAGGGGAATTAACATAATTTGACCATTAGTCATAGTTTAAGTTTTAGAATTAGTTTAGAGTTAGTTTTAGAGATTGAAGCTCTCACTTCTCTCTAGGATTAGAATTAGGATTAGGTTTAGTTCTTAGATCTAGGTTTCAATTCATGCCTTCTTCTACTTTTGATTCTCAATTCTTGTTGTTACATTCATCTTCCTCTATTCTTTTGTTGTAATCTCTTCTATTTTGCTTCCATGCTTTGTTGTAGATCTACTTTTGTTCCTTCTCTTCTCTTTCAATTCAATTAGAGGTAATTCATAATAATTGTGTTCCTTTTGATTGTTGTTATTGATTTCTTACAATAATTGTTGTTAGATTTTATTGTTGTTATCCATTTACTATGCTTTTCTTTAGTGCCTTCCAAGTGTTTGATGAAATGCTTGGCTGGATTTTAGTGTAGATTTTGTTCATCTTGGCCTAGGTGGAGTAATTAGTGACGCTTGAGTTATCTAATTCCTTTGTTGATTGACAATTAGAAGTTGTTAATTGATTTGGATACCACTAAAGCTAGTCTTTCCCTTGGGAGTTGGCTAGGACTTGTGGAATCAAGTTGATTCATCCACTTGACTTTCCTCCATGGTTAGAGGTTAACTAAGTGGTAGCAATGGATAATTTGTGGTAACAATTGAGGAGGATAACTAGGATAGGACTTCTAGCTCTCATATCTAGCCAAGAGCTTTGTTAGTTGTTAGTTTATTTTCTTTGCCATTTATATTTCTTGTCTAAAATCTCAAAACCCCAAACATACTCCATAACCAATAACAAGAACACTTTATTGTAATTCCTAGGGAGAATGACCCGAGGTTTAAATACTTCGGTTTATAGATTTTAGGGGTTTGTACTTGTGACAAACAAATTTTTGTATGAAAGGATTATTGCTTGGTTTAGAAACTATATTGCAACGAGCTTTCATTTGTGAATTCTAAACCGTCAAAAGTCCGTTCATTAAAATGGCGCCGTTGCCGGGGAATTGTAATGGTGTTATGTTAATGGTTATTGTATATATGTGAATATTGTGAATAGCTTTATTTTTGGATTGTTTGTTAGTTTTTGTTAGTTTTAGGAATCTATTAGTTTTGCTTTTATTTGTCACTATGAATTCTCGTCCTTGTGGTTTTGGATATGGTTATGACTATGTTGTAGGTGATGAAAACTTGAATGATGGCTCACATTATGGGAGAGATGGATACTTGAGAAGGGAGCCACATCCATATAAGCAATCACCATGGAAACCTCCACATTCAAGCTACTATGATGGTAATCCCTCCTATAATGCATATCATTCCAATGGATATGATGGTTCTTATCATGATTATGCCACTCAACCACCATCATTTCATACACCATACTCTCAACATAGTCCTCAAACACCATCATTCCAACCACCATACTCTCAAGCCACATCCTATTTCCACTAATTGCCTCCACCAAATCCTAATTCATATTCCCCCTATGCATATCCTTGTGATAATTATGAACAAGCAACCATTGAATCACCACGACTCCAGCATCTTTACCCTTCAAACCAAGTTCCCATGGATGATACACTTGGTATCATTCCTCAAGAGCAAGAAGAGCTCCAAACCGCCCTCACTAGTTTCACCTCTACCCTCCAAGAACTTATGTCCCGTATAATTTTACCTTCTACCAACAACCAAAACACCTTCTAACCTCCAAGCTTTGATGAACCTCCTTTCCAACCACATGATGAATTCTCCTTTCCATCATAACCCTCCATGGAAGAATATCCATGTCCATCAATCCAAGAGCCATATGATCCTACTTATGTTAGTGAAGAGGAACAATAGTCAAAGGATCATCTCAAGGAAGCAATGGATCGGCTCCAAGCAACCATCCGTCAAAAGTTGAACTCGTGGGATTCAGGCCACAAGCAAAATATGTCCACGGATGATTGTGGAAAAGTAACCGAAGAGGGAAGTATGAGGGAGATTCTTGAGACTCAAGTTGAGAACAAGGAAATGGAGTGTGTTTTGCAACAAGTGGAAGAGATGGAGATTGTTAATGAAGAAGAAGTGGAAGAAGACCTAGGGGAGGTTGAACAAGAAGGACGTTCCATCGTTGAAGACAACTCTACATCAAGTGACAATGGTGATCTTGTTGAAGCTTCTTCCATGAGATGTGAACCCAATGTTGAGGAGGGTGCGCAACCTCCAGCACATGGCTTGATCAATAAAGAAGATTTTCAAGAAGTTAGCAACCAAGAAGAATTTGAAGAAAGTTGTCAAAAGATGGAAATCATCAAGGAGGAGCCAAAGGAAGTGGAGCCTACAATGTCAAGACCATTGGATATCTTTCTTGCTAGGTCACCATCCAAATTACAAATTAAGTGGGTAATTGGTGCACGAAATTGCAATCACACCTTTGCAACTCCGCACAACTAACCAACAAGTGCATTGGGTCGTCCAAGTAATACCTTACGTGAGTAAGGGTCGATCCCACAGAGATTGCCGGCTTGAAGCAAGCTATGGTTATCTTGTAAATCTTAGTAAGGAGATTAATGATAAAAATGATTTTGTTATGAAAAGTAAATAACATGAATTAAAAGGTACTTGTGATTCAGTAATGAGGAACAGGTTGAGGTTCCAAAAATGCTCTATCGTCTGAATCTCTGTTTTCCTACTGCCTTCTTCACCAAACACACATGGCTTCCTTCAATGGCAAGCTGTATGATCCTCTCGAATGAAAAATACCAGGCACGGTCTCTTCACGGCTAATCAACTGTTGAATTTCTCATCTCGGATGAAAAATACCAGGTACAGCTACCGCACGGCTAATCATCTGTTGGTTCTCACTAGCATCGGAATATGATCTCTTTATCCTTTTGCACACTGTCATTGCGGCCAACATTCGTGAGTTTGAAGCTCGTCACAGTCATCCCTTCTTAGATCCTACTCGGAATACCATAGACAAGGTTTAGACTTTTTGGATCCCAGGAATGCTGCCAATTGGTTCTAGCCTTTACCACGAAGGTTCTGATCTCACGGACTCGGTCCGTGAATCAGAGACCCAAGAGATACGCACTCAAGCTGTCGCCCAATGACTACGTTGAGCTCAGATAGAATGGGAGTGGTTGTCAGGCACGCCTTCATAGAATTGAAAATAATGATGAGTGTCACGGATCATCATCTTCTCCAGATTGAAGTACGAGTGAGTATCTTAGAATAGAATCAAGCGTGATTGAATAGAAAACAGTAGTAATTGCATTAATCCATTGAAACACAGCAGAGCTCCTCACTCAGACCTATGGGGTTTAGAGACTCATTCCGTCAAAGATACAATATGGAATGTAAAAAATGTCATAAGTTGCTAAATGAATATCTAAAAGTAGTTTTTTTACTAAACTAGTAACTTAGAGTTACAGAGAATGAGTAACTAGGTGTAGATAGTGCATAATTCCACTTCCGGGGCCCACTTGGTGAGTGTTTGGACTGAGCTTTCAAGCTTCCACGTGCATATGCCTCATATTGGAGTTAAACGCCACCCTAGGTGCCAAAATGGGCATTTAACGCCGAAAAGTATGCCAGTTTTGGCCTTTTACGCCAGAAAGTTTTTGGCTGGCTTTTAACGACAGTTTGGGCCATCAAATCTCGGGCAAAGTATGGACTATTATATATTACTGGAAAGCCCAAGATGTCTACTTTCTGACTCATATGAGAGCGTGCCAATTGGGCTTCTGTAGCTCCAGAAAATCCATTTTGAGTGAAGGAGGGTCAGAATCCAACAGCATCTGCAGTCCTTTCTCAGCCTCTGAATTAGATTTTTGCTCAGGTCCCTCAATTTCAGCCAGAAAATACCTGAAATTACAAAAAAATACACAAACTTATAGTAAAGCCCAAAAATGTGATTTTTGAATAAAAACTAATAAAAATATAATAAAAAGTAACTAAAACATACTAAAAACTATGTAAAAATAATGCCAAAAAGGGTATAAATTATCCGCTCATCACAACACCAAACTTAAATTGTTGCTTGTCCCAAGCAACTAAAAAGAAAATAGGATAAAAATAAGAGAATATACAATAAATTTCAAAAATATCAATGAAAATTAGTTTCAATTAGATGAGCGGGACTAGTAACTTTTTATTTCTGAACAGTTTTGGCATCTCACTTTATCCTTTGAAGTTCAGAATGATTGGCATCCATAGGAACTCAGAATTCAGATAGTGTTATTGATTCTCCTAGTTCAATATGTTGATTCTTGAACACAACTACTTTATGAGTCTTGGCTGTGACCCTAAGCATTTTGTTTTCCAGTATTACCACTAGATACATAAATGCCACAGACACATAACTGGGTGAACCTTTTCAGATTGTGACTCAGCTTTGCTAGAGTCCACAGTTAGAGGTGCTCAGATCTCTTAAGCACACTCTTTTTGCTTTGGACCACGACTTTAACCGCTCAGTCTCAAGCTTTTCACTTGACACCTTCACGCCACAAGCACATGGTTAGGGATAGCTTGATTTAGCCGCTTAGGCCAGGATTTTATTCCTTTGGACCCTCCTATCCATTAATGCTCAAAGCCTTGGATCCTCTTTACCCTTGCCTTTTGGTTTAAAGGGTTATTGGCTTTTTCTGCTTGCTTTTTCTTTTTCTTTCTTTTTCTTCTCTTTTTTTTATTTTTTTGCCTTTTTTTTTCGCAAGTTTTGTGTTTTTCACTGTTTTTTCTTGCTTCAAGAATCAATTTTTTATGATTTTTCAGATTATCAATAACATTTCTCTTTTTTCATTATTCTTTCAAGAGCCAACAATTTTTACATTCATAAACAACAAATTCAAAAATATGCACTCTTCAAGCATTCATTCAGAAAATAAAAGGTATTGCCACCACATCAAAATAATTAAACTAATTTCAAGATAAAATTTGAAATTCATGTACTTCTTGTTCTTTTGCAAATAAAAACATTTTTCATTTAAGAAAGGTGAAGGATTCATAGGACATTCATAGCTTTAAGACATAGAAACTAGACACTAATGATCATGTAATAAAGACACAAACAAAGACAAAACATAAAGCATAGAATTCGAAAAACAGAAAAATAAGAACAAGAAAAATTAAATAATGGGACCACCTTAGTGATGGCGGCTAGTTCTTCTTCTTGAAGATCCCATGGAGTGCTCTTGTTGAGGTCCATGAGTGGGCTCTCTTGTTTGCTCCATTCTCTTTCTAGTGATGGGCTTTTGAGATGAATCTCTCCATCTCTCATGACTCGGAGTTGGAAGCAACTGCCTTTCCTTTCCTCTTCCTAGAGATTTCTCCGGCCTTAGGTGCCATTAGTGGTTATGGAAAGCAAAAAGCTGAGCTTTTCCACACCAAACTTAAAAGCTTTGCTCGTCCTCGAGCAAAATAAGACAGAAGGGAGTAGAAGAAGAATAATGCAATTAATTTTGAAAACTTATTATTGTATACAAGAAAAATTAAGAAGATTTGAAAAGAATTTGAAAAGATATGTAAGTTTTGAAAACATTTTGGAAGGAATTGAAAAGAATTAAAAAAGAATTGGAAAGATTATTAATTTTTGAAAGTAGAAATTGAAAGATGAAAGTTTAAAATATGTTTGATGCAAAAAATTATGAATTATAACATGAAAAATTGAAAAAAAAAATCGAATTGGAAACAAAATTACCTCCCTTGTGTCATCCTGGCATTAAACGCCTAGAATGCTATCTATTCTGGCGTTTAACGCCCACTTGTCTGCCTATTTGGGCGTTTAACGCCCAGCCAGATACCCTGGCTGGCGTTAAACGCCAGGAATCCTTCTTTACTGGGCATTTTTCTGAACGCCCAGAATGCTGCCATTTCTGGTGTTAAACGCTCAGAATGCTGCCCATTCTGGCATTTAACGCCCAGAATGCTGCCTGCATGGGCGTTAAATGCCCATTCTACCTGTCCTCCAGGGTGTGCTATTTTTGATGCTATTTTTTATTTTGCTTTAATTCTGCAACTGTTTTTATGACTTCACATGATTATCAACCTAAAGAAAACATAAACTAACAATGGAAAATGAAATGAAAAAGTAATTAACATAGATAAATAAGTTTGGGTTGCCTCCCAACAAGCGCTTCTTTAATGTCTTTAGCTGGATTTTTACTGAGCTTTTTAATTTAGTCTCAGGTTTGAGCACTCTTGCTCAACATTGCCTTCAAGATAATGTTTGACTCTCTGTCCATTAATAATAAACTTTTTGTCAGAGTCAATATCCTGAAGCTCTACATATCCATATGGTGACACACTTGTAATCACATATGGTCCCTTCCACCGGGATTTCAATTTCCCAGGGAACAATCTGAGCCTAGAGTTAAACAGCAGAACCTTCTGTCCTGGCTCAAAGACTCTAGATGACAGCTTTCTGTCATGTCATCTTTTTGCTTTCTCCTTGTAAATTTTAGCATTTTCGAAAGCATTGAGTTTGAACTCCTCCAGTTCATTCAACTAGAGTAATCTTTTCTCTCCAGCTACCTTAGCATCAAGGTTTAGGAACCTGGTTGCCCAGTAGGCCTTGTGTTCTAGTTCCACTGGCAGATGACAGGCTTTTTCATACACAAGCTGGTATGGCGAGGTCCCTATAGGAGTCTTGAATGCTGTTCTGTATGCCCACAGAGCATCATCCAGACTTCTTGCCCAATCCCTTCTACGGGTACTTACAGTCCATTCCAGGATTCGTTTTAGTTTTCTATTTGAGACTTCAGCCTTCCCATTTGTCTGTGGATGATATGGAGTTGCCACTTTGTGGTTAATTCTATATCGGACCAGAACAGAGTCAAGCTGTTTATTGCAGAAATGAGTGCCTCCATCACTGATCAGTACCCTAGGGACACCAAACCTGCTGAAGATATACTTCTGGAGGAACTTCATCACTGTCTTAGTATCATTAGTGGGTGTTGCAATTGCCTCTACCCACTTAGATACATAGTCTACTGCCACCAGAATATAAGTGTTTGAATATGATGGTGGGAAAGGCCCCATGAAGTCAATACCCCATACATAAAACAACTCAATCTCTAAGATCCCTTGCTGAGGCATGGCATAACCGTGAGGCAGATTACCAGCTCTCTGGCAACTGTCACAGTTACGTACAAACTCTCGGGAGTCTCTATAGAGAGTGGGCCAGTAGAAACCGCATTGGAGAACTTTTGTGGCTGTTCACTCACCTCCAAAGTGTCCTCCATACTGTGATCCATGGTAATGCCATAGGATCTGCTGTGCCTCTTCTCTAGGCACACATCTACGGATTACTCCATCTGTACACCTCTTAAAGAGATATGGTTCATCCCACAAGTAGTACTTTGCATCAGAAATCAACTTTTTCATTTGTTGTTTACTGTACTCTTTGGGTATGAATCTCACAGCTTTATAGTTTGCAATATCTGCAAACCATGGTAATTCCTGAATGGCAAAGAGTTGCTCATTCGAAAAGGTTTCAGAGATCTCAGTAGGGGGAGGGACGCCCCTGCTACTGGTTCTATCCGGGACAGGTGATCTGCTACCTGGTTCTCTGTCCCTTTTCTGTCTCTTTTTTTTATATCAAACTCTTGTAGAAGCAATACCCATCTTATGAGTTTGGGTTTTGAATCCTGCTTTGTGAGGAGATATTTTAGAGCAGCATGGTCAGTGTACACAATCACTTTTGATCCCACTAAATAAGATCTGAACTTGTCAATGGCATAAACCACTACAAGCAACTCTTTTTCTGTGGTTGTGTAATTCTTTTGTGCGACATTCAAAACACGGCTAGCATAGTAAATGATGTGCAGAAGCTTGTTATGCCTCTGTCCCAATACTACACCAATGGCATGGTTATTGGCATCACACAGTAGTTCAAATGGTAATGTCCAGTCTGGTACAGAAATGATTGGTGCTGTGACCAGCTTAGCTTTTAGAGTCTCAAATGCCTGCAGACACTCTGTGTCAAAGATAAATAGCGTATCAGCAGCTAGCAGATTGCTCAGAGGTTTTGCAATTTTTGAAAAATCCTTTATAAACCTCCTATAGAATCCTGCATGCCCCAGAAAGCTTCTGATTGCCTTAACATTGGCAGGTGGTGGTAATTTTTCAATTACCTCTACCTTAGCTTGATCCACCTCTATCCCCTTGTTTGAAATTTTGTGCCCAAGGACAATTCCTTCAGTCACCATAAAGTGACATTTTTCCCAGTTTAAAACCAGGTTAGTCTCTTAGCACCTTTTCAGAACAGGTGCTAGATGGTCAAGACAGGAGCTGAATGAGTCTCCAAATACTGAGAAGTCATCCATGAAGACTTTTAGAAATTTCTCTACCATATCAGAGAAGATAGAGAGCATGCACCTCTGAAAGGTTGCAGGTGCATTGCACAAACCAAATGGCATCCTTTTGTAGGCAAATACTCTAGAAGGACATGTGAATGATGTTTTCTATTGGTCCTGAAGATCTACTACAATTTAGTTGTAACCTAAATAGCCATCCAAAAAGCAGTAGTATTCATGACCTGCTAGTCTCTCTAGCATCTGTTCTATGAATGGTAAAGGAAAATGATCATTTCTGGTGGCTGTATTGAATCTTCTGTAGTCAATACACATACGCCACCCTGTAACTGTTCTTGTAGGAACCAGTTCATTTTTTTCATTATGAACCACTGTCATGCCTCTCTTCTTGGGGACAACTTAGACAGGGCTCACCCAGGGGCTATTAGAAATAGGATAAATAATCCCAGCCTCTAGTAGCTTAGTGACCTCTTTCTGCACCACCTCCTTCATGGCTAGATTCAGCCGCCTCTGTGGTTGAACCACTGACTTAGCATCATCCTCCAATAGGATCTTATGCATGCATCTGGCCGGGCTAATGCCCTTAAGATCACTTATGGACCACCCAAGAGCTGTCTTGTGTGTCCTTAGCACCTGAATTAATGCTTTCTCTTCCTGTGGTTCTAAAGTAGAGCTGATGATCACAGGAAAAGTGTCATCTTCTCCTAGAAATGCATATTTCAGGGATGGTGGTAGTGGTTTGAACTCAGGTTTAGGAGGCTTCTCCTCTTCCTGAGGATTTCAGAGGTTTTTCTGTTTTTTTGGTTCCTCCAAATTAGGCTAAACATCTTTAAAAATGTCCTCTAGCTCTGATTCGAGACTCTCAGTCATATTGACCTCTTCCACCAGGGAGTCAATGATATCAGTGCTCATGCAGTCTTTTGATGTGTATGGATGCTGCATAGCTTTGACAGCATTCAACTTAAACTCATCCTTATTGACTCTCAGGGTTATTTACCCTGTTTGGACGTCAATGAGGGTTCGTCCGGTTGCTAGGAAAGGTCTTCCTAGAATAAGAGTTGCACTCTTGTGCTCTTCCATTTCCAGTACTTCAAAGTCAGTAGGAAAGGCAAATGGCCCAACCTTGACAATCATGTCCTCAATTATGCCTGATGGGATCTTAATGGAGCCATCAGCAAGTTGGAGGCATATCAGGGATGGTTTAACCTCATCAGTCAAACCAAGCTTTTCGATAGTGGATGCAGGTATTAGGTTGATACTTGCCCCAAGATCACATAGAGCTTTCTTGGTACAAGCACCCTCTAATATGCATGGTATCATAAAACTTTCGGGATCTTTAAGCTTTTCTGGTAAGCTTTTCAGAATGACTGCACTGCATTCTTCAGTGAGAAAAACTTTTTCAGTTTCTCTCCAATCCTTCTTATGGCTTAAGATCTCTTTCACAAACTTAGCATAAGAGGGTATTTTCTCAAGTGCCTCTGAAAACAGAATCTTTATTTCAAGAGTCCTAAGATAGTCTGTAAAGCGGGCAAATTGTTTATCCTGTTCTACTTGGCAAAGTTTTTGAGGATAAGGCATCTTGGCTTTGTATTCTTCAACCTTAGTTGCTGCAGGTTTATTTCCTACAGAAGTGGTTGAAGAAGCCTGCTTAAGGGGGTTGTTATCAGCACTTTCAGGTGTCTGATCCCTTATTGGCGTTTGAACGCCAGAATTGGGTGCTGCATGGGCATTTAACGCCAGATTGCCACCCTTTTCTGGCGTTTGGACGCCAGAACTGGCCATCCGTTGGGCGTTTAACGCCACTTTCTTACCCTTTTCTAGCGTTTGAATGCCAGAATCCTTCCTCTCTGGGCTCTTACTATCCTTAGAGGGATTTTGGGTAGTGGTTTGGTCATCCTCTGTCATTTATTCCTTTCTTGGCTTTCTGCTGCTTTGAATTGAGACATTTAATGTCTTCCCACTCCTTAATTGAACAGCTTGGCATTCTTCTGTTATCTGCTTAGATAGCTGCTGTCTTGTCTGATTCAAGTGTTTTTCCATATTCTCATTAGCATCTTTGGTTTCTTGCAGCATCTCTTTAAATTCTGCTAACTGTTTTGTTATAACAAGCAATTGCTGATTGAGTTCAGCAACTTGTTCTTGAGGACTAAGTTCAGTGGATACTGCATTAGCTTTTTCTTTCATGGAGGATCCACTACTTAAGTATAGATATTGATTTCTAGCAACTGTATCAATGAGCTCTTGAGCCTCTTCAATTGTCTTTCTCATATGTATAGATCCACCAGCTGAGTGGTCTAGAGACATTTGGGCTTTTTCTGTAAGCCCATAGTAAAAGATGTCTAACTGTACCCATTCTGAAAATATTTCAGAGGGGCATTTCCTTAGCATCCCTCTGTACCTCTCCCAGGCATTATAAAGAGATTCATTATCATCTTGTTTAAAGCCTTGGATGTCTAGCCTTAGCTGTGTCATCCTTTTTGGAGGGAAATATTGATTCAGAAATTTGTCTGATAACTGTTTCCATGTTCTTATACTTGCTGTGGGTTGGTTATTTAACCATCTCTTAGCTTGATCTTTTACAGCAAATGGAAACAGTAATAATCTGTAGACATCCTAATCTACTTTCTTATCACGTACTGTATCAGCAATTTGTAAGAACTGTGCCAGAAACTCAGTAGGTTCTTCCTGTGGAAGACTGGAATACTGGCAAATTTGCTGCACCATGATAATGAGTTAAGGATTTAGCTCAAAACTGCTTGTCCTGATGGGAGGTATACAGATACTACTCCCATAGGAAGCATTAGTGGGGTTAGCATATGACCCCAGAGTCCTTCTGGACTGTTCATTTCCACTTAGGTCCATGATGGAGAAATGGAGATGTTGTAGATTGTAAAATAGAAATAAAGTAAAAGAAAAATCAAAATAATTTTGTTTTTATTTTATTTATTTAATGCTAATTTGAAATTAAAGAAATTAAAATAAGGTGAATGGAAAAAAAGTATAAGTTTCGAAAATTAAAAGAAGAAAAATAAAATAAAATTGAAAACTAAAATAATTAATTAATTAAAAAGATTTGAAAAAATTTTGAGTGTGGATTTTCGAAAAATGGAGAGAGGGAGAGTGGTTAGGAAGTTTTGAAAAAGATATGTCTTAAAATTAAAGATACTTGTAAAAAAAAATAAAATAAAATAAAATAAATAAAAGAGAAGATTAGAAAGAGATACGATTTTTAAAATTTTAAAGATTGAAACTTTCTTAACAAGAAAACACCAAACTTAAAATTTTTCAATCAAAATAATAAAATGGGACAATTAATTCGAAAACTAAAAAAAGAAAAAGATTTTGAAAAATTTTATGAAAGGTTTTCAAAAAAATAAAAAATAAAAAAAATTGAAAAAGAATTTGTTTTGAAAAAGATTTAAGAAGATAAAGTTTAAAATTGAAATTTTAACTTGCCTAACAAGAAACTACCAAATTTTAAAATATTGACTAAGTCAACCTAAGGAATTCGGAAATAATGAGCAAATAAAGGAAAAGATATTTTAATGAAATTTTGAATTTAATGAGGAAAGAGAAAAATAATAAAATGACACCAAACTTAGAATTTTTAGATCAAAACAAGAAAGCAAACAAGAAAACTTTGAATGTCAAGATGAACACCAAGAACACTTTGAAGATCAAAATGAACACTAAGAACAAATTTTGGAAATTTTTAAGAAAATAACAACACAAAGGACACCAAACTTAGAAATTTTTATACATTGGACTTTAATAATTCGAAAATTTGAAGGAAAAATAAAATCATGCAATTAACACCAAACTTAAAACATGAAACTAAATTCAAACGGAAGACTAAATTACGAGGTTATTATTTTTTTTTTTAAATTTTCGAAAATAATTTAGAAAAAGAAAATACGGATTGTAAAATTTTAACCAAAAACAATAATAGAAGACACAATTTTAGTGACTCTAAACAAAAAAAATAAATTTTTCCTAATCTAAGCAACAAAATAAATCGTCAGTTGTCCAAACTCGAACAATTCCCGACAACGGCACCAAAAACTTGGTGCACGAAATTGTGATCGCACTATTCACAACTCCGCACAACTAACCAGCAAGTGCACTGGGTCGTCCAAGTAATACCTTACGTGAGGAAGGGTCGATCCCATAGAGATTGTCGGCTTGAAGCAAGCTATGGTTATTTTGTAAATCTTAGTCAGGAGATTAATGATAAGAGTGATTGTATTTATGAAAAAATAAATAACATGAAATAAATAGTACTTGTGATTCAATAATGAGAAACAGGCTGAGGTTCCAGAGATGCTCTGTCATCTGAATTTCTGCTTTCCTACTGTCTTCTTCTCCAAACACGTTTGGCTTCCTTCAATGGCAAGCTGTATGATCCTCTCGGATGAAAAATACCAGGTACGATCTCTGCACGGCTAATCAACTGTCAGATTTCTCGTCTCGGATGACAAATACCAAGTACAGCTACCTACGGCTAATTATCTGTCGGTTCCCGCTAGTGTTGAAATAGGACCCTTGTCCTTTTGCATACTATCACTGCGCCCAACATTCGCAGGTTTGAAGCTCGTCACAGTCATCCCTTCCCGGATCCTACTCAGAATACCACAGACAAGGTTTAGACTTTTCGGATCCCAGGAATGCTGCCAATGATTCTAGCCTATACCACGAAGATACTAATCTCACGGACTCGGTCCGTGTATTAGATACCCAAGAGATACGAGCTATCGCCCAATGACTACGTTGAGCTCAAATAGAATGGGAGTGGATGTCAGGCACGTGTTCATAAGTTTGAGGATGATGATGAGTGTCACGGATCATCACATTCTGCAGATTGAAGTACGAGTGAATATCTTAGAAAAGAATCAAGCATGATTGAATAGAAAACAGTAGTAATTGCCTTAATCCATTCAAACACAGCAGAGCTCCTCACCCCCACCTATGGGGTTTAGAGACACATGCCGTAGAAGATACAATATCCAATGTAAAATGTCATGAGGTATCAAATGAATCTCTAAAAGTAGTTTTTATACTAAACTAGTAACTTAGGTTTACAGAAAATGAGTAACTAAGTGTAGATAGTGCAGAAATCCACTTCAGGGACCCACTTGGTGAGTGTTTGGGCTGAGCTTCCAAGCTTTCACGTGCATATGCCTGAAGTTGGTGTTAAACGCCACCCTGGGTGCCAAAATGGGCGTTTAACGCCAAGAATGATGCCAGTTCTGGCGTTTTACGCCAGAAAGTTTTTGGCTGGATTGGAACACCAGTTTGGGCCATCAAATCTCGGGCAAAGTATGAATTATTATATATTTCTGGAAAGCCCAAAATGTCTACTTTCCAACGCAATTGAGAGCGTGCCAATTGGGCTTCTGTAGCTCCAGAAAATCCACTTCGAGTACAGGAGGGTCAGAATCTAATAGTATCTGCAGTCCTTTTTCAGCCTCTGAATCAAATTTTTGCTCAGGTCCCTCAATTTCAGCCAGAAAATACCTGAAATTACAGAAAAACACACAAACTCATAGTAAAGTCCAGAAATGTGATTTTTGCATAAAAACTAATAAAAATATAATTAAAAAGTAATTAAATCATACTAAAAACTATGTCAAAACAATGCCAAAAAGGGTGTAAATTATCCGCTCATCAGTCTGTCATAAGCACTGTATTCATTACAAGGAACATTTTATTTTCTACCTTAATAAAATAAATTCATAAAATGATGCAATGTATGGTTTATCTTTTTCATGAATTTGACTCTTTGAGCAAAAGTGACTTTCTTGAAATTCATAGCATATGTGGAACACCAAACTTAATGTTTGGCTATATACTCCAATAAAATGAATGAGTATTGATGGGTTGAAATCAAATTTCAACACCTAAACTCACCGGCAAGTGTACCGGGTCGCATCATGTAATAATTACTCACATGAGTGAGGTCAATCCCACAGGGATTGATGGATTGAGCAACTTTAGTTAGGTGATGAATTTAGTTAAGCAAACAGTTGATGATTTGAGTGAAAATTGAATAGCAGAAGCTAAATTGCATGAAAATAAAAGGGAGAGGGGAAATTAACAGAGAAGTAAAGTGCAGAAGAGTAAATTGCATGAAACTTAAATTGCAAGAAAGTAAAAGAGCTGAATCTTAAAGAGCAAGTAATGTAAATGACTGAAGCTTAGATTGCAAGAAATGTAAATAGCTGAAGCTTAGAGTGCAAGAAATGTAAATTGCTTGAATAGTAAAGGGATGTGGGAGCTGGGATTCAGAATTTAACAAAAGAATGTAAAGAGAGATTAAGCAGAGAAGTAGAAGATGAACTAAGTTGCTGAAGATCTAAACAAAAAAGTAAAATTGCTTGAAGAACAAAACAGAAAGTAAATTTAGATCAATTGTGAAATTTAAACGAGAAAGTGAAGATATCAGGGGATCAATGAGATTAGAAAGTAGATCTAGATCTCAATTCCTTCCTTGATCAAACAGAAAGCAAATTGCAGAAGAAAATGAAATTTAAAAATAGCAGAGAAGATTAAAACCCAACCTTAGATCAATTGTGAGGAAGAGTGGAAGATGATTCTTAGAATTTGAATCAATGGAGCTCTTCAACCTCAATTTAAGATCCAAAATAGAAAAGCTAAAGTTGCAGAAGAAGAAAATTTAGAACAGCAAATGAAATTTGAATTACGCAGAAGAAGAACAAAGATGAATTTCAGATCAAGAATTGAAACAGAACTTCTTCAATCTCAATCCAAAATTCATAAACAGAAAGTAAGAATTGTAGAAGTAAAACAAAGAGAAAGAGAACTCAAATCTCAATTCCAATTCCCAAATTCAAAAATGAAAACTAAAATTTAGCTAAAAGTAAAATTGAGCAAAAGGTAAAACTAAAAAAATGAAAAGAAGGTCCTCTACAAATCAAACTAAGTCCCATTTATACACTTTCTAATTTTGATTTTTAGAATTTGGAATGGGCTTTTTAAGTTGGTGAAGAAATGGATCCCGAATTGGCTTTTGATTTAAAATTGGATCATGGGGACACCTTCCAGGGGAGCGCTCAGTGATTGCACCTAACGTAGCGCTCCCTTTGCTTTGTGCCTTGGCTCATTTGATGTGTGACAAGCATTCAGCATAGCGCTCAGTGAACTAAGTTCATGTAGCGCTCTCTCTTGCCGTGGACAAGGTCCCCATTTCGACCCTTGGTGGATGCATTTGTGCCAATTCCTTTTGTGCCAAACATTCTTCATAGAGCTTAGTGAAGTGAATTCACGCATCGCCCTTTCTTTGCTTGTGTAGCGCTTCTTTTTGGTTCCATGTGTGCCTGGTTCGAGCCTTGGTGAAGCCATTTTGGCTAATTTCCTTGCCAAGTCCTTGTAGCATGCTCTTGGTCCATGGGTTCGATCCTTGCTTGCTTGATTTCTTGCTATTGCACCTTGCTTTCTTCATGGGGAGGCCACGAAAAAAGTGAAACACCTAACGGAGTGCTATGCTTTCTTTGGTTCCTTGTAGCGCTCAGTTGGTGCTTCAAACGTAGTGCCATGCCTTTGCTTCTTTGGCCTTGTCACTTTGGTGCTGGGCACTTGGTTTGGGCGCTCAATTAGAGAGCGCAGCGCTCAATCTTTGAGCAATATGGCCTTGGTTGGCCTTTGCTCCTTTGGTGCGTGACGCTTTTGTGCCTTGGGTCACGCTTTTCAAAGCGTGGTCTAAGGTCTAAAGCGTGCTCTAAGGTTCCTTTTTCCTTTTTTTCATCATTTCTTCACCTACAAGTAATCAAAACAACCAATCAAAGCATCACCAAATTCACAAGGTTTATAAATCATTCAAAAACCAACTAATTCTAGCTTAAACCTCATGATTTAGTGTCAAATAATTAATGGTTGATTGAATTGACATAACCATGCAATTTCACTCCAAATTACTTACTTATAATGTAAGAAAGTGCATAAAACCCAATGAAACAAGTGAAAAATGCTTCAAAAGCTAGCATAAGATAACTTGTCATCACAACACCAAATTTAAACCTTGCTTGTCCCCAAGCAAGCACTAAAATAAGAGGAAATGAAATGAAACTGAGAAGTATGCATGTCCTTATTTAGCAGATAATTGAACTTGGTTCATGGGGTTTTATGCAGACAAATGTAGCTCATTTATTCATTGCTGATAGATAAGAAATGTTTCCTCAAAGGTTCACTAGAGTTGCTGCTATAATGCCTTGCTTTTGATTGATCCCTTGCTTGCTTTTTCTTTCTTTCTTTTGCTTTAGAAAGCTTATTTATTAATGAAGGCTTGGTGGCAAATGTTGCAGCAGCCTGATACACGGAATCGTGATCTCACACTTTTCTCACAACTCCGTGCAACTAACCAGCAAGTGCACTGGGTCGTCCAAGTAATAAACCTTACGTGAGTAAGGGTCGATCCCACGGAGATTGTCGGCTTGAAGCAAGCTATGGTCATCTTGTAAATCTCAGTCAGGTGGATTCAATTGGTTATGAAGTTTTAGATAATTAAAATATAAATAAAACATAAAATAAGATAAAGTTACTTATGTAATTCATTGATGGGAATTTCAGATAAGCGTCTGGAGATGCTTTGTTGCTTCTGAACCTCTGCTTTCCTATTACCTTCTTCCAACCATGCGTGCTCCCTTCCATGGCAAGCTGTAGGATCTTCTCAGTGAAAATGGTCCTCTACGGTTTCTGCACGGCTAATCAACTGTCAGATTTCTCGTCTCGGATGAAAAATACCAGGTACAGCTACCGCATGGCTAATCATCTGTCGGTTCCCGCTAGCGTCGGAATAGAATCCATTGATCCTTTTGCACACAACATTCACAGGTTTGAAGCTCCTCACAGTCATTCCTTCCCGGATCCTACTCGGAATACCACAGACAAGGTTTAGACTCTCCAGATCCCAGGAATGGCTGCCAATAATTCTAGCCTATACCACGAAGATACTAATCTCACGGACTCGGTCTGTGTATTAGATATCCAAGAGAATATACTCTGGCTGTGGTCCAATGACTACGTTGAACATCATGTAGACCACTTTGTGGTTGTCAGGCATGCGATCTTGGCTAAGCGAGTAACGAAGATTGGGTGATTGTCACGGGTCACCCCTTCATTCTGACTTAACTGAATTAAGAACAAGAGTATATCTTGGAGAAGAAGTAGGCGTGAATTGAATAAAAAACAATAGTAATTGCATTAATTCATGAAGAACAGCAGAGCTCCACACCTTAATCTATGGGGTGTAGAAACTCCATCGTAGAAAATACATAAGTGAAAGAGGTCTAGGCATGGCCGTGGGACCAGCCTCCAAACGTGAACAATGGTCTATAAGAGCAAAGTCTGAAAACTTGATCAAAAGTCCTCTAATACAATAGTAAAAAGTGCTATTTATACTAAACTAGTTACTAGGGATTACAGAAAATGAGTAACTAAGTGCAGATGGTGCAGAAATTAGGGCTGCACATGGATCGGATAATATCCGCATATCCGCGGTAATTATCCTCATCCGATCCGAATTTTGCGGATATTATCCGATCCGCAGAGCCATCAGATCGGATTGGATCGGATCCGCACTATGGTCGGATCGGATTGCGGATTTGGCAGTGATATCCGCGGATCCGATCCGCAAATCCGCATATCCGCACATCACATATAAATAGCATAGTTTAAGAAAATAAACCCTAATATGATATGAATTTAAGTGTGTTATTTATGAATTTTATGATATTTTGTTTTTAATTTTTTATGTTGTACTTCAACTTAGAATAATTAAACTTAAATCTTGTGTTATTATTTTCTTTTTGTTATTCAAAAGAACTATTATTGATAATATTTTAGGAGTAAATAGGCTTAAACAGATAAAAAATGAATTTTTTGGATTTTTTTTGTAAAAATAGTCAAATAGAATCTTAAAATAGTTTTTTTTTAATTATGCGGATATACCCGATATCCGATCCGATCCGATCCGCAAGTATGCGGATCGGATCGGATCGGATCCGGCCTAAAAAATGTGGATATCGTATCCGATTCGATCCGATGAGTGCAGTGCGGATCGGATAGAATTTTAGGCTATATCCAATCCGATCCAATCCGTGTGCAGCCCTAGCAGAAATCCACTTTCGGGGCCCACTTGGTGTGCGCTTGGGCTGAGCTTTGAGCTTTTTTGTGCATAGACTGTTCCTGGAGTTAAACGCCAGCTTTGGTGCCAGTTTGGGCGTTTAACTCCAATTCCGGTGCCAGTTTGGGCGTTTTACACTAGAAAGTTTTAGGCTGGCTTTGGACGCTAGTTTAGGCCATCAAATCGCGGGCAAAGTATGGACTATTATATATTTCTGGAAAGCCTAGGATGTCTACTTTCCAACGCAATTGAGATCGCGCCAATTGGGCTTCTGTAGCTCCAGAAAATCCACTTCGAGTGCAAGAGGGTCAGAATCCAATAGCATCTGCAGTCCTTTTTCAACCTCTAAATCAGATTTTTTTTATCTCAGGTCCCTCAATTTCAGCCAAAAAATACCTGAAATCACAGAAAAACATACAAACTCATAGTAAAGTCCAGAAATGTGATTTTTGCATAAAAACTAATAAAAATATAATAAAAGTAACTAAAACATACTAAAAACTATGTAAAAACAAAGCCAAAAAGGGTATAAATTATCCGCTCATCACAACCTTTTGGCTCAATTTTGGTCAACATTTCTTCACCACAGACACATGGCTCACAATTTCTTCCTAGGAACATTGATGCCCAACATCTCTTTGGATCACTAAATGTTTTGTAACTAGGTTGCTCTTGATAGTGGACTTTTAGTTGGCAATCCCAGATCAGTTGATCCAAGTGGCCAAGCTTTGAAATACTCCTCAGAACCTACTTGTCCAAGCATATCCTAGTACAAAAATACCATAGGCATATGTCCTAGGGTTCAAGCTATTGGTGTCTAGCCTTATTGTTTGTTTCTTTGCCCATTCTTGGCTTTTCTCTTTCTTTTTTTTTCTTATTTGGTTTCATTCTCAAAGGGTATTCATTGATAACAGACTTTATAACAACAAACTAACTCACACTTCAAAGAACATTTTATTATGCAGCATTTGTTCTTGAGCTAATCATTAAATCAAACAAGTACCACCACTGAATTCCATTCTAATTCCCCAACATTGGACAATCACTTTTCTAAATCAAACATTTTTTTTCTTTTATTTAGGCAGAAGGGAAACAAAACAAAATTTTAGCAAATGTGTTATGACAAACATAATGCAGATCACTTGTAAGAAACAAACTACTCAGAACATGAAAGTGTAAAACATAAAGCCTATGGAGGCATCTCATGTTTCAGATATGCATCTCCTTTATTTAATTTTAAAAAGGAAACATGAAAGAAACTCCACCACCTCCTAGTTCTCATGCTCCTTGCTCCTGTTTGATTCTCCTTTCTTCTTCTTCCTCTTCTTGGTTGCATCTTGAGGTTCTTCAACAGGGCACCTTCTATCCCAGATAGGGTCTATAAGACCTGAGAGTCCAGCTTCCTCCAACCCATGGCGCATGTGTGCTGTATGTTTCTGGGTTCTTGCTCTCTGCTTGTCTACTAACTCTTGAGATTGCTCAAATGGCTTGATCTGTGGTTCCAATGCTGGCATGCTGTGGACCAAGTAATCCAACTTTGATTGGGTGTCTATATCATACTCCATTCTATCATAGTGCCTATGTTCTCCAATGGTATGATATATGTTCTTCCACTAATTCAAATTTTAAGTGTATTCCCCATACTTGGCCTGTCGCAAGGACAATCTATCATATGACTCTTGAAAATTTGTTGACTATTCTCTTTGCCCTTCAAGAACTCTAGCTTGAAATTCCCTTTGTTGTTCCAGCATCTAGAGTTGGAAATTGTCTTGCTTGTCCATCATTTGTTGCTGCCAATGTTGTTGTTGCTCTCGATCTTTTAGATACTGCTCCTGTTATTGCAAGTATAGCTCTTGTTGCCTTAAATACTGCTCCTGTGCTCTCATATTTTGTTGAGATATTTCTTCAATAGCCCTTTGCAATTGGCTCATGTCTATAGCACCAGGAGCTTGTTCTTCCTCCACTTGTGGTCTTCTTCTTCTTTCTTAGGCTCTTCCTTCCTCTTGGTTGTCATCATCAGTGGCACCTTCCATTAGTCTCCTAGTGATTTCTCTTCCCCCTTTCACCTTCTCTATATCTTCATCTTCAAAGAGCACTCCAGCCCTGTTGCACAGCCTCAAAATAGTGCTTGGGTGACAAAGCCTACTTGATTTGCTTGTATTCTCAGGCATTTCCTGAATGCTGTCTGCTATGAGCTGTGAGAGGTTGATTTCTCCTCCCTTTAAGATGCAATAAGTCAGGATAGCTCGCTGGATTGTGACTTCTGAGGTGTTCCAGTAGGAGTATGGACCTCCTCACCACCTCATACCACCCTTTGGCCTCAAGTATGAGGTCTATTCTTTTCAGGTGGCTTGGAGCTCCCTCTGAGTGCCTTTTCCAGTCTCTGTCTTCAAAACACAATCCATGTAGTATCTCATCAGGGTCATTCTTATCCTGCAATCTTTCCTCAAAGCTAAGCTCTCCATAGGTTATTACTCTCAACTGTAGGGCCCTCATGACTGATGGTGGACTAAAATCTACCTCAACACCTCTGACATAGCTCTTATAAGAGGGGCTATCTTGGCTTGGCTTCACAGCATTGGCGTAGAATTCTCTTATCATAACTGCACTGATGTCTGTTAAAGGTTCACACAAAAGTTCTCACCTCCTTTCCGTGGTAATTCTTCTCATGACAGGATACTCTCCACCCCTCAGTCTAAAGCCCATTTCTGGAATAACATGCTTTGACTCCATGAGCCTATGATACCTTGATTCATGGAATTGAGACTTGAATCTCTTTGTATCATAGGTTGATGGTTCGGCCACCATTGGCTCCTTGCCTTTCCTTCTAGAACTTGAAGAAGCCATGAATTAAAAGGAAAGAAAGAAGAAGAGAAGAGGTAGGCTTCGGTCTTGTTATGAAAGGGTATGGGAGGTAAGTTGATGTTGGGTATTTTATGTTGTTTTTGGACCAAAAAGAGGCTGCTGTACCGTGTTTGGAGTAAGGGTGTGAGTGAAACAAAAGCAAATAGATGAGGAAGTCTTGTATGAAAAGAAGGGATATGTGAGCTTGGAAGTGTCACCATCTATTTATAGTTGAAGCATGCATCATAAAGATATAACCCCAAGTGGGGGGGGGGGGAGGGGGTCGGCTAAACAAGAATAAAGGGTGTAGATTGAGTGAAGCCTTGTAGGGAGCTTATAGTGTAGACGGCTTGCATGCATAGTTGAAGGTTGACAAGGACTGCTCTCCCATTGGATGCATGTGGTTCAGCCTCCAAAGGTTCAAAGCATGCAGATTTTGTTTCACAAGAGAGCACACTTCTCCAAGCACATGTGACTCTCACTTTTGCCTTGTCATGACCGTGCTTGCTTCCTTGTTTTGTCTTCTTCTCAATCTTATTTGTCCTACAAAATTAAGTCAAAGCCTTATCTAAATCATGGTACGGTGGTGTGGTAATGAGTAAAAAAGAAAAAAAGATAATTCTACATGTTCCTTATTTAAATGACCAATCATGCTCCTTAAATTTTTAACAAAGATTTGGTGGACACCAAACTTGTTTTCTGTTAAAGGATCCATGTAAAACTCAATGAGTATCTACCACAATTGGCACATTCATTATAAGGAACATTTTATTTCTTACTATGATACCATAAGCTAAAAAAAATTGAAGCAATGTATGATCCATCTATTCATAAATTTAATCCTATGAACAAAAATGATATTTCTGAAATTCTCTGCATATATAAATACCAAACTTAATGTTTGGCTACACACTTCATCAAAATGAGTAAGCATATATCCTAAGAAAGCTTGAGAAGCTATTTTGAAGTGCTTTTAGGCACACCAAACTTGGAAATCTAGTATATGCTTCAAGACACTATATGAAATTATCAAATATACTCATGAGAACTCAAATCCATGCTAGAAGGACCATTAATTATTAAAATTAAAACCAAAGCAAGAATATTAAATCATGGGTTGCCTCCCATGGAGTGCTCTTTTACTGTCACTAGCTTGACATTGGACCCTCATTAGGGTGGTTGATGATTGTGATGTCTCAGCTTGTCTCCTCTCACAGTAAGCTTCCTTCCAGTGCCTTGATGTTCAATCTCTGCATGCTCCAGTGAGAGTATCCTATTGATAGTGTAATAATTATCAGATTGTTGATTTGTCTCCAACTGCTGGTAAATTAGCTGCACTTTATCTCCCTTAAAAAATCCTTCAGTTGGGATCTTTTTATTTTTCCACCCTTTTGGATCCTTTTTCTTGCTTTTCTTTCCCTTTTTTGGTGATTTTTCTCCTTTGATAGTGGGCTATGTTTTGGAATCTGCCTTCTTAGTGGCTAACACCTCACTTCCTTCTTGCTTTTTCTCATCATTCTTTAGAGTCTCAGTCTCTTTTTGTCCTACTTTGCTTTTTGTTTCTTGCTCTGGAAGAGGATTAATGAGTGTCTTGTTGGTTTCTTCCTTCCACTGCAAGTCTTCTTTGCCAACCTCCATGCATTTTTCCTTTTCATCATTATGCTGTGCTTCTGGAAAGACATTCAGAGTAATGCTTTCATCATGTACCCTTAGGGTCAGCTCTCCTTGTTCAACATCTATGATGGCCCTTGCTGTGGCTAAGAAGGGTCTTCCCAAGATAATAGAGTCACTTCCTTCTTCTCCCAGATCCAGGATCACAAAGTCTGCTGGGAATATGAATGCCCCTACTTGAACCAGGAGATTTTCAATCACTCCTCTGGGAGATACCAATGATTTGTCCATGAGCTCTAGTGACATTTGTGTGGGATTTACTTCCTCTATGCATAGCCTTCTTATCATAGAATATGGAATTAGATTTATGCTTGCTCCTAAGTCACATAGTGCCTTATCAATGGTTAGACTACCAATGGTACAAGGCACGAAGAAGCTCCTAGGGTCCTTGAGCTTTAGTGGGAGGCCCCTTTGAATCACAGTACTGCATTCTTCAGTGAGCATAATGGTTTTCTTCTCATGCCAACTTCTCTTTTTGTTGATGAGGTCTTTCAAGAATTTTGCATATAGAGGCATCTGCTCTAATACTTTAGCAAGTGGGATATTAATCTCCAGCTTCTTGAAGACTTCAAGGAACTTAGGGAAGTGTTGATCCTTGGTTTCCTTGTTAAACCTTTGAGGATATGGCATGGGAAGTGTGAAAGCCTTCTCCAATTGCTTCTGTCCTTAAGAGGATTCCTTCATTACTTGCTTCCCTTCCCTTGAATTTTGTGGCTGGTCATCTTTCTCTTTAAGCTTCTCTTTGTCCTTCTTGTTTGCTGTCATCTCTTCCTTGTTGTTAGCCTCATTTTTCTCAGATGGCTCTTTGTCATTCTCCTTTGGCTTCTTATTGGCTTCAGTGTTACTCACCAAGGTTTTTCTACTCCTCAGTTGGATGGCTTTGCATTCTTCTTTAGGATTTGGAATGGTATCACTTGGGAGTGAGCTCGTTGGCTTTTCAATCACTGCTTGCTTGGACAGTTGTCCAATTTGCCTCTCTAAGTTTCTCATTGAAGCCTCATGATTCTTGCTTGTTAGTTCTTGATGTTTCATCATCTTCTCCATTAGTATCTCCAGGTTTGAGATTCTTTGGGTGTCTTGTGGTATTCGTGGCTGGTTGTGGGGTGTAGATGGTGAATGATAGGTATTTTGGTTAGTGGCTGGGTTATTGGGTAGATAATAGCTAGAATTGGGGTAGTTATTTTAGGGTTTTCTTATGGATTATGGTTAGTGTTTTGCTGATTGCTGTGGTTTGTGTAGGTTGTGTTTCTTGAGTTGTTTTGGGTTGAATTTTTCTGCAAGGGCTGTTAGTTTTGAGTATGGTTATCTCCCCATCTTAGATTTGGATGGTTCTTCCAAAAGGGGTTGTATGTATCTCCATGAAATTCATTCTGGCTGGATCCTTGGTTGTGCATGTAGTTTACTTGTTCTTGCTGCTGATCTTCACAATTTTCCTCTCTTTGTCCCCACCTAGTTAGTGGTTGATTGGTGACATTCACTGATGTAACTTGTAGGCTATCAATCCTCTTAGCCATTTGCTCAAATTGTTGCTGGATTTGTTGCTGCATCACCTTGTGTTGAGCTAGGATAATGTCCACTCTTTCCAACTCCAGTACTCCCTTTCTTTGAGCTGGTTGGCGTTGCCTTTGATGAGCAAAGAAGTATTGATTATTTGCCACCATATCTATGAGGTTTTGGGCTTCTTCTGCTGTCTTCATTAGTTGTAGTGAGCCTCCTACTGAATGATCTAGTGCTTCCTGAGCTTTCAACCATGGGGTAATTTTGGGAAGGAATTGTAATATCATGCTAATCATATGAATAAGCGGGTAAAGACTTGATAAAACCACTCAATTAAACATAATATAAATCATAAAATAATGGTTTATCAACCTCCCCACACTTAAACATTAGCATGTCCTCCTGCTTAGTTAAAGGAGACAAGATAAATGAATAGGGAAACGTAAGACTCATGCAATGCAACCTATATATATGAATGAAACTATATGATTCTTGTCTACTTGGTTAAAAATAAATAAGCTCTTCAAGACAAACATAAATCAAATTCTACTAATTCAATTTTATACAGTAAAAACAGGTAACATTGTAAGAAGACAGCTCATGAAAGCAGGGAACATAGAATTAAACACTGAACCCTCACTGATGGTGTATATGCACTCTAGTCTCTCAAGTGTATAGGGTAATCACTCTACCCTTCTCTAATCATGCTTTCTAAACTTTGTTTTTCACCTAACCAATCAACAATATTTAATGCACTAATGCAAACATCATGAGGTCTTTTCAAGGTTGTAATGGGGCTAAGGTAAGGGTAAGGGTATATATATGGCTAAGTGAGCTAGAATATGAATCTTTGATCAACCTAAGCTTCTCACCTAACATACACTCTATATACCTTTAGAATCATGCCTAACTACCCATAATCTTTCACTTTTGCGTTACATACTCATCTATTAACTTTTTCTTAAATTTTTATCACATATGCATTGATCTTTTTGAACTTAACTTAATTTAGAATTGGGGTAATTTTGTCCCCTTATTTATTTAAATAAATATTTTTAGATTTTTTTAATAGGAAAATAAACATAGCTTATCAATTGATAAGCGGATAATTTATACGCTTTTTGGCATTGTTTTTAGTATATTTTTAGTAGGATCTAGTTACTTTTAGGGATGTTTTTATTAGTTTTTATGCTAAATTCACATTTCTGGACTTTACTATGAGTTTGTGTATTTTCCTGTGATTTCAGGTATTTTCTAGCTGAAATTGAGGGACTTGAGCAAAAATCAGATTCAGAGGTTGAAGAAGGATTGCAGATGCTGTTAGATCCTGACCTCCCAGAACTCAAAGTGGATTTTCTGGAGCTACAAAACTCCAAATGGCGCGCTCTCAATTGCGATGGAAAGTAGACATCCAGGGCTTTCAAGAAATATATAATAGTCCATACTTTGATTAAGGATAGATGACATAAACTGGCGTTAAACGCCAGTTCCATGCTGCATTCTGGAGTCAAACGCCAGAAACAGGTTGCAAAGTGGAGTTAAATGCCAGAAACAGGTTACAAACTGGCGTTCAACTTCAAGGAAGACCTCTACACGTGTAAAGCTCAATGCTCAGCCCAAACACACACCAAGTGGGCTCCGAAAGTGGATTTCTGCACTATTTACTTACTTCTGTAAACCTTAGTAACTAGTTTAGTATAAATAGGACTTTTTACTATTGTATTTAAAAAAGTTTTTGTTTATCTTTTGATACTTTGATCACATTTGGGGGCTGGCCTCTCAGCCATGCCTGGACCTTCATCACTTATGTATTTTCAACGGTAGAATTTCTACACACCATAGATTAAGGTGTGGAGCTCTGCTGTTCCTCAAAGATTAATGCAAAGTACTACTATTTTTCTATTCAATTCAAGCTTATTCCGCTTCTAAGATATTCATTCGCACCCAAGAACATGATGAATGTGATGATTATGTGACGCTCATCATCATTCTCACCTATGAACGCGTGCCTGACAAACACTTCCGTTCTACATGCAACAAGCTAGAATGGATATCTCTTGGATATCTAATACAGGGGACCGAGTCCGAGTTATTTGTGTCTTCGTGGTATAAGTTAGAACCCATGGATGGCCATTCTTGAGATCCGAAAAGTCTAAACCTTGTCTGTGGTATTCCGAGTAGGATCTGGGAAGGGATGGCTGTGACGAGCTTCAAACTCGTGAGTGCTGGGCGTAGTGACAGACGCAAAAGGATAGTAAATCCTATTCCAGTATGATCAATAACCGACAGATGATTAGCCATGCAGTGACAGCGCATTGGACCATTTTCACAGAGAGGATGGGATGTAGCCATTGACAACGGTGATGCCCTACATAAAGCTTGCCATGGAAAGGAGTAGGATTGATTGGATGAAGACAGCAGGAAAGCAGAGGTTCAGAGGAACGAAAGCTTCTCTATACGCTTATCTGAAATTCTCACCAATGAATTACATAAGTATCTTTATCTTTATTTTCTATTTATTTATTATTATCATTCGAAAACTCCATATCCATTTAATATCTGCCTGATTGAGATTTACAAGACGACCATAGCTTGCTTCATACCAACAATCTCCGTGGGATCGACCCTTACTCACGTAAGGTTTATTACTTGGACGACCCAGTGCACTTGCTGGTTAGTTGTACGAAGTTGTGAAACAGAATTAAGAACATGAACGTGCGTATTGAGTTATTAGCGCCGTTACCAAGGAAGGAATGATCACGATTTCGCACACCAAGTTTTTGGCGCCATTGCCGGGGATTGTTCGAGTTTGGACAACTGACGGTTCATCTTGTTGCTCAGATTAGGTAATTTTATTTTAGTTTTAAGCTTTTTATTTCTTATTTTTGAAAAATACAAAAAATTTTCTTCTTTTTCGTTTTTCCCAATTAAATTTTTGAAAAATCAAAAAGAAAATTTTAATAAAATCATAAAACAAAAAAATATTTTGTGTTTCTTGTTTGAGTCTAGAGTCATGTTTTAAGTTTGGTGTCAATTGCATCTTCTTAATTTTCTAAAAATTATTTTCAAAAATTTCATGCATTGCATTCTTCATGATCTTCAAGTTGTTCTTGTCCAATCTTCTTGTTTGATCTTCATATTTTCTTGTTTTGTGTATTTTCTTGTTTTTCATATGCATTCTTAAAACATTAATGTCTAAAGAATAAAAATTTTTAAGTTTGGTGTCCTGCATGTTTTCTTTTCTTGAAAATTTTTCAAAAATAAGTTCTTGGTGTTCATCTTGACATTCAAAGTATTTTTGGTGTTCATCTTGACATTCATAGTGTTCTTGCATGCATCACATGTTTTGATCCAAAATTTTCATGCATTGAGTCTTTTTGATGTTTTTCTCTTTCTTTATTAAAATTCAAAAATAAAAAAAATTTATCTTTCCCTTTTTATCTCATAAATTTCAAAAATTTGGATTGACTTTTTCAAAAATTTTTAAAATCTAGTTGTTTCTTATGAGTCAAATCAAATTTTCAATTTAAAAATCTTACCTTTTTCAAAATCTTTTTCATTTTTTTATTTATTTTCAAAAATTTAAAAAATATTTTTCAAAAATATTTTTCTTAATTTTATCTCATAATTTTCGAAAATATTATCAACAATTAATGTTTTGATTCAAAAATTTCAAGTTTGTTACTTGCCTAGTAAGAAAGATTCAAACTTTAAGTTCTAGAATCATATCTTGTGATTACTTGTGAGTCAAGTCATTAATTTTGATTTTAAAATTTCAAATCTTTTTCAAACAAATCTCTTTCAATCATATCTTTTCAAACATTGATTCCAAAATCTTTTTCTAACTTCTTATCTTTTCAAATTTAATCTTCAAATCTTCTTAATATCTTTTCAATCCTATCTTTTTAATCATATCTATTTTTAAATAAATTTCTATCATATCTTTTTAAATCTTATCTTTTTCAAAAATTTGATTTTAAAATATCTCTTCTAACTTCTT
Source organism: Arachis hypogaea (assembly GCF_003086295.3). NCBI lineage: Eukaryota > Viridiplantae > Streptophyta > Magnoliopsida > Fabales > Fabaceae > Arachis > Arachis hypogaea. The sequence goes on along the minus strand of NC_092050.1, from coordinate 99,706,777 downwards.
ATCTTATTATCTTTTCAAAATTGATTTTCAAATCTTTTTCAACTAACTAATTAACTTTTTGTTTGTTTCTTATCTTTTTCAAAACTGCCCAATTAACTCTCTACCTTTAATTTTTGAAAATCCCTTCCCTCTTTTTCAAAATTTCATTTTAATTAACTAATTGTTTTAATTTTAATTTAATTTCAATTTTAAATTTCGAATTTTAGATTTAAATTTAAAATATTTTTATTTTATTTTGTTAAATTTTCGAATTCTTCTCTCATCTCTAATCTCCTTCTATTTATTTATTCATCCACTAACACTTCTCCTCACCAAAATTCGAACCCCTTCTTCTCCTCTGAGTTCGAATTCTTCTCTTCTTCATTCTTATTCTTCTTTTCTTCTACTCACACAAGGGAACCTCTATACTGTGGTAAAAAAGATCCCTATTATTATTATTATTTTCTATTCCCTCCTTTTTCATATGAGCAGGAGCAAGGACAAGAACATTCTTGTTGAAGCAGACCCTAAACCTGAAAGGACTCTGAAGAGGAAACTGAGAGAAGATAAAATACAATAATCCAGAGATAACCTTACAAAAATTTTCGAAAAGGAAGAGGAGATGGCAGCTGAAAATAATAATAATGCAAGGAGGATGCTTGGTGATTATACTACAACTACTTCCAAGTTTGATGGAAGAAGCATCTCAATCCCCACCATTGGAGCAAACAATTTTGAGCTGAAACCTCAATTAGTTGCTCTAATGCAACAGAACTGCAAATTCCATGGACTTCCATCAGAAGATCCCTACCATTTTGTAACTGAGTTCCTACAGATCTGTGAGACTGTTAAGACTAATGGAGTAGATCCTGAAGTCTACAGGCTTATGATTTTCCCTTTTGCTGTAAGAGACAGAGCTAGAACTTGGTTGGACTCACAACCTAAAGATAGTCTGAACTCTTGGGATAGGCTGGTCACGGCCTTCTTGGCTAAGTTCTTTCCTCCTCAAAAGCTGAGCAAGCTTAGAGTGGATGTTCAGACCTTCAAGCAAAAAGATGGTGAATCCCTCTATGAAGCTTGGGAAAGATACAAGCAGATGACCAAAAGGTGTCTTCCTGACATACTTCCAGAATGGACCATTCTGGATATATTCTATTATGGTCTGTCTGAGTTCTCCAAGATGTCACTGGACCATTTTGTAGGTGGATCCATTCACCTAAAGAAAACGCCTGCAGAAGCTCAAGAACTTATTGACATGGTTGCAAATAATCAATTCATGTATACTTCTGAGAGAAATTCAGTGAATAATGGAACGCCTCAGAAGAAGGGAGTTCTTGAAATTGATGCTCTGAATGCCATATTGGCTCAGAACAAAGTGTTGACTCAGCAAGTCAACATGATTTCCCAAAGTCTGAATGGATGGCAAAATGTATCCAACAGTACTAAAGAGGCATCTTTTGAAGAAGAAGCTTATGATCCTGATAACCCTGTAATAGCAGAGGTAAATTACATGGGTGAAGCTTATGGAAACACCTATAATTCATCATGGAGAAACCATCCAAATTTCTCATGGAAGGATCAACAAAAGCCTCAACAAGACTTTAATAATGGTGGAAGAAACAGGCTTAGCAATAGCAAGCCTTTTCCATCACCTTCTCAGCAATAGACAGAGAATTCTAAACAAAATACCTCTAATTTAGAAAACTTAGTCTCTGATCTGTCCAAGGCCACTTTAAGTTTCATGAGTGAAACAAGGTCCTCCATAAGAAATTTGGAGGCATAAGTGGGCCAACTGAGTAAGAAGATAACTGAAACACCTCCTAGTACTCTCCCAAGCAATACAGAAGAGAATCCAAAGAGAGAGTGCAAGGCCATTGATATAACCAATATGGCTGAACCTACAAGGGAGGAAGAGGACGTGAATCCCAGTGAGGAAGACCTCCTGGGACGTCCAATGATCAACAAAGAGTTTTCCTTTGAGGAACCAAAGGACTCTGAGGCTCATCTAGAGACCATAGAGACTCCAATGAACCTCCTTATGCCCTTCATGAGCTCTGATGAGTATTCTTCTTCTGAAGAGAATGAGGATGTTATTGAAGAGCAAGTTGCCAAGTACCTTGGTGCAATCATGAAGCTAAATACCAAACTATTTGGTAATGAGACTTGGGAAGATGAACCTCCCTTGCTCATCAATGAACTGAGTGATTTGGATCAACTGACATTGCCTCAGAAGAAACAGGATCCTGGAAAGTTCTTAATACCTTGTACCATAGGCACCATGACCTTTGAGAAGGCTCTATGTGACCTTGGGTCAGGGATAAACCTCATGCCACTCTCTGTAATGGAGAAACTAGGAATCTTTGAGGTGCAAGCTGCCAGAATCTCATTAGAGATGGCAGACAACTCAATAAAACAGGCTTATGGACAAGTAGAGGATGTGCTAGTAAAGGTTAAAGGCCTTTACATCCCTGCTGATTATATAATCCTAGACACTGGGAAGGATGAGGATGAATCCATTATCCTTGGAAGACCTTTTCTAGCCACAGCAGAAGCTGTGATAGATGTTCACAGAGGAGAATTAGTCCTTCAATTGAAGGGGGACTACTGACGAGAGGAACTTTTGTGTGGTCTAGAAATTTGCAGATAAATCCTCGTTGCAAGTATAGTTTCTAAACCTTCAAAAGTCCTTTCATACAAACGTTTTGGTTGTCACAAGTAACAAACCCCTAAATAAATTGATAACCGAAGTATTCAAACCTCGGGTCGTCTTCTCAAGGAACTGCAGGGAAGTATGTTCTTATTATTGGCTATGGGGATTGTAAATTGGGGTTTTGAGAATGAGGAACAAGTAATTTAAGTGGCAATTAAAGTAGATGAAGAACAAGTAATTTAAATAGCAAGTGAAATAAATAAATGACTGTAAATAAACTTTTGGCAAGGTATGAGAAATTAGAGGTCCTATCCTGGCTATCCTTATCAATGATGATAATAATTGAATCTTAATTCCACTTTGTTAGCCTTTACTAAGATAAAGGAAGGTCAAGGGATTAATTGGATTGATCTTCGGATCCTGTTTTATTTTCTAAGAAAAGATTGGGATTCTTGAAGCTCAATTCAATTAACAAAGATAACAATTATCAAGCATGTTTGAGTTTGATAACTCCTGAGTTGCTGATTTCTTAACCAAAACCAAAAGGAGAAAAGTAAATCCACTGGAATAAGAATGTCTTCAGATTGGGAATAATTGTAACTAATACATAAAAGAAAGCAATATTAACTGAAATACCTCAAATAACATTAATCCAAAATAATAATCTGTAACATGGAAGAATTCATAAATTAAATTGCAAAAGTAAATAATCAACTAAAGTAATGAATAAAAGTAAAAGAGAAGCTTAAAGTAAAGGAATATTAAACCTGGGATCGAGAGTCACTCCCAAATTAAGAGAAATCCTAAATCCTAATCCTAAAAGAGAGAGAGAATCTCTCTCTAAACTAAATCTAAATCATGAAAACTAAAACTAAAGTCGTCTCCCTCTGAATGGATGCATTCCCTCACTTCATAACCTCTGGTCTATGCCTTCTGAACTTGGATTTGGGCCAAAAAGGGCTTCAAAAATCGCTGGGAGCATTTTCTACAATTTCTGGTGCGTGGCCTCTGTCACGCGTCCGCGTGGGTCACGCGGTAGCGTCATTCAGAGCTTTTCTTGTCACGCGGTCGCGTCAGTCATGTGGCCGCGTCATATGTGTTTTGCTTAAGGCGCGCGGTCGCGTCAGTCATGCGGCCACATCGCTGTTGATTCGCGCTTGGCATGCGTCTGTGTCGCCCATGGGATCGCGTGGATGCCAGTTTCTTTAGAAACTCCGTTTTGTGCTTTCCTTCCATTTTTGTATGTTTCTTTTCCATCCTTTAAGTCATTCCTGCCTTAGAAGATCTGAAACTACTCAACACACTAGTCACGACATCGAATGGAATTAAAGGTAATTAAAATAATTAGTTTTAAAGCATAGGAAACATGGTTTTCACATACATCATATAATGAGGAAGGGAAAGTAAAACTATGCAATTAATATGAATAAGTGGGTGAAGGATTGAATAAATCACTCAAACTAAGCACAAAATATATCATAAAATATGGGTTTATCAACTACCTTGTGTTTAAGGCCCAAGGCTATCCTTCTGTGACAATGGAGAGGAGGCATGAAAAGCTTCTCTCAGTACAGAGTCAAACAAAGCCCCCACAATCAAACTCTAAGTTTGGTGTTGGGAGGCCTCAGCCAAACTCTAAGTTTGGTGTTGAATCCCTACATCTAAACTCTAAGTTTGGTGTTGGGAGTCTACAAAATTGACCTGATCACCTGTGTGGCTCCTTGAGAGCCCACTGTCAAGCTATTGACATTAAAGAAGTGCTTATTGGGAGGCAATCCAATTTTTATTTATTTAATTCTATTTTTATTGTTCTTTTATGTTTTATTAGGTTCATGATCATGTGGAGTCACAAAATAAATACAAAAATTAAAAATAGAATAAAAAATAGCAGAAGAAAAATCACACCCTGGAGGAAGGACTTACTGGCGTTTAAACGCCAGTAAGGAGCATCTGGCTGGCGTTCAACGCCAGAACAGAGCATGGATCTGGCGTTGAACGCCAGAAACAAGCAACATCCTAGCGTTTAAATGCCAGGAATACACCCTGGGAAGAGCTGGCGCTGAACGCCAGAAACAAGCATGGAACTGGCGTTCAACGCCAGAAATATGCTGCATATGGGCGTTGAACGCCCAGGACAAGCATCACTTCGGCGTTTAAACGCCAGAAATGCATGCAAAGGCATTTTACATGCCTAATTGGTGCAGGGATGTAAATCCTTGACACCTCAAGATATGTGGGCCCCACAGGATCACTTCAGGATTTTTGGACCCCACAGGATCCCTACCTACCTCCACTCATACTCTCCCCTCTTCTCATTCATCCTCTCTTCCCAATAAACACCCTTCCCCAAAACCCTTCACCAATCACCTCAATCTCTCTCTTCCCTATTACCACCTACCACCCCTCACATCCATCCACTCTTCCACATAAACCCCACCTACCTTCAAAATTTAAAATCACTTTCCCACCCAAACCCACCCATTATGGCCGAACCTACTCCCTCTCCCCTCACTATATAAACCCCCCCATCCCTCCTTCATTTTCACACAACACAACTCTATCCTCTCTCTCTTGGCCGAATACACCTCTCCTCACTCTCCTCCATATCTTCTCTTCTTCTATTTCTTTTCTTTCTTCTCTTACTCGAGGGCGAGAAATATTCTAAGTTTGGTGTGGTAAAAGCATAAGCTTTTTGTTTTTCCATTACCATTGATGGCACCTAAGACCGGAGAAACCTCTAGAAAAGGGAAAGGGAAGACAAAAGCTTCCACCTCCGAGTCATGGGAGATGGAAAGATTCATCTCCAAAGCCCATCAAGACCACTTCTATGATGTTGTGGCCAAGAAGAAGGTGATCCCCGAGGTCCCCTTTAAACTCAAGAAAAATGAGTATCTGGAGATCCGACATGAGATCCAAAGAAGAGGTTGGGAAGTCCTAACCAACCCCATTCAACAAGTCAGAATCCTAATGGTTCAAGAGTTCTATGCAAACGCATGGATCACTAGGAACCATGATCAAAGTGTGAACCCGAATCCAAAGCATTGGCTCACCATGATTCGGGGGAAATACTTAGATTTTAATCCGGAGAATGTAAGGCTGGCGTTCAACCTACCAATGATGGAAGAAAATGCACGCCCCTACACAAGAAGAGTCAACTTTGATCAAAGGTTGGACCAAGTCCTCATGGACATATGTGTGGAAGGAGCTCAATGGAAGATTGACTCAAAAGGCAAACCGGTTCAGCTGAGAAGATTGGACCTTAAGCCTGTAGCTAGAGGATGGTTGGAGTTCATTCAACGCTCAATCATTCCCACTAGCAACCGGTCTGAAGTTACTATAGACCGGGCCATCATGATCCATAGTATCAGGATTGGGGAGGAAGTAGAAGTTTATGAGATTATACCTCAAGAACTCTACAAGGTGGCTGACAAGTCCTCCACTATGGCAAGGTTAGCCTTTCCTCACCTCATTTGCCATCTATGCAATTCGGCTGGGATTGACATAGAGGGAGATATCCTCATTGATGAGGACAAGCCCATCACTAAGAAAAGGATGGAGCAAACAAGAGAGCCTATTCATGGATCTCAAGAGACGCATGAAGAAGCTCATCACCAAGAAATCCCTGAGATGCCTCAAGGGATGCACTTTCCTCCACAGAATTTTTGGGAGCAAATCAACACCTCCCTAGGAGAATTAAGTTCCAACATGGGACAACTAAGGGTGGAACATCAAGAGCACTCCATCATCCTCCATGAAATTAGAGAAGATCAAAGAGCAATGAGGGAGGAGCAACAAAGACAAGGAAGAGACATCGAAGAGCTCAAGGACATCATTGGTTCCTCAAGAAGAAAACGCCACCATCACTAAGGTGGACTCATTCCTTGTTCTTAAATTTTCTATTTTTCGTTTTTACGTTAAATGTTTATCTATATTTGTGTCTAATTACATGATCATTAGTATTCAAGTGTCTATGCCTTAAAGTAGTGAATATAAATCCATCACCTCTCTTAAATGAAAAATGTTTTAATTACAAAAGAACAAGAAGTACATGGTTTCGAATTCATCCTTGAAACTAGTTTAATTATTTTGATGTGGTGACAATACTTTTTATTTTCTGAATAAATGCTTGAACAGTGCATATGTCTTTTGAAGTTGATGTTTATGAATGTTAAATATGTTGGCTCTTGAAAGAATAAGAAAAAAGGAGAAATGTTATTTGATAATCTGAAAAATCATAAAATTGATTCTTGAAGCAAGAAAAAGCAGTGAATATACAAAAGCTTGCAGAAAAAAAAAGAGAGAGAGAAAAAGGAACAAGCAAGCAGAAAAAGCCAAAAGCTCTTAAAACCAAAAAGCAAGAGCAAAAAGCCAATAGCCCTTAAAACCAAAAGGCAAGGGTAATAAAAAGGATCTAAGGCTTTGAGCATCAGTGGATAGGAGGGCCTAAAGGAATAAAATCCTGGTCTAAGCGGCTAAACCAAGCTGTCCCTAACCATGTGCTTGTGGCGTGAAGGTGTCAAGTGAAAACTTGAGACTAAGCGGTTAAAGTCAAGGTCCAAAGCAAAAAAAAAAGAGTGTGCTTAAGAATCCTGGACACCTCTAATTGGGAACTTTAGCAAAGCTGAGTCACAATCTGAAAAGGTTCACCCAGTTATGTGTCTGTGGCATTTATGTATCCGGTGGTAATACTGGAAAACAAAGTGCTTAGGGTCACGGCCAAGACTCATAAAGTAGCCGTGTTCAAGAATCAACATACTGAACTAGGAGAATCAATAACACTATCTGAACTCTGAGTTCCTATAGATGCCAATCATTCTGAACTTCAATGGATAAAGTGAGATGCCAAAACTATTCAAGAGGCAAAAAGCTACAAGTCCCGCTCATCTGATTGGAGCTAAGTTTCATTGATAGTTTGGAATTTATAGTATATTCTCTTCTTTTTATCCTATTTGATTTTCAGTTGCTTGGGGACAAGCAACAATTTAAGTTTGGTGTTGTGATGAGCGGATAATTTATACGCTTTTTGGCATTGTTTTTAGTATATTTTTAGTAGGATCTAGTTACTTTTAGGGATGTTTTTATTAGTTTTTATGCTAAATTCACATTTCTGGACTTTACTATGAGTTTGTGTGTTTTTCTGTGATTTCAGGTATTTTCTGGCTGAAATTGAGAGACTTGAGCGAAAATCAGATTCAGAGGTTGAAGAAGGACTGCAGATGCTGTTGGATCCTGACCTCCCTGCACTCAAAGTGGATTTTCTGGAGCTACAGAACTCCAAATGGCGCGCTCTCAATTGCGTTGGAAAGTAGACATCCAGGGCTTTCCAGCAATATATAATATTCTATACTTTGATTAAGGATAGACGATGTAAACTGGTGTTAAACGCCAGTTCCAGGTTGCATTCTAGAGTCAAACGCCAGAAACAGGTTGCAAAGTAGAGTTAAACGCCAGAAATAGGTTACAAACTGGCGTTCAACTCCAAGGAAAACCTCTACACGTGTAAAGCTCAATGCTCAGCCTAAGCACATACCAAGTGGGCCCCAGAAGTGGATTTCTGCACTATTTACTTACTTCTGTAAACCCTAGTAACTAGTTTAGTATAAATAGGACTTTTTACTATTGTATTTAAAAAAGTTTTTGTTTATCTTTTGATCCTTTGATCACGTTTGGGGGCTGGCCTCTCGGCTATGCCTAGACCTTCATCACTTATGTATTTTCAACGGTAGAGTTTCTACACACCATAGATTAAGGTGTGGAGCTCTGCTGTTCCTCAAAGATTAATGCAAAGTACTACTGTTTTTCTATTCAATTCAAGCTTATTCCGCTTCTAGGATATTCATTCGCACCCAAGAACATGATGAATGTGATGATTATGTGACGCTCATCATCATTCTCACCTATGAACGCGTGCCTGACAAACACTTCCGTTCTACATGCAACAAGCTAGAATGGATATCTCTTGGATATCTAATACAGGGGACCGAGTCCGAGTTATTAGTGTCTTTGTGGTATAAGTTAGAACCCATGGATGGCCATTCTTGAAATTCGAAAAGTCTAAACCTTGTCTGTGGTATTCCGAGTAGGATCTGGGAAGGGATGGCTGTGACGAGCTTCAAACTCGCGAGTGCTAGGCATAGTGACAGACGCAAAAGGATAGTAAATCCTATTCCAGTATGATCGAGAACCAACAGATGATTAGCCATGCAGTGACAGTGCATTGGACCATTTTCACAGAGAGGATGGGATGTAGCCATTGACAACGGTGATGCCCTACATAAAGCTTGCCATGGAAAGGAGTAGGATTGATTGGATGAAGATAGCAGGAAAGCAGAGGTTCAGAGGAACGAAAGCATCTCTATACGCTTATCTGAAATTCTCACCAATGAATTACATAAGTATCTTTATCTTTATTTTCTGTTTATTTATTATTATCATTCGAAAACTCCATATCCATTTAATATCCGCCTGATTGAGATTTACAAGACGACCATAGCTTGCTTCATACCAACAATCTCCGTGGGATCGACCCTTACTCACGTAAGGTTTATTACTTGGACGACCCAGTGCACTTGCTGGTTAGTTGTACGAAGTTGTGAAACAGAATTAAGAACATGAACGTGCGTATTGAGTTATTAGCGCCGTTACCAAGGAAGGAATGATCACGATTTCGCACACCATCAATGCACATGGATTTTTAATTTTTTCTAGTTTTTACATGATTAGGTACCTAAATTCCCGTTATTTTATCATGACACATTCCCTTATTAACCCATGTTCTCACAATTTTCCCATACTTAATTAACACATAATTTTTATCTTAAGCTAACCAAAGATTCATTGGGATTTTTAATTGTTTTTCTGCTTAAGGCTAGTAATGTGGTAAAATATAGAACAAATGGGATAAAAAAGGCTCAAAGTGGCTAACAAAGGTAATTGAAAGGGTAGGCTTATTTGGGATAAGTGAGCTAAACAATTAATGGCCTCAATCATATGCATGCATATAAATACATTAAGCATTGGACGTATAAGATGAAACAAAATAAAGATTACAATCATAAAGAAGTGAACACACAAGAATAAAATATTTATGGTTAAATAATGTAACCAGGTAATTAAGCTCAAAATCTCACGGGTTGTGTGTTCTTAGCTTTTTAAACTATGTTCCAAATACAACTTCTAACAAGTTTAGCACAGAAGATTTATTTTAAATTAGTGAAAATTTTCAAAAATAGGGTCTTAAAAAGAAACTTATTATTTTTCAATCAAGTAAGACATGCATGCAATTAACTTATTACTATGCAATCTATTCTATCCTAAACAAAAGAAAAATTAACTAAATATCCTATTTTATTGGTGTTTTAAGAAAAAGAAATTACCTCCGAAAGTCAGGTACTAACCAACCTCCCCACACTTAAGGCTTTGCACCGTCCTCGGTGCCATCTGTTAGGAACAAAGGGGGCTGGTAGCAGCATCTCCATCATCGAGACCGTCATGGCTCCATGTGTTGGTAAATGAGGTAGAGTCCGGGGTGTCTGGGTCTTCTCTAGATGGGTGGTTACTAACAAGTAGCTCCTTGAGGTATGTAAATCTGCGCTTGTTATGGCGCTCTCTTTGCATTCCTTTCCGGTCAAGCCGGTCTAGCCTCTCAAGTATCTGATTGAGCAGTTAGTTTGTAGAAGGTGCTTGTGGTATGGAGGAAGAAGGAATATCTTCTGCTGGTTCCGTGCTCCGGTTGATAGTTGCTGTTAGAGGTTTGATATACTTCCCATTAGGGACGTATTGATCATCTCGTGGAATCATGGCTTTGGTATCCCCAGCTCTATAGGAGACTCCGACTCCTGAGACGAGATCTGAAACCAAGACGGAGAAAGATAAGTTGCCCGCAATTTGTACGTGTCCCATAGCATTCTGAATGTGTCTTGGTAAGTTGAGGTGCTGGTCTGTAAGGATACACCAAAGTAAAACAGCCATGTCTGTAGTGAAGGAGGACTCATGAGTGCTCGAAAAGACGTAATGGGACATGATCTGTGCCCATACTCGAGCTTCCAAAGTAAGTGCTGAAGCCAATATGCCCTTAGGTCGGGAACGATGGTATCCGTAGATCCATAGGCTGTCAGGTTGTGCGATAGCTCTGAGAATGGCGTCCCAGTCAAATTGATATGTCTGGCACTTGAGTGAGGCTTCTTGGAATGCGTCCAATCCTTCTGGAGCAGGGGGAAGATCTAAGGCTTGTTGAATGGCCTCTTCAGTTATGGGGACTTGCTTCTGATGGACATAGACAGACTGCATGGTTGGCATGTGAAAATTTGAGTAGAACTCTACAACCCATGAAAGATTAACCTGCCGTGGCTGTCTCTGTAGGAATTCCCAGTGTCTCTGCTCAATGCGGAGCTCAACAATTTCAGCAATGCGGGTTGGGAGGATGAGAAGGTGCTGATTGTTATAGTTCCTTGCTACCAGGATGGGAAACATCTGCTCACAGTAGCGGTTAGTGAACCGCGCAGTGTCCTTTGTTGGGAAGGCTTTCTCTTTTTCATCGACCTTGATGATCCTCTTGATTCGTTTTGTTGAGGGTTTCACCGCTGTTGAAGATGGTTCTTCCACTAATGCTCTTTTTGTTCCTCTCCTTGCTGGTGGTTTGGGAGTAATATGTAAAGCTAAGGGTTTGAGCAAGGGAGCAAACATTATGGGTGGTAATCAATGCACAGTAAAGAAGGATGTCATTAACACATGGTCTAGACTACATGGGAAAAGTTCATCAAAGGTAATATAGTAAGTGCATGTTATGGCAATTAAATGCAAGATGTTTATTGGCATGCTGAAAAAGGCATGAGTAGCATAGATCAAGCATTCAATGTCCAAGTTAGATTACCAAGTCTTTCAAACTAATAACCTGTTCGTATTGACAATTAAAATATATTAATAAAATATAAAAGGAGTTTTGTGAAAAATAGGCATTGAAGTAGTAGAATAGAACAAATTTTATTTTTAAATAATGCATGATGCCATACAGGCTTTTTCACAAATACTTAGCATTCATGGTAAATATGTTGTTGAAAATATAAGATAGAACATGCAAGCAACCCTTTAAAAGGTAATATTAATTGTCAAATAATTCCATAATAATCTACAAGCAAAATATAGAAATAAATAATGACCCAAATAAATTTCCAACACCAATTTAAAGGAATAAAAAGAAGGAAAATAAAATATAGATAATAAAGATAAAAAGAAAAATAAATAAGAAAACATGAATAAAAGAAAAGGAATAATAATGAAGAAGTAAAGAAAGAGGAAGAAAAGAACCTTGAAAATGGAGGTGAAAAGGAAAGAGGGAGAAAGTAAAAAGTGAGAAAGAATAAAGAGAGAAGAAGAAGAGAGAAGAAGGAAGTAAGAAGGGATAAGGAAAATTAGGATTTGGGGAAGAAAAGATAAGATATTTTGGCTGATCTGGATAAGCTGTGCGCCACATGTGACGCGGAAGCGTGAGTTACGCTCTCGCGTGGTGTGTGATTTATTTCAAGTGACGCGGACGCGTGGGTCACGCGGTCGCGTGACTTGCTTTGTGCGAATGGTGTGAGGGCAGCTACGCGTTCGCGCAACTCTTTGTTTCAAACCCATTTTGCCAAAAATTTGGGATGACGCGATCGCGTGGGTGACACGATCGCGTGGATGGCTATATTTTGAAAACGATGCGGCTGCGTGGGACACGCGGTCGCGTGATGGGGGTGGTGCTTCCAGCATCATTCAAGCCTAGCTCCATCACAACTTACTGCCATACACCTCTTTTACGTCGATTTTTAGGGGCATGCGTTCGCGTGCGTGACGCGCACGCGTGGTAGGCTATTTCCAAAAATGACGCGGCCGCGTGGGGCACGCGGACGCGTGGGCATGTTTGTTCCTAAGGCACGCCTCCAGCCACGTTTTCGCGTGACTTTCTGTTCAAATTGCTTTTCTTCCCAACGCACTTGTGATGCGGACGCGTCGGCGACGCTTTCGCGTCGCGTGCTTGTTTTTTTTTTAAGATATGCAGAATTCTAATGCAAACTATATGCAGCTATATGCAGGGATGATGAGAAGAGTCATTAACATCATAAAAATAAAATAAAGTTAAAATAAAGCTAAGACTGAAACGGAACGATCATACCATGGTGGGTTGTCTCCCACCTAGCACTTTGCTTTTACGTCCTTAAGTTAGACGCTCGTTAGGCTCATTCTGCTTCTATCGGTGGGTCTTCCAAGAGGAAAACCTCTAGTTCTTTGTTATTCTTCATCTTCTCACCATGATAAACTTCGGGCGATGTCCATTGACCTTCAGAAATTTGGAGCTGGTAGGATGACGCAGGTGGAAAACTCCATATGGCTCTACCTTTTCTACTTTGTAGGGGCCTTCCCATCTTGATCTCAGTTTACCTGGCATAAGCCTCAGTCTGGAGTTATATATAAGAACTAACTCTCCTGGTCTGAATTCTCTCCTTTTTATATACTTGTCATGGACAGCCTTCATCTTTTCTTTGTAACGCCTGGAGTTGTCATATGCTTTTAGGCGAAGGTTTTCTAGTTCTGCTATTTGCAGCTTTCTTTCAGCACCAGCTTTCGTAAGATTCATGTTGCACTCCCTCACAGCCCAGAAAGCCTTGTGTTCTACCTCTACTGGAAGGTGGCAAGCCTTTCTGCATACTAAGCGGAAGGGGCTCATCCCAATGGGTGTCTTGTACGCTGTTCTATATGCCCAGAGTGCATCTTGTAGCCTGGCACTCCAGTCCTTTCTATGAGGTTTTACTATCTTCTCTAGAATATGCTTAATCTCTCTGTTAGAGACTTCTTCCTAGCCATTGGTCTGGGGGTGATAAGCTGTTGCTACCTTGTGAATTATCCCATGCTTCTTGAGTAATCCTGTTAGCCTCCTGTTACAAAAGTGAGTGCCTTGATCGCTCACGATTGCTCGTGGTAATCCAAAGCGACAGATAATATGGTTTTTACAAAGGAAACAACAGTGTTAGCATCATCAGTGCATGTAGGAATTGCTTCCGCCCATTTAGAAACATAGTCTACAGCTAACAATATATAAACATAACCATTAGAATTTGGAAATGGACCCATGAAGTCAATGCCCCAAACATAAAAAATTTCACAGAAAAGCATAATCTGTTGAGGCATCTCGTCCCTCTTGGATATATTACCAAACCTTTTGCATGGGGAACAAGATTTACAAGATTCAGCAGCGTCTTTAAAAAGAGTAGGCCACCAGAATCCATAGTCTAGAATTTTTCTAGCTGTTCTTTGAGGGCCAAAATGTCCTCCACTCTCAGATGAGTGGCAGGCCTCTAAAATGGACTGGAATTCTGATTGAGGCACACACCGTGTAATTACCTGGTCGGCACCACATCTCCATAAATATGGATCATCCCATATATAATATTTGGACTTGCTTTTCAGCTTGTCTCTTTGATGCTTAGTAAAATTTAGAGGAAAAGTGTGGCTAACTAGATAATTAGCTACAGGTGCATACCAAGGAACTACTTTAGATACTGCTTGTAAGCTATCAAATGAGAAATTATTATTTATAGGAGTGGAGTCATCCTTAGTGTGCTCAAGGCGACTCAAGTGGTCTGCTACTAAATTCTGGTTACCACTCCTATCGTTAATTTTTAAATTAAATTCTTGCAGCAGCAGTATCCAACGTATTAGCCTTGGTTTGGACTCCTTTTTAGCTAATAAATATTTTAGAGCTGCATGGTCTGAGTACACTACTACCTTAGCACCAAGTAAATAGGCTCAGAATTTATCCAGAGCAAAAACAATAGCTAGAAGCTCTTTTTCAGTAGTAGTGTAATTAGATTGAGCAGCGTCTAAAGTCTTAGATGCATAGGCGATTACAAAAGGATCTTTACCTTCACGCTGAGCCAGCGCCGCTCCTACTGCATGGTTGGAACCATCACACATAATTTCAAATGTATGGCTCTAGTCTGGTCCTCTCACAATTGGAGCTTGAGTCAGGGCGATCTTTAGCTTATCAAACGCTTGCATACAGCTCTCACTGAACTCGAACTTAATATCTTTCTGTAGTAATCTGGATAAAGGCAATGCTACCTTACTGAAGTCCTTAATAAATTTCCTGTAAAAACCTGCATGGCCAAGGAACGAACGGACTTCCCTCACGGAGGAGGGGTAAGGTAAACTAGAAATAACATCCACTTTTGCTGGATCTACAAAAATGCCAGTATTAGACACAACATGTCCTAGCACAATTCCTTGTTTTACCATAAAGTGACATTTTTCAAAATTTAATACAAGGTTTGTACTAACACACCTGTCTAATACTTTAGACAAACTATCCAAGCAAAGGCTAAATGAATCACCATATATACTAAAATCATCCATAAAAATCTCCATACAGTTCTCAATAAGATCAAAGAAAAGACTCATCATGCATCTCTGGAAAGTAGCAGGTGCATTGCACAAGCCAAAGGACATTCTCTTATAAGCATAAGTTCCAAAGGAACATGTAAAAGTAGTCTTTTCCTGATCTTCAGGAGCTATATGAATTTGAAAGTATCCTGTATAACCATCTAAAAAACAATAATGAGATTTACCTAACAGGCGATCAAGCATTTGATCAATGAATGGCAAGGGGTAATGATCCTTGCAAATGGCTTGGTTGAGACGCCTATAGTCAATGCAAACTCTCCATGAATTATGCACTCTAGTTGTCAGGAGATCTCCATGCTCATTTCTTACTGTTGTGACTCCAGACTTCTTGGGCACCACTTGTACTGGACTGACCCATTCACTATCTGAGATGGGGTAAATGATATCTGCTTTAAGTATCCTGGTCACTTCTTTCTTGACAACTTCTAAGATGGTGGGATTCAATCTTCTTTGAGGTTGACGGACATGCTTTGCTCCCTCTTCTAAGAATATTCTGTGTTCACAAACTTGAGGGCTGATGCCTACTATATTTGCCAAGCTCCATCCAATTACTTTCTTATATTTTCTCAGCACACTGAGCAGTTGCTCTTCTTGTTGAAAGGTGAGTTCTCTTGCAATGATAACTGAGAACTTCTGCTTGTCCTCAAGGTAAGCGTATTTGAGGTATGGAGGAAGGGGCTTTAATTCCAATTTCTGATCATAACTAGGCTCTGGATTATCTGGGACTGGTGATAATGGTAAAGTGTTCTCATGGTTTTCAGAAAGTGTCCCTACACTTGGACCTTGCTCCATGTTCTTCTCTTCTAAGTCTTCCTGGTGAACTTCAGCTACGGTTTCATCAATAATGTTGCATTGGAAGATAGAATGATCTTCCGGAGGATGCTTCATAGCTTCATTTAAACTGAAACTCACTGTTCTGCCATCTATCTCAAAGGAGTAAGTTCCTGAGAATGCACCCAGCTTGAACTTTGAAGTCTTCAGGAATGGTCTTCCAAGAAGGATTGATGATGGTCTTCTTGAGTCATTAGGGGGCATTTCGAGGATATAGAAGTCAATAGGAAATGTGAGCCCCTTAATGCTCATTAATACATCTTCAGCAATTCCAACTACTGTAATAATGCTTTTATCTGCTAACACAAAACGAGCTGCCGACCTTTTTAAGGGAGGGAGCCTCAAAGTATTATATATAGACAAAGGCATTATACTAACACACGCTCCTAAATCACATATACAGTCAGAAAATAGCACACCTCCAATCGTACAGCTAACCATACATGGACCTGGGTCACTATATTTTTCAGGTATACCTCCCATTAAAGCAGATATAGAACTACCTAAAGGAATAGTTTCTAATTCATTAATCTTGTCTTTATGTATGCACAAATCCTTTAGAAACTTTGCATATTTAGGTACCTGTTGAATAACATCAAAAAGGGGAACAGTTACCTCGACCTTTTTGAATATTTCTACCATTTTGGGATCAAGTTCCATCTGCTTTCTGGGCTTCCTTGCAAGTTGTGGAAATGGGATAGGAAGGGCGTGATTTGCAGCTTCTGTATTCCTTGGTTCTTCATTCTGTGGTTGAACTTCTTCTTCTTCACCTATGTCTTGTACGTCCTCTTCCTCTTCAGCATCTTCTACTTCTGCCACATCTTCAGCTGAGGCGTGTTCTGGTGGGCTTGGCTCCTCATGGTTCCTCTCCTATAATGTGGTTCTGGACCTCAAGGTGATGGCATTTATGCCAACTTTGGGATTGGGCAGTGGTTGAGAAAGAATTCCAATGGAGCTTGAAGGTTGATGTGTGGGATTAAGTGATGAATCCATCCGTGAGACGAGAGCTTGTAAAGTGGCAGTTAAGCCATTCAGACTAGAGTTCAGCTATGCCTGCATGTCCTGTTGTCCTTGCGCAAGAGAACGGAACATCTCATTATTTGATGAGGAATTAGAATGAGTGATCTGATGAACTTTTGTTGGTTGTGCTGGGGTCCTTGGGACTGTCTTAGGTGAGGTGCTCTGTAAGGTTGGTTCTGATTCTGCTGTCTGTTGTTGTTATTATTATTCTACCTCTGGTTTCCATTGTTGTCTCTACCTCCTCTGTTAAAGTTATCTCTCCAGCCATGGTTAGAATTATCCTTCCAGCCTTGATTGGAGTTGTCCTGCCATCCATGGTTATAGTTTCCACTTTGGTTGTAGTTGCCACTTTGGTTCGGGCGGTCATAGAAGTTGTGAGTGGCTGCCATAGTGTTGACTTCCTGGAGTTGCGGACATTCATCAATATAATGACTGTAATCAGCACAGATCCCGCATACTCTTTGTGGAACCAACTGTTGGCTTTGTTGTGGTGGGTGAGGCTGAGCTTGTTGTTGTTGGTTCAACTGCATCTGCTTCAGTAGGTTGGTCATTTCACATATACTTTGTGTGAGAGCAGTAGTTTCAATGCTAGAAGAAACTTTGGCAACAGCCTTGGGATGGTTGCGCCTCTGTCTGTGATTCCTGGTGGATTCAGCTAAGTCGCTGATCAGCTGCCATGCTTCATCTGCGGTTTTGTACTTTTTTAAAGAACCATTATTAGCACCTTCCAGTGTAGTCTTATCCAGGGGGTTCATGCCTTGGGTAAAGTAGCTGATCAATACTAGTCTATCAATCATGTGATGGGGACATGCGTCCAGGAGATTATTGAAGCACTCCCAATATTCATAAAGAGTCTCGGATTCGCCTTGAATAATCATTGAAATCTCTTTCTTCAATCTATCAGTAACTTCAGCTGGAAAGTATTTTTCCAAGAATTCTCTTCTAAGCGTATCCCAGTTAGTAACAGTCGCTTCAGGTTGAGTGTAGTACCACTCCCTCCCCTTTCCTTCAAGAGAAAATGGGAAGGCGGTTAACAAAATAGAAGTTTCATCTGCACCATGATGCCTAACAGTAGAACAGGCTGTCTGGAAATCCCTAAGGTGCTTAATAGACTCTTGAGCAGGTAAGCCATGAAACTTGGGCATCAAGTTGATTAGTGCAGTCTTCAGTACAAAATCTGTAGCCAGAGTTGGGTGATGCACTTGATACGGTTGCAGTGTGAAGTCTAGGGCTCCTGCCTCCTCGAGGGTGATTCTCCTAGGTGCTGCCATATCACCTGCACGTGAATCAACTGAATCAGTAGTAAATGAGCTTGTCTCGCTCTCAGATGGCGGTTCATATTTGCCCTCAGATGAGACTGGTGAATCGATAATAATCACTTCACCACCCTCAGAGGCTAACCGACGTCGAGTTCGTCTAATATATGAAAGAGTTCTTTCAATTTCAGGATCAAATAGGACTAAACTCGGATCAAGCAATGAACGCGTCATTCAATGAGAAAGATATGTAGCTCATAGTAACAGAAATAAAAATAAAATATGCAAATAAAAATAAAAATAAAAAAATAAAAAATATGTACACTAATTAATAATTTAGCACACTATTGCAACTCCCCGGCAACGGCGCCAAAAATTGGTGCATGACAGAAGTTAACCAATTTAGAGATTCCAAATAAGAGAATAGCGTTGCATGTATAGCTCTTAACCAGCTAAGATCTGCCTCACCAATTTAGAAAGGGTTGTCACGAATTTTAAAAATAGAAATACTGGGAGTATGAGTCCCAGGTCGTCTTCCAACGAGTTGCAGGAAAGAATGCTAATTTATTAATCAGAAAATTTTCAGAATGTTTAAGTTGGATAATGAGTAATTAAAGGTAATTGTAAATTAAAGCAATTAACTAAAAATTATTATTAATATTAAAAGGTCTTGACTGGGGGAATAACTAATTGTAAGTTCTATCCTTGTTGGAATCTTCTCAAGTGTAGTGTAAAGAGGTTGTTGTTTTCACTTGGTTAACCCTTACTGAATAAGGAAAAGTATAGTGATTAAACTAACTCTTACCCACAATTCCTAGTTCTCTCCCTTGGGGGAGTTAATAAACCACTATTTTATGGTTTATATTGTGCTTAATTGTGCGGTTTTATCAAATCTTTACCCACTTATTCATATGATTAGCATGCATTTATAATTCCTTCCTAAAAATACTTCATGGTTGAAATACTTGCTTCCTAGAGACTTTTAATTTTGTATTTTCATTCTCCTTTATTCCATTCGATGCCGTGATCTGTGTGTTAAGTGTTTCAGGCTTTATAGGGCATGAATGACTTGGAGATTAGAAAGGAAGCTTGCAAAAATGGAAGGAACACAAGAAATTGAGGAGATGATCAGCGAGAAGTGACGCGGATGCATGGCTCACGCGACCGCGCGACATAGAGGAAATTGCAGTGACGCGAACGCAAGGCTCACACGACCGCGTGGATTGGAAACAGCACAAGTGACGCGAATGCGTGGACGACGCGAACGCGTGGCAAGGCAAAACGCTGGATGACGCGAACGCGTGGATGACGCAATCGCGTGACGTGCGCGATCTGCAGAATCTGCAGAATTTGCTAGGGGCGATTTTGGGCCTGTTTTGACCCAGCTTTCGGCCCAGAAAAGCAGATTAGAGCCAGAGAACATGCAGAGACCAGAGAACAACATTCATTCCGCATAATTTTAGTATTTAGATCTGATTTTACTCCTCCTCTAGGTTTTCTCTCTACACATTCATAGTTCTTAGGAATTCATTTTTATTGCTTTTTGGATTGGGATATTGAGAAGAGTTATTACCTCCGCCAAGACTTCATTATTCTAGTTTGTTTTTCTTACTTGTCTCTTACTCTTCCATGTCCTCAATTTATTCAGAATTACTGTTGGATTATTTTTAGAATTTATTAATACAAGAACTATTTTTATTTTTAATTGATCTTTTGATTATTATTTATCATGTCTTTCTTTATTTCCCTTTCTTATGTTGTGAAGTTTACATTCAAAATGAGCGAGCAGTTCCATAACTTGATTGGGAGTTGATTGAAAGGAGAACCTTGAGTTGGAACGCTCAAGAGAAAAATTGTAATTGGGTTTACTGTTAGATTGCCCTCTAGTCACTGACACTAATCCCTTCCAAGGGAGAGGATTGGAAATTGTGAATAGAAATAGCTTTCCAACTTACTTGACTTTCCTCTACCTAGTAAGGGATAACTAAGCAGAATAACCTTCAATCATCAATTAATCTTGAGAGTACTCCAACAAGAATAGGGCTTCCAACTAATCTACTCCCGGTCAAGGTTTTTATTTAAATTACATAAATTCTATAATTTAATTTCTTGTTTATCAACTCAACCATTTTTAGAAAACATATGATTAATAAAATAGCACATCTTTCTGCAACTCGTTGGGAGACGACCTGGGATTCATACTCCCAGTATTTTAATTCTAATTTTGTGAGAACCCTTTCTAAATTGATAAACGGATCTTCGGTTGGTTAAGAACTGTACTTGCAACGTATCTCTTATAATAATTTCTTAACTTGCCAATTTTCGCCACGTCAATTTTTGGCGCATGAAGAGCTTCTGACAACTAGAGTGCAGAATTCATGGAGAGTTTGCATTGACTATAGGCATCTCAACCAAGCCACTCGCAAGGATCATTACCCCTTGCCATTCATTGATCAGATGCTTGATCGCCTGTCAAGTAAATCCCATTATTGTTTTTTAGATGGTTATACAGGCTATTTTCAAATCCATATAGCTCCTGAAGATCAAGAAAAGACTACTTTTACCTGTCCTTTTGGCACTTATGCTTATAAGAGAATGCCCTTTGGCTTGTGCAATGCACCATCTACCTTCCAAAGATGCATGATGAGTCTTTTCTCTGACCTCATTGAGGACTGTATGCAGCTTTTTATGGATGATTTTAGCGTTTATGGTGATTTTTTTAGCCTTTGCTTGGATAGTTTATCTAGAGTATTAGATAGATGTGTCCGTACAAACCTTGTATTGAATTTTGAAAAATGTCACTTTATGGTTAGACAAGGGATTGTACTAGGACATGTTGTGTCTAATACTGGCATTTTTGTAGATCTAGCAAAGGTGGATGTTATTTCTAGTTTGCCTTACCCCTCCTCTGTGAGGGAAGTCCGTTCATTCCTTGGCCATGCTGGTTTTTACCAGAGATTCATTAAGGACTTTAGTAAGGTAGCACTTCCCTTATCCAGATTACTGCAGAAAGATATTGAGTTCGAGTTCAGTGAGGATTGCAAACAAGCGTTTGATAAGCTGAAGACTGCCCTGACTCAAGCTCCAATTGTGAGAGGACCAGACTGGAGCCAGCCATTTGAAATCATGTGCGATGCTTCCAACCATGCAGTAGGAGCAGCGCTGGCTCAGCGTGAAGGTAAGGACCCCTTTGTAATTGCTTATGCGTTTAAGACTTTAGACACCGCTCAGTCTAATTACACTACTACTGAAAAAGAGCTTCTTGCGATTGTTTTCGCTCTGGATAAATTCTGAGCCTATTTACTTGGTACGAAAGTAGTAGTGTACTCGGACCACGCAGCTCTAAAGTATTTATTAGCTAAAATGGAATCCAAACCAAGGCTTATACGTTGGATACTGCTTCTACAAGAATTTGATTTAGAAATTAAGGATAGGAGTGGTAACTAGAATTTAGTGGCGGACCACTTGAGTCGCCTTGAGCACATTAAAGATGACTCCACTCCTATAGCTGATAATTTCCCATTTGATAACCTGCAGGTAGTATCTGAGGTAGTCTCTTGGTATGCACCTGTAGCTAATTATCTAGTTAGCCGCACTTTTCCTCCAGACTTTACTAACCCTCAAAGAGACAAGCTAAAAAGCGAGTCTAAATATTATATATGGGATGAACCGTATTTATGGAGATGTGGCGCTGACCAGGTAATTAGACGGTGTGTGCCTTAACCAGAATTCCAGTCCATTTTAGAGGCCTGCCACTCATCT
The DNA here is from genome assembly GCF_003086295.3 of Arachis hypogaea. Classification (NCBI taxonomy): domain Eukaryota; kingdom Viridiplantae; phylum Streptophyta; class Magnoliopsida; order Fabales; family Fabaceae; genus Arachis; species Arachis hypogaea. The sequence continues at coordinate 99,684,847 of NC_092050.1, read as the reverse complement.
GAGAGTGGAGGACATTTTGGCCCTCAAAGAACAGCTAGAAAAATCTTAGACTGTGGATTCTGGTGGCCGACTCTTTTTAGAGACGCTGCTGAATTTTGTAAATCTTGTTTTCCATGCCAAAAATTTGGTAATATATCCAAGAGGGATGAGATGCCTCAATAGATTATGCTTTTTTGTGAAATTTTTGATGTTTGGGGCATTGATTTCATAGGTCCATTTTCAAATTCTAATGGTTATTTTTATATATTGTTAGCTGTGGATTACGTTTCCAAATGGGTGGAAGCAATTCCTACCCGCACTGATAATGCTAACACTGTTGTTTCCTTTGTTAGAAACCATATCATTTGTCGCTTTGGATCACCACGAGCAATCGTGAGCGATCAAGGCACCCATTTCTGTAACAGGAGACTAACAGGACTACTGAAGAAGCATGGGATAGTTCATAAAGTGGCAACAGCCTACCATCCCCAAACTAATGGGCAAGCTGAGGTGTCTAACAGGGAGATAAAGTGTATATTGCAGAAGATAGTCAAACCTCATAGAAGAGACTAGAGCACCAGGCTACAAGATGCACTTTGGGCATACAAAACAGCATACAAGACACCCATTGGGATGAGTCCCTTCCGCTTAGTTTATGGAAAAGCCTGTCATCTCCCTGTTGAAGTGTAGCACAAAGCCTTTTGGGCAATGAAGGAGTGCAATATGGAATTTGAGAAGGCTGAAACTGAGAGGAAGTTACAATTGCAAGAATTGGAAAGCCTTCACCTAGAAGCTTATAAGAACTCAAGGTACTCCCATGGCTGCATGTGGAGAATCAAAAGAAGAGCGTAGCATGAAAGAGACACTAGAGACCTCGGTGGACAATGAGGAGCATGGCTTTGTACTAGAACGAGTAGAGGAAGCCATGATAGTTGTAGAGGAGGAAGTGGTTGAAGATTTAGGAGATGCTAAACCTCCATGGGAATCAAGAACCGTAAAGGATTCCGCTGAGAAGTCCGAAATTGATGCCAAGGAGGACAGTGCACAACCTCCACAGCATATGCCTTGTGAAAAATTGAAAGAAACGGACCAAGAAGTTGATTCCATGGGCAGTGACGATCTTGAATCAAGCTCTCCTAGTCACGAACTCACATCCGCAACTGAATTCCTTGAGCCTGAAGAACCTTACCCAAGTGAATACGAAGATGACATCGAGGTAGATTTCTCTCAACCTCCAACGTATGACTTAAGTGATGAGGAAGACATAGAAGACTTTGATCAGGACGCAGTTGCAGCTGAAGAATTTTGCAAAGAAGTGGAGGAATTCACAGAAGATTACAAGGGAGTAGAACTTACAGAACCACTGGAAACACCTATCCCAAGGCCATTACCACCTAATACAAGCTTCAAGTGGGTACAATCCTTAACCTTTATCTTTACTTTTTCACTTGAATATGGTTTGCTTGAAACAGATGGCCAGCTTAGAGCTCTCTGCGACTTTAAGAGTAAGAGGGAAATGGCTCGTACTCAGAGCTGGTGTACAAGGTTCGATAAGATTCCGCGCTTCGATTCAAAGTGCAAGGATTGGTATCAAGTTCAATTGAATGGGTCTCGGAAGGCGTTTGGTCATCTTGGTGAGAATACTATTTCTAAACTGCCCGGATGGAAAAATATAGGTCAAGACAAAGGCGGATTTAACAGCAAAGTTTGGGATCCTGGAATCTATTCTGACATTCGTCACCCCGGGAGCTTGAGAACCTGTTTGAAGTTGCTCAAAAGCTTTACATGCCTAGTTTGGGACCCTGGAGGCTGTTGGCATTCCAAACATTGGTGGAGATTTTTGGATGAATTTAAGCATAAGCCACCATAACAGGAAGCTCATCCAATGTCCAACTTAAGGACTTTAACTAAAAGTGCTAGGTGGGAGACAACCCACCATGGTATGGTTGTTTCTTTTTCAATTTTTGTCTCGTATTGTTTGTTTTTATGTTATATTATTTTTATTGAACCTGGATGTCATTCCTAGCATTTGCATTAGCATTGCATACTGCATAATTGCATACTTGCATAAAAAAAGAGGGAGAGCACGCGACGCGATAGCGTCGCCGACGCGTCCGTGTCGCAGGTGGCTCAGAAAGAATAAGAAATCGAACAGAAAGTCACGCGAGACCGTGGCTGGAGGCGTGCCTTTGGCACAATTTGACCCATGCAACCGCGTCGCTGACGCGTCCACGTCATGTGGGAGAATTGCCTTCCACGCGTCCGCGTCACCCACGCGGATGCGTAACCTGAAAATCGACGTCAAAAGGGTGCATGGCCGAAAGTTGTGCTAGAGTGGTGCTGGAATGGTGCTGGACGCACCAGCCCCACGACACGACCGCGTGCCCCACGCGTCCGCGTCGCCCTCCAATCTTGGCCATCCATGCGATCGCGTCCAGCATGCGACCGCGTCACCCAATATTTTGACAAAAAGAGTTTCGAACAGAGAGTTGTGCGGGCGCGAGACTGCCCTCGCGCCACTCGCACGGTTCTTGTCACGCGTCCGCGTGACCGACGCGACTGCGTCGATTTATTTAAGTGCCACTCACGCGAATGCGTACCCCACGCGTCCGCGTCGCTTGCGCCGCACAGCTCATTCAAATCTGCCAAAATATCTTATCTTTTTCTTTTCCAAATCCTAATTTTTCCTTTCCCTTCTTCTTCCCCCTCCCCTTCCTTCCTTCTTCATTCTTTCTCACTTTCTACTCTCTCTCTCACCACTATTATCAAGGTTTTTCTTTTCTTCTTCCTTCCTTACTTTTCTATTATTCTTCTTCTTTTTATGTTATCTTTTTCTTTTCTTTTTCCTTGCGTTATCCATGTTTTCTTTTTCTTTATTTTTCTTTTAATTGGTGTTGGAAATTTATTTAGGTCACTATTCTTTCCTATGATTTGATGGTGAATTTTTCAGGAATTGTTTGACAATTATATACTACTTTTTAAAAGGGTTGCTTGCATGTTCAATTTAATACTTTCAATAGCTTATTTACCATGCATGCTATGTGTTTGTGAAAACGCCCATATGGCATTATGTATTTTTCTAGATTATTCCATTCTACTATTCTAATGCCTGTTTTTCACAAAACCCCTTTCATATTTTATTCATTGAAGATAATTGTCAATACAAACGTGATGGCCAGTTTGTTACGAGTGATAACATATTTAAGTAATTAATGATTGATCTATGCTACTCATGCCTCTGCCAGCATGCCAATAAATATCTTGCATCTAATTACCACAAAATGCACTTGCTTTATTCCCTTTGTTGAACTTTTCACATATAGTCATGACCATGTGTTAACAACATCCTTTTTACCGTGCATTGTTTATCACCTATATCATCCTCTTCCTTGCTCCAAACCTTGACATATTAACAAACTTTCTCTTTTCTTTCTTTTAGGATGGCCACCAAGAAAGGCAAGGAGAAAGCTACTCCCAAACCACCAGCAAGAAGAGGAACAAAGAGAGCATTAGTGGCAGAACCATCTTCGACTGTAGTTAAGCCCTCAACAAAAAGAATTGAGAGGATTATAAAGGTCGATGACAAAGAAAAAGCCTTCCCAGCAAAGGACACCGCGCGATTTCCCAATCACTACTGTGAGCAGATGTTCCCCATCCTGGCAGAAAGGAGTTACAACAACGAATACCTTCTTATCCTCCTGCCCAATATTGCTACCCTTGTTGAGCTGCAAATTGAACGGAGACAATGGGGATTCCTACAGAGACAGCCACGGCAGGTTAATCTTTCTTGGGTAGTCGAGTTCTACTCCAATTTCCACCTGCCAATCCTGCAGTCTGTCTATGTCCGTCAGAAGGAAGTCCCCATTACAGAAGAGGCCATTCAACGAGCTTTAGATCTTCCCCCTACTCCAGAAGGACTGGACGTATTTTCAAGAAGCCACACTCAAGCGCCAGATGTACCAATTTGAATGGGACGCTGTTCTCCGAGTTATCGCCCTACCTGGCAGCAGATAGATTTATGGATACCATCGTTCCCATCCTAAGGGAATATCGGCTTCCGCACTCACCTTGGAGGCTCGCGTATGGGCACAGATTGTGTCCCATTACGTCTTTCCGAGCACTTACGAGTCCTCCTTCAATGCAGACATGGCCGTTCTACTATGGTGCATCCTTTCAGACCAGCCTCTGAACCTACCAAGACACATCCGGAATGCCATGGGACACGTACAAATTGCGGGCAACTTACCTTTTCATGCCTTGGTCTCAGATCTTGTCTCAACAGCCGGAGTCTCCTACAGAGCTGGGGACACCAGAGCCATGCTTCCATGGGATGATCAATATGTCCCTAACGAAAAATATATCAGACCTCCAGCAGCCACTACAAGCCAGCCTACTGAACCGGATGAAGATATTCCTCCTTCAACACCACAAGCACCTACAACAAACCAACTGCTCCATCAGATACTTGAAAGGTTGGATCGGCAGGAACACAAAGCAAAGCTAAGAGAGTGCTATAATAAGCGCCGATTCACATACCTCAAGGAGCTACTTAAGGGAAAATACAGAGACTCAGACACCCCGGATTCCACTTCCTTTACCAGAACAGGGAGCCATGATGATCCCGACTATGGAGATACTGCTACCAGCCCACCTTTGTTCTTGACAGACGGCACCGAGGACGGTGCAAAGCCTTAAGTGTGGGGAGGTCGGTCAGTACCTGACTTCCAGAGGTAATTTCTCTTCCCTAGCACCAATAAAGTAGGATATTTAGTTAGTTTTTCTTTTGTAGAATAGGATAAATTGCATAGTAATAAATTAGTTGCATGCATGTTCTACTTGATTGAAAAGACAATAAGTTTCTTCTAAGACCCTATTTTTAGAACAAAATGTCACTAATTTTAATCAAAACTTTTATGTTAAATTTGCTTGAAGTTGTATTTGGAACATGGTTTTTGAGCTAAAGAACACACAACCTGTGAGATTTGAGCCTTTATACATGGTTACATTATTTAACCATAATTATTTTGTTCTTGTGTGTTTACCTCTCTAAGATTGTAATTTATATTTTGTTTCATCCTATATGTCCAATGTTTATTATATTTATATGCTTGCATATGATTGAGGCCATTATTTGTTTAGCTCACTTACCTAAATTGAGCCTACCTTTTCAATTACCTTTGTTAGCCACTTTGAGCCTTTAAATCCCATTTGTTCTTTATTTTACCACATCACTAGCCTTAAGCAGAAAAATAATTTTATATCCCAATTGAATCTTTGGTTAGCTTAAGATAGAATTGTGTGTTAATTAAGTATGGGAAAATTGTGGGAACAAAAGATAATAAGGGAATGTGTCATGATGATATAATGGGAATTTGGGTACCTACTCATGTGAAACTATAGAAAATTAAAAATCTATTTGCATTGATAAACTATGTTTATATTTATGTTAAAAAAAAATATAAAAATATTCAATAATTAAATAAGGGGACTATAACAACCCTGATTTTCGAGAATGCGAGATCTTTTCAGAAGGCACGGATTTCGCCAGAAGATCAGTAAAGGGAACACCTCTTCTATATCATCAAGTATCTCAATCCTCATTGTCATTATATCATCTTTAAGCTAGAACCTCTTCTGAGGCAAGCTCGATAATGCAATCGCGAAGAACCTAGTTTTTGAACCGTATCGGTTGGCAGTTTTTATTCTGATTTTCGTAAATAGTCTCTATTTGACGAACCGGACTTGATTCATGAGAGGAGAGAGATAATAGTATAATATTATCATTATATTAGTATTAGAAAATGGTTGAATGATATTATAAGGTTACCTGATCAGTTTTAGTTAAAAACAGAAAACCGGTTTAACCGGGTTCACAATTTACTGGTGCAGCTTAGCACCAGCACTCTCTGATGACTTTAGCAATGCTAAGGCCTCATTATTCATGTTTTATTCTCATAATAAACATGTTACTAGTGTCATTTATGCTAGTAGCTCAGAAAATAATTTTTAGAGATGTTTTTGCAAGTGTTCCAATATATCTAGTTTTAGTAGTTATACACCTGAGATATTTTAATATTATTTTAATCCACCTCCAAGCCAACCAATCACAACTCACCCTACACCCCCAAAACCCTCAAGGCTGGCTCATTTTCACTTTGTGGCCGAAAATAGGTAGAGAGAAAAAGAGAGAAAAGTTCTTAGTTCCAAATCTTCAAAGCTTGATTTCTGCTGAACTAAAACTCAAATCAAAATTCCAATCCGACCAAAATAATCCTCTCTTCTTTCTCTACATGATCATATGACTTATCAAGGCTGGAATCAAGGTGAGTTGGCCACACCATCTCTCTTTTGATTCGGTTTCAAAGAAACATGGTTAAATATGTGTTTTCTTGATGTGATTTAGGAGGAAAAAGTGCTTAAGGACCACCTGAAAGTTTAATTGAATTAGGAGCAGCAAAACCAGGTAGGGTGTCACGAAATTAATCTTGATTATTTGTGTTTGAGTTGTGTGAATGTTGTATAAATTGGCTGTGCTAAAAATTGGTTGCATATATGATTGATTCTTGGTGAAAATTTAGTGAAATTTTGATGAAATTTGATGAAATTCAAGCTTTAAAGTTAATGTTCTTGGGCAGCTGGAAAAACGAACCCTATAGCTTAAATTGAGGTTCAATTTGTGTTAAAATCATGTAGAAAAGATGGGGTTTTAGTGGCTGCTAATTTATTATGAATTATAGTAAAAATCGGTTGCTGAAAAGACTGAAAAATGGGTAAAAACAGAGAAAGAATTTGAAGAATATACGAAGAACACGAAGAACACTTTGAGTGTGGTGAAGAACATTGAAGAAAACCTTTTAGATCTTAGAAAGGGCAAGGAAGTAATTATTTTGGTGTTTGAGGGGTTATTTTGTAATTTCTGAAAGTTAGGGTGGTTAAAGTAGAAATATTAAAAGTTACCGGGGTAAAAAGTTAATTTTAAAGGTTAAAAGGTAAAGGCAAGGTAATTTTCGAAAATTTAATGATAAAATAATAAAAAATAATAAAATATTAAATAATAATATTTAATTAAAAATAATATTTTAATAAAAATAATAAAATAATGCAGAAAAGGCAGTTTTTTGTAAAAGCTTAGAAAGACAACTTTAAGCACAGAATCTCATAATAACTTTCATAAAACACTTAGGGAGTGGTAAAAACATATTAGTGAGGCAAAGATAAATAAAAGATAAAAATTTGAAGAAAAGATAAAAGTCGAAGAAAAAGTCTGTAAGGTTTTAATAACAGAAAAACAGACAGAGATTAGTGAACGAACTAGGGCAATATAGTTAGTCCTTGAGTTGTGACTAGGGTTAGGTATTATAAGAAAAGTTAAACTGTTTCAGTATAGACTTAATGAACCTATACTTGGGACAAGCTAACTAATCATTTCGAAATTTACATAAGCCTTAAAAACAAACGTTAAACAGAGAAATCAGAGCAGAATAAAGTAACAGAGAGAACAGAGTAACCAGAGTAAAGTAAAGAGATAAAGAAAAAAAAGAGTAATAGGGATATGGAGAAAAGAGTAATGAGAGCAGAGGAAACAGATACAGAGAAAAGAGTAATCAGAGCAGGGTAAACAGACAAAGAGAAAAGAGTAGTAAAACCCATGGACGGATAATTGGTTAAATACGGGAAGTACCCACGAACTGAATGATCATTGATCTCGGGGAAACCTACAAACTGTTAACTATTTTATAGGTGGGAAAAACCCACGAACTGATAATCATTGATTACGCGAATAACCCACGAACTGTTGAGTATTGATCTCGGGTATAACCCACGAACTGAAGATTACTGTATTCTTGAGTATTGATCTCGGGTACAGCCCACGAACTGAGGATCATGTTTGTTGTTGTATGTTGATCTTGGGGAAACCCACGAAATGAGGATTATTGTTTTGTTTGTGAGTTGATCTCGGGGACGCCCACGAACTGAGGATCACTGTTTCCCCTTGTGCGTATATTATGGGGTCGAGCTTTGCGCCGACTGCTGGTAGTCACGAAGGAGTGGTATTCTTACCACCGACATGTATGCACTAAGGACACAAAGGGAAACCATATCTAAGACTGGTTCTTAGGTAATGTCGGGCTGTAGGGTGTAAACCAACACGTGAGCTCATGGCCTGCATAGGACAGACATGCATCATACTTGGTTGTGCATTTCCTCTGTTATGATTATTGAATGAATGTATGCTCTGTTTGTTTGTATTCTATTCTTTGTATTTGTGTTTTATTTTCTTGTATTCTTTTGTTTGCGTTCTGCTTTCTATTTTTTTTTATTTTCTCTATTTATCTATATTTTCTGTTCACTGCTTCTCGGTGTTTTGCTATTCGTCTGCTAAACAACACGGAATTAATGAACTTAACTAATAACCCCGACCCTACTAAGAACTCCCAAGTTCTTACCCCTTCTCTCTTCCTTCCCCCTTCAGATGGAAGCTTGGGTACACTTCCGTAGTTCGCTGATGACCGTTCACAAAGAGGATTCCACTCTAGGTAGTCTTCTGAGTCTAGGGTAAATCCCGTTCTCTGTTCATATGTATATATGGTGAGACCAGCCAACGTCTGCACCCCGTTTGTACGCGAACTTTAACCTAAATCCTATGTACGAGACTCTTGTTATGTGGCTACTTGATGAGGTACTGGAGTGATGTCATATGGCAATATCTGATCGTGCAGAGGAGTAGAAGATGATGTTCCACCTTTTGATGATGTTCCACCTGACTTGAGTTTTGAAGACCTAGAACGTACTTTCCATCGCTTTAGTAGTTTAGAGGGACTAGGTGAGTATAGAGTCTAGGCTAGCCTGGGTGCCAGCTTAGGGACTTCTTGAACAGGTCAGGACCTGGGATGTTGTATGTATATATATATATATATATATATATACACATATATAGTTATTATCTAGCTATGTCTAGGGGTGTTCTAACTAAAAGTCTATACTCTAATAAAGGCTGGATCACCGAATATTGTCAACTGCTTGTGATGTATTTATGTGTGGTTGTTTATAATTGTTTTATATATTATCTGTTGTGAATTGATTATGAATGATACTGTTTACTAATCCAAACGTTTTTTAAAAAAAAAGTACCTCGTAAAATAACTACGCTTTTAACAACGAATAAGGCTCATATAATAAATAATAGATAATAATTAGGTAGACAAGTTGGTAGCGCTCAGTTTCTAGTATGATCATGACGTACCAGAAATTGGGTCGTTACATGGACAAAATTACCCCAATGTTAAGTTAAGAATTCAAAGATCAATGCATGTATGATAAAATTAAAATAAAAGTTGATACATGAGTACGGAATGTGAAAAGAAAATTTTGGGTAGCTAAGTGTGAAATTAAGCTATAAAGAATATATATATATATATATATATATATATATCTGTGTGTGTGTGTGTGTGTGTGTGTGTGTGTGTGTGTATGTGTGTGTTAGGTGAAAGCTTGGGTTAATTAAAGATTCAATTTATAAGCTTACTTAGCCATATATGTACCCTTACCCATACCTTGGCCCCATTGCAACCTTGAAAAGACCTCTTGATGTTTTCATTGGTATATTAAATGTTATTAATTGGTTAGGTGAAGAACAAAACTTAAGAAGCATGATTAGAGAAGGATAGAGTGATTACCCTATGCACTAGAGAGATTAGAGCGTACATACATCATCAGTGAGGATTCAATACTTAAATTCTATGTTCCCTGCTTTCATGAGCTACCTTCTTGCATTTTTATCTGTTTTTACTGTATAAGAATTGAATTAGTGAAATTTGATTTGTGATTGTCTTGAAGAACTTGTTTACATTTGACCAAGTGGACAAGAATCATATAGTTGCATTCGCATATATAGGTTGCATTGCATTGCATGAGTTTTACATGTTCCTACTCATTTATTTTATCTCATTCAACAAAGCATGAGGACATGATAATGACTAAGTGTGGGGAGGTTGATAAAACACTATTTTATGGTTTATATTGTGCTTAATTGTGCGGTTTTATCAAATATTTACCCACTTATTCATATGATTAGCATGCATTTATAATTCCTTCCTAAAAATACTTCATGGTTGAAATACTTGCTTCCTAGAGACTTTTAATTTTGTATTTTAATTCTCCTTTATACCATTCGATGTCGTGATCTGTGTGTTAAGTGTTTTAGGCTTTATAGGGCATGAATGACTTGGAGATTAGAAAGGAAGCTTGCAAAAATCAAAGGAACACAAGAAATTGAGGAGATGACCAGGGAGAAGTGACGCAGATGCATGGCTCACGCGACCGCGCGACATAGAGGAAATTACAGTGACGCGGACGCATGCCTCACGCGACCACGCGGATTGGAAACAGCACAAGTGACGTGAATGCGTGGACGACGCGAACGCGTGGCAAGGCAAAATGCTGGATGACGCGAACGCGTGGATGACGCGATCTGCAGAATCTGCAAAATTCTCTGGGGGCGATTTTGGGCCCTGTTTTGACCCAGTTTTCGGCCCAAAAAAGCAGATTAGAGCCAGGGAACATGCAGAGATCAGAGAACAACATTCATTCCGCATAATTTTAGTTTTTAGATCTGATTTTACTCCTCCTCTAGGTTTTCTCTCTACACATTCATAGTTCTTAGGAATTCATTTTTATTGCTTTTTGGATTGGGATATTGAGAAGAGTTATTACCTCCGCCAGGACTTCATTATTCTAGTTTGTTTTCCTTACTTGTCTCTTACTCTTCCATGTCCTCAATTTATTCAGAATTACTGTTGGATTATTTTTAGAATTTATTAATACAAGAACTATTTTTATTTTTAATTGATCTTTTGATTATTATTTATCATGTCTTTCTTTATTTCCCTTTCTTATGTTGTGAAGTTTACATTCATAATGAGCGAGTAGTTCCATAACTTGATTGGGAGTTGATTGAAAGGAGAACCTTGAGTTGGAACGCTCAAGAGAAAAATTGTAATTGGGTTTACTGTTGGATTGCCCTCTAGTCACTGACACTAATCCCTTCCAAGGGAGAGGATTGGAACTTGTGAATAGAAATAGCTTTCCAACTTGCTTGACTTTCCTCTACCTAGTAAGGGATAACTAAGCAGAATAACCTTTAGTCATCAATTAATCTTGAGAGTACTCCAACAAGAATATGGCTTTCAACTAATCTACTCCCAGTCAAGGTTTTTATTTAAATTACATAAATTCTCTAATTTAATTTCTTGTTTATCAACTCAACCATTTTTAGAAAACATCTAATTAATAAAATAGCACATCTTTCTGCAACTCGTTGGGAGACGACCTGGGATTCATACTCCCAGTATTTTAATTCTAACTTTGTGACAACCCTTTCTAAATTGATAAACGGATCTTCGGTTGGTTAAGAACTGTACTTGCAATGTATCTCTTATAATAATTTCTTAACTTGCCAATTTCTGCCACGTCAGGAGTCTAGTGTTAGTAGGTACAGAATTAGCCTACAACGTCCAATGTAACCAAGCACTTGAGCATTCCAACTCAAGTGTCTCCTCTTAATTAACCCCCATGTCAAGTGGGATTTCTACTTCATTGACATGGATTTAATAATCATAAAAATATAAGAAGACATCATTGAATAAAATAAAATAGAGAGATTTAAAATTAATTAAAAATAAAAATAACTCTATATATTAATAAACTCAAAATGTAACATACTTAATTGAATAGGGTCAATGAGCAATGAATAAAAGTAAAGGAATAAGGAAACAAACTAAAGTAATGTCTTCAATAGAGGTAATGACTCTCAGCATCCAAAATCCAAGCAAAAGCATAAACTATGAATGTAATGCAAATCTATATTCAGATCTAAAAACTAAGAGTAATCCTAATATCGATGAATCTGAATGTGTGTGGATGCGTGATGAGTTTCTGCATGTCCCTAGCTTTAGTCTGTGTTTCTGGGCCGAAAACTGGGTCAAAATGCGGCTCAAAATCACCCAGCGTATTCTGTTATTTCTATAGATCGCGCAGGTCACGCGTACGCGTCGCCCACGCATTTGCGTCAGTCGATGATTTTTCTTGTCACACGTTCGCATCGTCCACGCGTTCGCGTCATTCGTGCAGATTCCAATCCACGCGTTTGCGTCAGGCACGCGTCCGCATTGCTGCGATTTTTCCATTTCGCGCGTTTGTGTGAGCCATGAGCTCGCGTCAGTGTTCGCTGGTCATCTCCTTAGTTTCTTGTGTTCCTTCCATTGTTGCAAGCTTCCTCTCCCTTCTCTAAGTCATTCCTGTCCTATGAAGCCTGAAACACTTAACACACGGATCATGGCATTGAATGGGATAAAGGAGAATTAAAATACATAGTTAAAAGATCTCTAGGAAGCAAATTTTCAACCATGGAGTAATTTTGGGAAGGAATTGTAATATCATGCTAATCATATGAATAAGTGGATAAAGACTTGATAAAACCACTCAATTAAACACAATATAAATCATAAAATAATGGTTTATCAAGCTCTTCAACCTCAATTCAAGATCCAAAACAGAAAAGCTAAAGTTGCAGAAGAAGAAAATTTAGAACAGCAAATGAAATTTGAATTACACAGAAGAAGAACAAAGATGAATTTCAGATCAAGAATTGAAACAGAACTTCTTCAATCTCAATCTAAAATTCCTAAACAGAAAGTAAGAATTGTAGAAGTAAAACAAAGAGAAAGAGAACTCAAATCTCAATCCCAATTCTTAAATTCAAAAATGAAAACTAAAATTTAGCTAAAAGTAAAATTGAGCAAAAGGTAAAACTAAAAAATGAAAAGAAGGTCCTCGACAAATCAAACTAAGTCCTATTTATACACTTTCCAATTTTGATTTTTAGAATTTGGAATGGGCTTTTTAAGTTGGTGAAGAAATGGATCCCGAATTGGCTTTTGATTTAAAATTGGATCACGGGGACACCTTCCAGGGGAGCGCTCAGTTATTGCACCTAACGTAGCGCTCCCTTTGCTTTGTGCCTTGGCTCATTTGATGCGTGACAAGCATTCAGCATAGCGCTCAGTGAACTAAGTTCACGTAGCGCTCTCTCTTCCCATGGACAAGGTCCCCATTTCGACCCTTGGTGGATGCATTTGTGCCAATTCCTTTTGTGCCAAACATTCTTCATAGCGCTCAGTGAAGTGAATTCATGCATCGCCCTTTCTTTGCTTGTGTAGCACTTCTTTTTGGTTCCATGTGTGCCTGGTTCGAGCCTTGGTGAAGCCATTTTGGCTAATTTCCTTGCCAAGTCCTTGTAGCGTGCTCTTGGTCCATGGGTTCGATCCTTGCTTGCTTGATTTCTTGCTATTGCACCTTGCTTTCTTCATGGGGAGGCCACGAAAAAGGTGAAACATCTTGCTATTCCTAGCATAAGATGACTTGTCATCAAGTATATATCCTAAGATGGGTATATGATCATCATGCTTGAAAAGCCAGTTTAAAGTGCCTTTAGGCACACCAAACTTAGGAATCAGACATATGCTTCAAAATGATGTATGCAACCATCAAATTTACCTCTGGGAGTTCAAATTTATGCTAGAAAAACCATTAATTATTGAAATTAAAATAACAGCAAAAGGATCAAATCATGGGCTGCCTCCCATGGAGCGCTCTTTTACTGTCACTAACTTGACATTGGTTCCTTGTTAGGGTGGTTGATGATTATGGTGCCTCAGCTTGTCCCCTCTCACTGTGAGCCTTCTTCCTGTGCTTTGATGAACAATCTCTATATGCTCCAATGAGAATATCTTATTGACAGTGTAATAATCATCAATTTGTGGGCCTGTTTCCAACTGTTGGTAGATTAGTTTCACTTTGTCTCCTTTTGAGAGCCCTTCAGTTGGCATTCTTTTGTTTCTCCACCCTTTTGAAACCTTTTTCTTACTCTTCTTTCCTTTCTTTGGTGACCCTTTCTGTCTTGGCAGCAGGTTTTATGTCAGGGGCTTTCTTCCTAGTTATCAAATTTCTAATCTCTTCCGGCCTTCCCTTCTCAACCTTCACATCTTCACTACCCTCTTGTTCTTCTCTACTGTCTGTTTTTTTATTCAAAGGCGAGTTGATGAGTGCCTCCTTGGGTTTTTCCTTCCAATGCAAGTCTTCTTCTTCAACTCTCATGTAGCTTTTCTCTTCAGCAATATGCTGCATTTCATTAAAGACATTTAGAGTGATCTTCTCATCATGTGCTCTCAAAGTCATTTCTCTCTTTTCCACATCAATGATGGCCCTTGCTGTGGTCAGGAAAGGCCTTCCCAATATGATAGAATCACTTCCCTCTTCGTCTAGATCCAAGATCACAAAATCTGCTGGAAATATGAACTTACCTACCTTGACTAGGAGATTCTCAACCACTCCATTAGGGACTACCATTGATCTATCAGCCAGTTGCAAGGTCATCCTTATAGGTTTCACTTCTTCTATGGACAACTTTTTCATCATAGATAAGGGCATCAGATTGACACTTGATCCTAAATCACACAACGCTTTATCGATGGATATATTGCCAATGGTGCTGGGTAGAAAGAAGCTCCCAGGATCTTTGAGTTTGGGTGGGAGCCCTGTTTGGATGACTGCACTGCATTCTTGGGTTAAGAACACTGTCTCCTTTTCATTCCAGCTTCTCTTTTTGTTGATGAGCTCATTGAGAAACTTAGCGTACAGGGGCATTTGTTCCAGTGCTTCAGCAAGTGGTATGTTAATTTCTAGCTTCATGAAAACCTCTAGAAACTTAGGAAATTATTGATCTTTGAGCTCTCTTTGAAATCTTTGAGGATATGGCAGAGGAGGAGTGTAAGGCTTCACTTCCTTCCTCTGTTCTTGTGAGTTCTCTTCTATGACTTGCTTTCCCTTCTTTGAAGCTTGTGGCTCTTCATCCTTCTTTTTAAGCTTTTCCTGGTCTTTCTCTTCAATTGCCACTTCCTTCTTACTGCCAACCTTGTCATCCTCTAATGTTCTCCCACTTCTGAGTTGAATTGCTTTGCACTCTTCTTTGGGGTTTGGAATGGTGTCACTTGGGAGAGTGTTGGTTGGTCTTTCTGGTTGTTTGCATAGTTTTCCTATTTGTCTTTCCAGGTTTTTCAATGAGGCTTCATGATTCTTGTTAGACAACTCTTGATGCTTCATCATTTTCTCCATCATCATCTCCAAATTAGAGATTCTTTGGGATTCTTGGGGTGGTTGTGGCTGAGTGTGAGCTAAAGGTGGTTGGTGGAAATTATTTTGGTTAGTTGATGAGTTATGGGGTGGATAGAAGTTAGAATTGGGGTAGTTATTTTGTGGTTTTCTGTATGGATTTTGGTTAGTTTGGTGATGGTTCTGGTGGTCTATGTTACGGGAGTTATTTTGGTTGGAGTTTCTTTGCTATGAATTTTGGTTCTGGTTGTCTCCCCACCTTAGATTGGGATGGTTTCTCCAAGAGGGGTTGTAAGTGTCTCCATGAAATTCATTCTGTCCAGCACCTTGGTTGTGTATATAGTTAACTTATTCTGGTTGCTGCTCTTCATAGATTTCTTCATTTTGCCCCCATCCAGCTGGTGGTTAATTTGTAGTGTTCACTGCTGCTATTTGAAGACCATCCTCTTAGCCATCATCTCCATTTGCTGCTGGATTTGTTGGTGCATCACTTTATTTTGTGCCAAGATAGTGTCTACACCTTCCAGCTCCAATACACCTTTCCTTTGAGCTGGTTGGCATTGCCTTTGATGACCATAGAAGTATTGGTTGTTGGTCACAGTGTCTATGAGATTTTGAGCTTCCTCAGCTGTCTTCATGAGTTGTAGTGAACCTCTTGCTGAATAATCAAGGGCCTCTTGAGCTTTCAGTGCCAATCCTTCATAGAAATTTTGGAGTCTATCCCATTCACTAAACATCTCTGGTGGGCACTTCCTGATCAAGGCCTTGTATCTTCTCCAGGCATCATACAGTGATTCTCCATCCAATTGAGTGATTGTTTGCACCTCTGTATTCAATCTAATGATCCTCTGAGGTGGGTAAAATTTGGCTAGGAATTTGCTCACTAGATCTTCCCAATTGTTGATGCTTTCCTTGGGGAATGTCTTTAGCCATTGAGAAGCCTTATCCCTCAAGGAGAATGGGAACAACAGCAGTTTGTAGATGTTTGGATGCACTCCATTTGTTTTGACAGTTTCACAAATCCTCAAAAAGATGGATAGGTGTTGGTTGGATCTTCAAGTGGACCTCCTCCATAGGAGCAATTGTTCTGCACCAGAGTAATAAGTTGAGGCTTCAAATCAAAGTTGTTTGCATGAACATTGGGAGTGAGTATACTGCTCCCATAGTTTCTTGGATTGGGGAAGGTGTAAGAAGCTAGAACTCTTCTTTGAGGTGGGCCATTGTTGTTGGCCACTTCCTCTGGTGGATTAGGGAGGTTCCCCTCCATCTCTTGGTCTTCCTCTTCTGAATCTTCTTCTCCAATAACACCATTCCCTCTTGCTTCTCTCCTTAATCTCAGAAATGTTCTCTTTCGCTCAGAATCAAAGGAGGGGGATTCACCTCTTCTTCCTCTTGGCATACAACACAAACAAGTGAGGTTAATGTTAGCTTAAACAAAATCTCAAACAGTTAGTATACTTAACAAAAAACAAAGAAAAATGCTTAATCTAGATTATCACCTACTTAATCATTGTCAATCTAAATCAATCCCCAGCAACGGCACCAAAAACTTGATGAAGAAAAAACGATTCCACACAAACTCAACGGCAAGTGTACCGGGTCGCATCAAGTAGTAAAACTCACAGAAGTGAGGTCGATCCCACAGGGATTGATGGATTGAGCAACTTTAGTATGATGATGAATTTAGTTAAGAAAATATTTGATGAATTTGGTGAAATTTTGATTAACAAAAGGGAAATTGCAGGTAAACTAGAGTGCAAAATGAAAATTGGCAGAATCTTAAAGTGCATAAGGAGTAAATTGCAGAAACTTAAAGTGCGAGAAATTAAAAGAGCTAAAACTTAAATTGCAAGAAAGGTAAATAGCTGAAACTTAAAGTGCAAGTAATTTAAATTATAGAATCTAAACTGCTAAGAAACTTAAATTACATGAATGATAAAGGGAATTGGCTGCTGGGATGTCAAAACAGAATTTAACAATGTAAATTGCAGTGAATCAGAGAAGAGAATGTAGAAGATGAAAACTAGAAATAAGACTCAGATTCGATTTAAAATTTTGAAACAGAAAAGGAAAATTGCAGAAGAAAAATAAACAGAAAGGAAGGCTTAAATCAGATTCTCAATTCTTAAACAGGAGAGTAAAATTGCAGAAGAATAAAAGAACAGAGAGAAGAATTGCAGAGCAAGTAACACAGAAAGGAAAACTCAGATCCGATCTCAAATTTTCAAATTCTCAGAACAAGAAATAGAATAAAAGCAAGCTCCATTACCCAAAACAGAAAAGAAGTTGCAGAGATCAATAGCAGAAGGAAAATAGAAAGCAAACTAAACTTCGATCTCAAATTCTACCCAATTCCTAAAAGAAAAGCTTAAGGAAAAATCAAAACTAAAAGGAAAAGAAAATGATCTAGCCTCCTAATGAAATCAAATTTTCTCCTCTTTATACACTTTCTAATTTAGTCATCAAGAACTTGGAGTGGGCTTTTTGGCCTTTGTTGCAGTGGGTCAGGATGGCACTTGATTGCAGCTTCCTGGAGAACGTTGTGTTCTCAAAGGGAGCGCAGCGTTCATTCACCCACACGTACACGTCTACTGCGCCCGTGCGTCCCTTCGCAGTTTTGCTCAGTGACGCATACGCGTCACATACGCATACGCGTCATTGCCATCTTCAGCTTCCATCATGCCTGCGCGCCATGTTCACGCATACGCGTCTTCGTTGCGTTCTCTTATTGAGCGCTACGTTGGCTTAATGAACGCTACCCACGTGTGCGCTACCTCTACGCGTGCGCATGGGTAGCAAAAGTTCAATTCCATGCTTCAGCCCCATCCACGCGTTCGCGTGCTTGCGTCCAGATTCTCCATCGACGCATGCGCATCATGCACACGTGCGCGTCGATTGCAAAATTTTAATTCCAAATTTGAATGTGCCCAAAAATGCTAGCTTAGTGAACGTAGCGCTCTCTTAAAAAATGAGCACCAACCACTTCCTCGCGTACGCATCATGCACGCGTACGCGTGGATCTTCAAAATTTGTTGCCTGACGCGTAAGCGTCCTGTACGTGTGCACGTCACAAGTGAGCGTGGCGTTCTTCATTTGAACTCTATGTTATACTGTAGTGCTCTTCTTTCTCTTCACTTTTTCACCTAAAATCAATCAAAAAGGGCAATCAAAGTCTCACCAAAATCATGAGAAATTGCATCATTCATAATAATCACTTATTTCTTGCATAAATCTCATGATTTTGTGTAAAGTTAGTGATGTTTGATTGAATTAAAATAAACACAAAATTCCACTCCAATCACTTACTTATTGTGTAAGAAAGTGCATAAAACCTAATGAAACAAATGAAAAATACTTGTGAAACTAGCATAAGATGACTTGTCATCAATTCCCTCACTCAATTTGAATTTAGAGAAGATTCCTTCTTTCCTTTGAAATCAAAGAGGTTTTGGCTTTTTCAATTCTTTCTTCTGCTTTTGTTTTTGCCCCAAAATTTTGATGCCAGGGCATCATGGCCTATTTTTCTATGCTTTTTCAGTAGATTTTAATTTAGTTTTCATACAATTTCTGCTGATAAAGGAGCAAAAGCATGAAAAATCTCTGCATGAAACAAAATCTCAAGCATAGGTGAATTTTAGTTAATATACATGGTAAATATGATGAAATAGATCACACTAAATGAAAGTATGATTTTGAGCATTATTAGCACACTTAGTATAGTAAAGTTTATCTTCTATGTTACTTTGATACACTTTGTTTGCTTGATTTCAGACCAAAAGAAGCAGAGAAGAGCCACGTTAGTGGCTACGTTAGCGCCACTAACGTGGCCATTAAAGTGGAAGGAAGGAAAGCTTGGAAAGATAGTGAGAACGTTAACGCCACTAACGTTAGCAAAAGGTAAGAAGACCCACGTTAGCAACCCCGTTAGCTTTACTAACGTGGGCACTAACGTGGAAGAAAAGAGAAGCCCCAACGTTAGTGAGAAAGTTAATGGCACTAACGTGGAAGGAAAGGGAAACGCCAACGTTAGTGGAAAAGGTGAGTGCCACTAATGTTGGCAAAGCAAAGGAAGACCCACGTTAATGGCCACGTTAGTATAGTTAACGTGGACATTAACGTAGGCAAAAATCTCACCCGGCAGCCTGACCATGCCTTCTTCAAACAAGAATAACTTGAGCCACAAAGCTCCAAAGGAGGTGATTCCAGTGGCATTGGAAAGTAAGATTCCAGAGCTTTCCAAGCATATATGGCACTACATGGTGGACACTAAATTTGAGGGAGAAAATCTACCCCGAAAGTGCAAAGATGAACATGGTATCAACCTGTAGTAAGGCCAGCTGACCTCTTCACCTTCAAAGAAGTATAACTGGAGTTGTAGAGCTCCAAATGATGCGCTTTCAAAGGCGTTGGAAAGTAGACATCAAGGGCTTTCCAACAATATATAATAGTATGGGGTGGACATTAAGTTGAGCTTCAGAAACTGGCAATTTTCAGCCCCTGATCGCGGACGTTATTGGCACTCACGTTTGCCAATAACGCCAGCCACTATGCCAGCAACCCTGTCCCCTTCAAAGGAGCATAACATGAGTTACAGAGGTTCAATTGAGGTGATTCTAGTTGCGTTAGAAAGCTGACATTCAGAGCTTTCCAACGATATATAATACTCTATAGTGGGCATGAAATTGGAGCACAAACCAGAGGCATCTTTTATGCCCCAAAACACCAACTGGGTAGCAAGTGTGGCGTTAGCCACACTAACTTTAGCACTAACGCCACACTTGTAGCGTTAGTATGGCTAACAGCAGAAACAACGCCAAGTCATCTTGGACCTCAATTCGATTCACTTCTCTCTCAAGTCCACTTCAAAGCTCAAGCAAGCAAGCCCACAATTGTCAACCAATCAAGGCCACAAGAAGCATCTAGAATAGTTAATTTTCATTTCATTGTAATTTGCTTTTAATTTCATTTTGTAATTTAGGAGAGCATATATAAAGGCCTTAGTTTTTACATTCAAGAGAGGGGAACGGAGAATTGAAGGAAGGGGGAGAGAGGGAAGACCAATTCGAACTTCTGTGAATTGGCACACTCCAAGGGGAGTGGGTCTTCGGACCCCTTCCCTCCCACACTCTTCTTCCTTTTCTCTTCTGTTCTTCCTTAGGAGTAGTTTCGTTTTAGTTGTAATTTTCATTTATAAATTTTGAAGTTTCAATTCCAATTTTTATCTTCCTCTTTACTTTTCTGCACTTTCTTTCTTTTCTAGTTTTGTAGAGCAATGATCAACTAACTCTTTTAATTGGGTTAGAGAGCTCTATTATGATTCAATGGATCAATTGTAGTTCTTATTCTTCTTCTTCTTTCTTTTCTCTTGATTTTACTAGAGAGCTTTCGATCTTCATCCAATTGGATAGTTGTCTTGGAAAAGAAGCTATTCATACTTGGATCTCTTCTGAACCTTGGAAAAAGAATGAAGAGGTAATGCTAGAAATGCTTTCTCATGTTGGACCAAATTGGGGTTGGAAGGATATGGTGACTATAATTCTACCAACACTTGATTTGGGAATGCATGTGGTATAATCAGTGACCATACTTCATCTCTTCTCATGGGAAATTGACCAAGGAATTGGCTATTGATCAAGATTTGAGAGATTGAATTCCAATGAATTGGAATTCAATCACTTAAGATTGCCAAGGAGATCAATGAATGCATTGATTGAGGAAGAGATGAAAATGAACTTGATCCAGACGATTGCAATATCTCTTGATCCCAATGTTCATTTTATTTTTAGTTCTTACATTTACTTTTCTTGCCATTTTACATTGCTGCACTTTATTGCTTTCTTTACTTTTATGCCATTTACATTTTCTTGTTGCTTATCACTCCAATATGATTCGTCTAACTAGGATAATCAGCCAACTATTGATTGCTTAATCCGTTAATCACTGTGGGATTTGACCTCACTCTTTTGTGAGTTATTACTTGACGACAATTTGGTATACTTGCCGAAAGGAAATTTGTTGGGAGACAAGTTCCCGTGTATCAACTTTTCTTCTTTCTTTGAAGTTTCAAAGCATCGTTTGCGCTTTCGCCACGCCTCCGTTGCTGCTTCTTGTTCTCCTTTGCAGGTTAGTACCTTGCTTCATATCCTTTTTTTTTCTCATTTTATGTGTTTTAGTTGTTGTCCTTTTATGTGCCTTAATGATGCATGCTTTCCTTTTGCACAAAGTTTTGATTTTTCTGAGCTTCTAGAAAACTTTCTAGTGATTGTTGCATGCCTTCATTTATTCAAAGTTGCGATCTTTTTTATCTTCGTTGCTTCGCTTGGGGAATGTAGGCGCTTAGGTGAACTATTTTTAGTTTTGCTTTTTTCTTTTTAGTGAAGGGGCTAGGGTTTTGATTTTGCTGACTTTCCTGTGTGTCTCTCTCTCTTTGTATCTGTACTGCCTCCAAAGGGTGCCCCTGGTGATGATTTTTTGTTGTTTTTGTGAGTCTTGGGGTGCCCTTTTGCTACTATACCTGTTGTTTGCTGGTTGTTTCTTCATTTTCTGTTTCTGTTCGAGTTGTTTGGTAGTGACCCCTTTTTTCTTTTTTCTTACTGTAGGTATAGTTGTTCTATGTCTTCACGTAAAAATATTGTCGAGATGTCTACGAAGGTCCCAGCGGGTATGGCTGACTGGTTAGATTCCATAGTTTTGATGTGTGTTACTGTAGCTGACCCTGAGTACTATGAGAAGCTTAGGAGGTTTCATAGCATCTGTAGTAGTAGGGATAACGAGAAGAATTATGAGCTGGTGTCACCCGACCCTGAGGAGAGGGTTAGTTTCCCTCCCTTAACTCAGGCAGAACGTCCTTTCTTCTATGCCTATGACTATTTCTTTAGCTAATTAGGAATTACCCTTCCTTTTACTGCGTTTGAGACTGAGGTTTTGTGGAACTGTAATGTGGCCCCGTCACAGCTTCATCTGAACTCTTGGACTTTTATGAAAATTTTTTAGTTATTATGCAAAGAGCTGGGCCTCCGACCTACCTTGTCTCTTTTTCTTTACCTGTTTGTGCTGACCAAACCCAGAGTGGCCAAGAAGAAGGCTTCTTGGATCCCATTCTTAGCTACCCAGGAAAAGAAAGTATTTTCAATGTTTGATGACTCTTTTCGTGACTTTAAGAACTTCTATTTTAAAGTCCGAGCTGTTGAGGGTGCTCGCCTTTTCTTTCTGGATGAAAATGATGAGCCAACCTTTCCTTTATGGTGGCAAAAAGACCCTATAGTCCTCAAGTATCCTTGGGAGAGTTTAGATGAAGTAGCATAGGCCTTTGTGGGTGTTTTAGAGGAGCATTGGGGGGAGCCTCCTCATCTGGACACAAAGAGATTTCTAGGAGATCCTTCCCTTCTCCGGTTCGAACTAAGTAGCATCTGATCTTTTTTATAGAAAGTTTTATTGTTTGTGATTTTGTCCTTTATCTTCTGTGTGACTGTTATACTGGCTTCTTTCCAGAGATGGTGTCCTCTTCAGATTCGATGAAAATGTTTCGCAAAGCGAAGAAGGCAATGGCTGCCCAGAACTTGTCAAAGAAGACTTCAGGGGAGGGTTCATCGGAACAGTTGCCTCTGAAGAAACCGGCAGCTGATTCTCAGGGTCCGAGGAAGATTATCCCAACCCCGCGAGTTCGGACAGCTTCCTCTAACCCGCCTCAGACGACCTCTGGTGCTGCCTCCTCCCCTACTGCTATTGGTCCCCCTCCCAAGAAGCAAAAGATTGTTGGGACTTATAATTTAAATGACAAAGAGTTTGATGGTGTGGCCTTTGCCACAGAGTTAATTACTCCTCATAGAAAAGTACCTCTGGACAACGTGTCTATCCTCCACCATCTTGATTTTATATCAAGCAAAAGTATTCAGATTGCCAATCTTAGTGCGGCCTTATCTCGGGTTGTCTGGGAGTCCCCGGTCTATGCTACTAAAGCTTTTCTGGAGGAGGCCAAGGCTGAATACAACAGGGTGAAGCGTCTGAAGGACGAGCTGGATGCCGAGGTTGCTAAATTGGAGATTGATGTAGAGAGGGAGAAGGCTCGGGCTACTACTGTAAAAGCGACTGCCAATCTGGCTGATGAGATGGCCAAGAAGTCCAAGGAGAGCTATACCCGCACATACGGCGATCTCCTGGAAATTCGGAAGAGACTTCAATCTTCTCAGGATGATTATGCCGAGCTTCAAGGCCATATGGTGAGCAGCATGACCGACATGTATGAAAATCTGAAGGCCCAGGTTCAGGTTCTTGCTCTTGACGTCGACCTCTCTTCATTCAGTATGGACAACATAGTGGACGATGGCAAGATTGTGCCTGCCCCAGATGATGATGATAAGGGTCCTCTCTTTGTGCCACCAGCTAAGGTTTCTACGGCTTCAGCTACTGTAACCCCTTCTGCCAAGATGGTCTCTTCTGAGCCTGATGTGGAGATTCTACGAGTGCTTACTCTGCTAGTTCGGGCAGCTTTCAGATCTTGACCCGGCGCCTCAATAAAAAACCCTTTAGGAAAAAGAGTGCGCCTTGGCCTAAGATCTTTTTCCTAGCTATAGTACCTTCTTAGGTTACAGGCGTGCAATGACCTTGGTAGCTCTCGCCCTTGGAGGTCGGCCACCCTATAGTAGCCTTTTCCTAGTACTTCTGTAACTCGGTATGGCCCTTTCCAGTTGGCTGCTAGCTTCCTTTCCCCTAACCATCCTGCCACGATATCATTTCGGATTAAGATAAGATCATTGGTGGTGAAGCTTCACTGGATTACCTTCCGATTATATCTTAAAGCCATTCGACGCTGTAGCACTTCCTCTCTAATTCGGACTCTTTCTTAGACTTCTGGAAGTAGGTCGAACTCTTCCTTTTGGGTTTGGGAGTTGGTATCTTTGTTGTAAAGGATCACCCTGGGGGACCTTTCCTCTATCTCTACAGAAATCATTGCCTCTATTCTGTAAGCAAGTCGGAAAGGTGACTCCCCGGTGGTGGAATGTGGCGTTGTCCAATATACCCATAGGACTTGTGGGAGCTCTTCGGCCCAAGCTCCTTTTGCGCTTTGTAGCCTCCATTTTAACCCGGCCAATATAACTGTGTTGGCAGCCTCCGCCTGTCCATTGGCTTGTGGGTGTTCTATAGAGGTGAATTGGTGTTTGATTTTTAGGTCCGCTACCAAGTTCTTGAAGCCCGTGTTTGTGAACTGAGTGCCATTGTCTGTGGTGTTAGAGCATGGGATTCTAAACCTTGTGACAATGTTTCTATACAGGAACTTCCAACTTCTTTGGGCGGTGGCAGTTGCTAGTGGCTCTGCTTCAATCCACTTTGTGAAGTAGTCTATACCTACAATGAGGAACTTAACTTGCCCTGATCCTTGGGGGAATGGTCCGAGGAGGTCGAGCCCCCATTTTGCAAATGGCCAGGGTGAAGTAACGCAGATGTGTTCTTCGGGCGGAGCTGTATGGAAGTTGGCGTGCTTCTGACATGGGGGGCACATCTTGACGAACTCTATTGCATCTTTTTGTAAGGTCGGCCAGTAGAAGCCAGCTCGGAGTACCTTTTTAGAGAGAGCTCGGGCACCAAGGTGGTTACCGCACATGCCACTATGGACTTCCTCCAGGACCTCCTTTATGGTAGAGGTCGGAACGCACTTGAGGAGGGGTGTTGAGATCCCTCTTCTGTATAGGATGTCGCCTACCAAGGCGTAGTGTTGTGCCTCTTTTATGAGCCTTTTTGCTTCTTTTTTATCTGTGGAAAGTATTTCAGATTTGAGGTAGTTAATTATGGGATTTATCCATCCTTAGTCTTGGTCCGATATGGTTAGGACCCCCTCTTTTTCTGAGGTTGATGGACTTTACAGTGTTTCTTGGATGAGGCTTCTATTATTGCCCCCCGATTTGGTGCTGGCTAGTTTCGAAAGTGCATTAGCTCGAGCATTTTGTTCCCGAGGTATATGTTGGATCTCGTGTTCCATGAATTTTCTGAGTTGTTCTTTGGTTTTGTCTAGGTATTTCTTCATGGTGGGATCCTTGGCCTGATAGCTCCTTTCTATTTGTGAGGTGACTACTTGTGAGTCGCTGAATATGGTAAGCTTTTGAGCTCCAATTTCCCTAGCCAGTTTCAAACCAGCCAATAGGGCCTCATACTCGACTTGGTTGTTTGAGGTAGGAAATTCAAACCTTAAAGGGAGTTCGAGTTGTGTTCCCTGGTCACTTTCTAGGATGACACCTGCTCCATGACGAACAGATTTTTGCTAGTAAAGAATTCACAAATAAGTTCTCGTTGCAAGTATAGTTTCTAAACCAACAATAATCCTTTCGTACAAAAACTTGTTTGTCACTAAAGCAAACCCAATAAAATTAATAACCAAAGTATTTAAACCTCGGGTCGTCTCTCAAGGAATTGTAGGGAAGTGTACTTATAATTGGTTATGAGGTTTTGTCTTTTTGGGGTTTTTGAATAAGGAACAAGAAAAGTAAATTGCAAGAAAGTAAATTAATAATTAAGAAAACTCTTGGCAAGGTATGAGAATTAGACGTCCTATCCTAGTTATCCTTATCAATTGTGATGAGGATTGTTCGTTGCTCCCACTTAGTTAACCCTTACTAAATAAAGGAAAGTCAAGTGGACTAATCAAATTGATTCCTCAAGTCCTAGTCAACTCCTAACGAAAGACTAGCTTTAGAGGGATCCAAACCAACCAGTAAATTCCAATTATCATTCAACAAAGGAGTTTGATAACTCAAGCATCTCCAATTAATCAATTCAAGCTAAGAATGTAAAAAGCTAAATTAAAAAATCATAAATATGAAATACCTTAAATTGCATTAAACAAAGAAATCAAATCTAACATGGAGTTTATAAACCAAATTGGGAAAATAAATAAACTAGAATGCTAGAATAAATAAAAGTAGAAGAGAAATTAAATTAAAGGAACATTGAACCTGGAATTGAGAAGAAATAAACCTAAAACTAAGAGAATTCCTAAAACCTAGAGAGAGGAGAGAGCCCCTCTCTCTAGAAAAATACATCTAAACCCTAAATTATGAATAATTAGAAGTGTCGAGTCTCTGCTTGTCCCCTGGCTTTAGTCTGCGTTTCTGGGCCAAAAACTGGGTCCAAACTCAGCCCAAAATCGCCCCCAGTATTTTCTGCAATTTCTGCAGGTAGTGCATGTCACGCGTATGCGTCAGTCACGCGTACGCGTTGATTGACAAAAATCCTGGTCACGCATACGCGTCAGTCATGCGTACGCATCACTTGTCTTTTGCACAAGTCACGCGCACGGATCAAGTATGCACACGCGTCGTCGTGCAAACTCCAATTCATGCGTACGCGTCAGGTATGCGCACGCGTCAATCCTTGCTGGTTGTCTCCTTTATTTCTTATGTTCCTTTCATTTTTGCAAGCTTTCTTTCTATCCTCTAAGCCATTCCTACCCCCCACAAAGCCTGAAAACACTTAACGCACAGATCACAGCATCAAATGGTAATGAGAGAGGATTAATAATTAACAATTTTAAGGCCAAAGAAGCATATTTTCAATCATAGCACAGAATTCGGAGGGAAAATGTAAAACATGCGAATTATATGAATAAGTGTGAGTTTAGTGGATAAATTTCACTCAATTAAGTACAAAATGTACCACGAAATAGTGGTGCATCAAATCTCCCCACACTTAAACATTAGCATGTCCTCATGCTAAGCTCAAGGAGATATAAAGAATGAATGGGGAAAGTAAGACTCATGAGATGCAACCTATATGAATGCAACTATTTCTATTGATGCCAGGGCATTTTGGCCAGTTTCACTGACCTTTTCTTTTCTATTAGTTTCATGCATTTTCTTAGTAAATAAACAAGTTTTAGGTAGATATTCACTTACATCTTGATTCAAGCAAACATTGTGAACTTTACATGATTTTATGAGAATTATGCATGAATTGAATGATAAAATGGATGATGCATGATCTCTTGATTTAGAACCAAGCTTTGATGCACTTTATTTGCTTGATTTCAGGACAAAGGAAGCAAGGAAGAGCCACGTTAGTAGCCACGTTAGTCTAACTAACGTGACCACTAACGTGGAATGGGAGCTAGCTTGCAACATTAATGGAAAAAGTGATCACCAATAACGCCTTCGAAAGCCATCATAGCCCACGTTAGTGGCCACGTTATTTACATTAACGTGGAAGCTAACGTGGAGGAAAAGGGAAGCCCCAATGTTAGTGGTAAAAGTGAATACCACTAACGTTCCAAAAGGGCATAATTGGCCACGTTAAGAGTCACGTTAATTACATTAACGTGAACTCTAATGTGGGAGGAGCAAGGAATCGCCAATGTTAGTGACACTCACCTTTGTCACTAACGTTGGACTAAGCCAATATTACCCACGTTAGTTGCCACGTTAATTACATTAACGTGGAAGCTAACGTGGAGGAAAGAAATGATGGGCCAACGTTAGTGACACTCACCTTTGTCACTAACGTTGGAGATGGCAATCACCACCACGTTAGTGGTCACGTTAATGCAATTAACGTGAGGCACTAACGTGGGAAGAAGGGGCGTTTGAAGCGTTAGTGACAAAGGTAAGTATCACTAACGCTCTCGAAGCTTAGGCATGCCCACGTTAAGGGTCACATTAGTTATACTAACGTGAACTCTAACGTGGCGAAAAGGGACAATAAGCAACGTTATTGGAAAAGGTGAATGCCAATAATGTTTGCGAAGAACCAAGAGGCAATGTTAGTGGTCACGTTAGTGCCACTAACGTTGAAGTTAACGTGGGTCATTTTTGGCTTGGAACATTAGTGAAAAAGGTAATCGTCACTAACGTACTCGAACCCACATTTTCACTTAACATTAACACCACTAACGTCCTAACTAACGTCCATGCCTAAATCAGACTTTTTCTGCAAGCAAAGCTGAGCCCACTGAAGACTGTAACTGCTTCAACTAAAGATCCAAAGGCCCATATGCAAGACTTGAAGAGCCAACTAGAAGATCAGAAGAGTAGTATATATAGGAGTAGTTTTGAACTAGTAGGGAGCTTTTGGCATTTTGGAGAACTACACTCTGTATATTTTACTTTCTCTACAACTTCTAGTTTTATTTGGAAAATGTACTTTTCATTTATGCCTTCCATTTCCAGAGCTATGAACAACTAAACCCCTTTCATTGGGTTAGGGAGCTCTGTTGTAATTTGATAGATCAATAATAGTTTTCATTATTCTTCGTCTTTCTTTTCTCTTGAGTTTACTAGAAAGCTTTCAATCTTCATCCTATTGGGTAGTTGTCTTGGAAAAGAAGCTATTCATACTTGGATCTCTTCGGAACCTTGGAAGAGGAATGAAGAGATCATGCTAGAAATACTTTCTCATGTTGGACCAAATTGGGGTTTAGATGGATATAGTGACATATAATCCTACCAACACTTTGATTTGGGAATACATGTGGTATAATCAGTGACCATACTTCATCTCTTCTCATGAGCAATTAGACCAAGGAATTGGCTATTGATCAAGATTTGAGAGATTGGGTTGCCAAGGAATTGGAATCCAATCACTTAAGATTGCCAAGGAGATCAATGAATGCATTGATTGAGGAAGAGATGAGAATGAACTTGATCCGGAGAATACAACATCTCCTGAGCCCAATGAATCCCTCATTTCTGATCTTACCCATTCTCTTTACTTTCTGCCATTTACTTTTATGTTCATTTCCCCAAATCCCCATTTAAGATTCTGCAATTTACTTTCCGCCATTTACATTTTGCTCTTTATTTCCAGCATTTACACTTTCTGTTATTTACTTTCCCGCCATTTATGGTTCTGCAAATATCAACTCAATTTCTGTTTAGCTCAACTAGAACATTCCTCTGATTAAAGTTGCTTGACCAATCAATCCCTGTGGGATTCGACCTCACTCTAGTGCGAGTTTTTACTTGACGACAATTCGGTATACTTGCCGAGGGAAATTTGTTGAGAGACAAGTTTCCATGCATCATCTATCTACTTGGTTAAAAGAAAATAAGTTTTCCAAGACAACCATAAATCAGATTCCACTAATTCAAATCATACAATAAAAGACAAGTAAACTTGTACGAAGATAGCTCATGAAATCAGAGAACATAGAATCAAGCTTTGAACCCTTACTGGTAGTGTATATGCACTCTAATCGCTCAAGTGTCTAGGGTTAATCACTCTACTCTTCTCTAGTGATGCTTTCTAAAACTTTGTTCTTCATCTAACCAATCAACAAATATTTAGTATACCAATGCAAACATCACGAGGTCTTTTCAAGGTTGTAATGGGGCTAAGGTAAGGGTGAGGATATATGTATGGCCAAGTGAGCTAAAATATGAATCCTTGATTAACCTAAGCTTTCACCTAATATACACACACACACTCTATGTAATTATAAATTCATGCCTAGCTACCCATAATTCCCACTTTTTGTATCACATACTCATGTACCAAATATTTCTTTAATTTTATCACATATGCATTGATTATTAAACTTAGCATTTGGGTAATTTTGTCACCTTATTTAATTACTTATTTATTTATTTATTTGAATATTTTTTTTTGGTTTGGTTTTTTTTTATTAAAAATATAAAAGTAAGCATAACATATCAATGCACATGGATTTTTAATTTTTATGGTCTCATATGAGTATGCACCCAAATTCCCAATATTTTGTCAATGAAACACTGTACCCTTTCATCAACCCAAGTTCCCATAGTTCCCCACACTTAATTGACACACAATCTCTATCTTAAGCTAACCAAAGATTCACTTGGGGTAATTAATTATTTTTTCGCTTAAGGCTAGTGATGTGGTCAAATATAGAACAAGAGGGGATTAAAAGGCTCAAGGTGGCTAACAAAGGTGATTGAAAGGGTAGGCTGTTTGGGATAAGTGAGCTAATAACAAATGATGGTCTCAATCATATACAGGCATATAAATATACTAAACAATGGACATATAGAATGGAACAAAATATAGATTACACTCATAGAGAAGAAAACACACAAGAATAAAATATTATGGTTAAATAATGTAACCATGTAATTAAGCTCAAATCTCACCGGTTGTGTATTCTTAGCTATAATTCATGTTCCAATTTACAATCTTCAAACAAGTGTAACACAAATTTTCAATTTAAATTAGTGAAATGCTATAAGAAAGGGTCTTGAAAAAGAAAATATTACTTCAACCAAGTAGTGGTGGAAGAACATGCACAAAATCAAACAAACATGCAATCAAATATGCAAATGCAGCAGCTAATTTAACAAGAAAAATTAAATATTGGTGTTGAAATAGGAAATAACTAACCCACGAAAGTCGGTATCGACCTCCCCACACTTTAAGATTGCACCGTCCTCGGTGCATGCTAAGATGTGTAAGTAGACGGGTTGCTCCAACTGACGCTTTTCTCCATAGATTGTGCAGATGGGCTTGTCTGTCACCCCATTGAGAAGCTTCTCGTTTCCCTTCTCGGTGGCCATCTTGAAAGAAGAGGAAAAAGAAGAAAAGTAACCCAGAAATAAAGATAAGAAAATAAATAAAGTATCGGTGGGTTAATGCCAAACAACGAGAGTCTCAAGTACATGGTAGCTACAACATGCAAGTGAGAAAACAGTAGAAGCACATGGCATATCAATAGTAAAAAAATTGCAACAAAGGGGAAGAGAGTGTGGGTAATGCAAGATAGTATAAGTGCATATCAATGCAAATGGAATGCAAGTATCATAAAAGAATAGCATTGACTTCTGTATAATAATACCCAATCAGAATAAAACAAGTCATGAAGCACCAAAATAATTCAAGAAAAGATGTAACAGTTGAATAAGAAGATTTAACACCAATAGAAAAATAAAAACATGCACACAATTGAAATGCAATGAATGAAAGTATGCAAATAAATTAAGTAAAATAGAATGAAAAAGAATAGGGATGAGAAGTTTGAAGAAATGAAGAAGAAGAAGGTAAGAAAAGAGGAGGGAAGAAGAAAGGAGAGAAGAAAGAAATAAGAATTTAAAAATAGGGCGCGATGCGCATGCGTGCATCACGCATACGCGTGATAACTGAGTTGGCCATTTGACGCGTAAGCGTCGCCCACGCGTATACGTGGGTGGTCTGAAAGCGAAATGACGCGCATGCGTCAGGGACGCGTACGCGTGGATGGTTTTGTACCTCTAGCACAGTTCCATCGCAAAGGTAGCACAACTCTCGGGTCAAACACCCATTTACGTCGATTGTCCGATCCACGCGTGCGCGTGGTTTACACGTACGCGTGGATTTCCCAGGTTGCAGGTGATGCGCACGCGTCGTAGACGCGTATGCGTAGCTCGAGTTGTGCGCAGAGCACACCAGCCGCACGATTCCATCACAACTTTCTGTTTGTTGGATGGGATAGCAAAACTTGGAATCGACGCCCACGTGTAGCCTACGCGCACGCGTGGGTTGCCCCTTTTTTTAATGCAGAATGCAAAATGCAGAATGTAGATGAATATGCAGAAATTATGAATGAACATTAATAAAAATAAAATAAAATAAAACTAAAAATAAAAATGGAAGATCATACCATGGTGGGTTGTCTTCCACCTAGCACTTTTAGTTATTGTCCTTAAGTTGGACATTTGGTGAGCTCCTTGTCATGGAGGCTTGTGCTTGAACTCATCCTGAAACTTCCACCAATGCTTGGACTTCCAACAATCTCTAACATCTCCAAGTAAATACCCCAAGCTTTGATGGAGTTCTTCACAAGCTTTGAGCTCCCAAGATTGATCCTCTTGTATGCCGGGATCCCAAATCTTGTTGCCACACCCGTCTTCAAGTTGATCATCATGATTTCACTTGGGTGGCGAGCAATTAGAATTCTCACTGAGACATCCAAACAGCCTCCTAGACCCGCTCAATCGAGCTCTACACCAATCCTTGCACTTCAACTTTGTGTATGCAACCGTATTGAACCTTGCATGATAACTCTTACCACTAACCATCTCCCACTTACTCTTATAGCCACAAAGAGCTCTAAGTTGCCCATCCGTCTCAAGCAAAGCTTATTCAAGTGGGCTAATTAAGCTTAGAGATGAAAGATTTACCCACTTGAATGAAGGAATAGATGGTGATGGCTTTGGGGGAGAGGTCTCCAACAACTTTGGCAAGGTGATTTCCAGCTCCATTCCCTTGAGCTCTTCCTTGACAACTTCCACCTCTTTGCAAGCTTCTTCAATTTCAACCTCTTCCTCTTGGTAGCTTTCTTCCAATTTAATCTCTTCTTCATTACTTACCAAGGGCATGGGAGGTTGTGCTTCTTCTTCTTTAATCTCCATCTCTTGATCAATCTCTACAAAGTCTTCAACCACGATATGCCTAGGAGGTTGTATACCCTCCTCAACATCAACATCAAACACCTTGGAAGGAGGCTCTATGACTGGACTTTCCCATGGAGGTTCCGCATCTCCCAAGTCTTCAACCACTTCTTCCTCTTCAACTATTACGGCTTTCTCCACCTGCTCTAGTACAAAATCCGGCTCCTCCTTGATAACTTCCATCTCTTGATAACTTTCTTCAAGGGTCTCTCCTACCTCTACCTTTCAGGCCTCCTCGTGCTTCTGTTGAAGTATGAATTCGTTAAGCTGATCCATTACATCCCTAAGACGATCTCTTCTCTCTTGTTCCATGTCACTAGCATAATTGGGATCATATTGCTCATGGATTGATGGATACGGGTATTCTTGCACGGAGGGTGGTGGTACACTAAAGCTTGAGGGTTGAATAGTGGAGGTAGAGGGTTGGTCCATGCGGGATATAAGATTTTGGAGTTTAGAGGTGAGACCAATGAACCTAGAGATGAGTGTGGATTGAAGCTCCTGTTGCCCTTGACGAATAACACTATAGGGAGGTTCATTTGTTGGGAGGAAGTGCTCATAATGGGAAGGTGGTTCTTCTTGGTAAAGGTATGGAGATGGTGAATATTGAGATGGTGGTTTTTGGGGGTAACTGTGTTGGAATGGGGGTGGGTCTATGTATGGTTCATACGGTTCAAATGGTGGTTGGTGGGGTGGATAAGGGTTAGGGTCATAAGGAGGTGAATAATTGTAGGTGGCTTGTGAGTATGGTGGTTCAAAGCTATGTTGAGGAGGGGGTTCATAGGTATATATTGTGGTGGGTGTTGATTGTTGATGAGCAGATAATTTATACGCTTTTTGGCATTGTTTTTACATAGTTTTCAGTATGATTTAGTTAGTTTTCAGTATATTTTTATTAGTTTTTAAATAAAAATCACATTTCTGGACTTTACTATGAGTTTGTGTGTTTTTATGTGATTTCAGGTAATTTCTGGCTGAAATTGAGGGACTTGAGCAAAAATCAGATTCAGAGGTTGAAGAAGGACTGCAGATGCTGTTGGATTCTGACCTCCCTGCACTCAAAGTAGATTTTCTAGAGCTACAGAACTTCAAATGGCGCGCTCTCAATTGCGTTGGAAAGTAGACATCCAGGGCTTTCCAGAAATATATAATAGTCCATACTTTGCCCGAGTTTAGATGATGCAAACTGGCGTTCAACGCCAGAAACAGGTTGCAAAGTGGAGTTAAACGCCAGAAACAGGTTACAAACTGGCGTTCAACTCCAAGAGAAGCCTCTACACGTGTAAAGCTCAATGCTCAGTCCAAGCACACACCAAGTGGGCCCCGGAAGTGGATTTCTGCATCATTTACTCATTTCTGTAAACCCTAGTAACTAGTTTAGTATAAATAGGACCTTTTACTATTGTATTTGATCATCTTTGGATTATCTTTTGATCCTTTGATCATGTTTAGGGGGCCAGCCTCTCGGCCATGCCTAGACCTTGTTCTTATGTATTTTCAACGGTAGAGTTTCTACACACCATAGATTAAGGTGTGGAGCTCTGCTGTTCCTCGAGTATTAATGCAAAGTAATATTATTTTTCTATTTAATTCAAGCTTATTCCTATTCTAAGATATTCATTCGCACCCAAGAACATGATGAATGTGATGATTATGTGACGCTCATCACCATTCTCACTTATGAACACGTGCTTGACAACCACTTCAGTTCTACATAAAGATGAGATAGAATGAGTATCTCTTAGATATCTAATACAGGGGCCCGAGTCCGAGATATTAGAGTCTTCGTGGTATAAGTTAGAACCCATGGACGGCAATTCCTGAGATCCGGAAAGTCTAAACCTTGTCTGTGGTATTCCGAGTAGGATCCGGGAAGGGATGGTTGTGACAAGCTTCAAACTCGCGAGTGCTGGGCGTAGTGACAGACGCAAAAGGATAGTAAATCCTATTCCAGTATGATCGAGAACCGACAGATGATTAGCCATGCAGTGACAGCGTATTGGACCATTTTCACAGAGAGGACGGGATGTAGCCATTGACAACGGTGATGCCCAACATACAGCTTGCCATGGAAAGGAGTAGGAATGATTGGATGAAGACAGTAGGAAAGCAGAGGTTTAGGAAGAATGAAAGCATCTCTATACGTTTATCTGAAATTCTCACCAATGAATTACATAAGTATCTCTATCCTAGTTTATATTTTAATTATGTTTTAATTATCAATTATCTATAACCATTTGAATCCGCCTAACTGAGATTTACAAGGTGACCATAGCTTGCTTCAAGCCGACAATCTCCGTGGGATCGACCCTTACTCACGTAAGATTTATTACTTGGACGACCTAGTGCACTTGCTGGTTAGTTGTGCGAAGTTGTGACAAAGTGTGATTTACGTTTGAGAGCACCAAGTCTTTGGCGCCATTGTTGACGATCACAATTTCGTGCACCAAGTTTATGGCGCCGTTGCCGGGGAATGTTTGAGTTTGGACAACTGACGGTTCATCTTGTTGCTCAGATTAGGTAATTTTATTTTAATTTTAACTCTTTGTTTTTATTTATTTTCGAAAAAATTTTCAAAAAAAATTTAATAAAATCATAAAACAAAAAATATTTGATGTTTCTTGTTTGAGTCTTGTGTCAATTTTTAAGTTTGGTGTCAATTGCATATTTTGAATTTCATTAAAATTTTCGAAAACTCATCATGATGTTCTTGGTAAGTCTTCTTGTTTGATCTTCATATTTTCTTGTTTTGTGTCTTTTCTTGTTTTTCATATGCATTTTCAATTTGTTAGTGTCTAAAGTTTGAACATTTCTAAGTTTGGTGTCTTGCATGTTTTTCTTTTCTTAAAAATTTTTCAAAAATAAGTTCTTGGTGTTCATCTTGACATTCAAAGTGTTCTTGGTGTTCATCTTGACATTCATGGTGTTCTTGCATGCATCATTTGTTTTGATCCAAAATTTTCATACATTGAGTCTTTTTGATGTTTTTCTCTCTCATCATTAAAATTCAAAAATAAAAAAAATATCTTACCCTTATTTCACTCATAAATTTTCGAAAATTTCAGTTGACTTTTTCAAAACTTTTTA
This sequence comes from Arachis hypogaea, assembly GCF_003086295.3. Lineage (NCBI taxonomy): Eukaryota > Viridiplantae > Streptophyta > Magnoliopsida > Fabales > Fabaceae > Arachis > Arachis hypogaea. The sequence continues at coordinate 99,649,235 of NC_092050.1, read as the reverse complement.
AAATTTAATTGTTTCTTATGAGTCAAATCAAATTTTCAATTTAAAAACTCTATCTTTTTCAAGTCTTTTTTAAAAATCAAATCTTTTTTATTTTTCTTTTATGATTTTCGAAAATTTCAAATTGATTTTCAAAAATCTTTTTCTTATCTTGTTCATAATTTCAAAATCTTTACTAACAATTAATGTGATTGATTCAAAAATTTTTAAGTTTGTTACTTGCCTATTAAGAAAGGTTCAATCTTTAACTTTTAAAATCATATCTTTTTGTTTCTTGTTAGTGATAAACCACTATTTTATGGTTTATAATGTGTTTAATTGTGTGGTTTTATCATGATTTTTACCCACTTATTCATATGATTAGCTTGCATTTATATTTCCTTTCTAAAATTATTACATGATTAAAAACTTGCTCCCTAGAGACTTATAATTACGCATTTTAATTCTCCTTTATTCCATTCGATGCCGTGATCTGTGTGTTAAGTGTTTCAGGCTTTATAGGGCATGAATGAATTGGAGATTGGAAAGGAAGCTTGCAAAATGGAAGGAACACAAGAAATTCAGGAGATGACCAGCGAGAAGTGACGCGGCCGCATGGCTCACGCGACCGCGCGAGAGAGAGGAAATCGCAGTGACGAGGCCGCATGGCTCACGCGACCGCGCGGATTGGAATAGCACAAGTGACGCGGAGGCGTGGACGACGCGCCCGCGTGGCAAAGCAAAACGCCGAACGACGCATCCGCGTGAATGACGCGATCGCGTGACGTGCGCGATCTGCATAATCTGCAGAATCGCTGGGGGTGATTTTGGGCCCTGTTTTGACCCAGTTTTCGGCCCGGAAAAGCAGACTAGAGCCAGAGGACATGCAGAAACCAAGACAACATTCATTTTACACAGTTTTAGTTTTTAGATCTAGTTTTACTCCTCCTCTAGGTTTTCTCTCTACACATTCATAGTTCTTAGGATTTTATTTTCTATTGCTCTTTGCATTGGGATATTGAGAAGAGTTATTACCTCATCAAGACTTCGTCATTCTAGTTCGTTTTCCTTACTTGGCTTTACTCTTCCATGTCCTTTAATTTACTCAATTTTACTATTGGATTATTTTAGAATTTATTAATACAAGAGTTACTTTTATTTTTAATTGATTCATTTGAGTTTTATTTATCATGTCTTTCTTTAATTCTCTTTTCTATGTTATGAATTTCACGTTCATAATGAGCGAGTAGTTCCCTAACTTGATGGGGAGTTGATTGAAAGGAACCCTTGAGTTGGAATGCTCAAAGGAGAAATTGTAATTGGGTTTATTGTTGGATTGCTCTCTAGTCACTAACCCCAGTCCTTCCAAGTAAGTGGATTGGGACTTGTGAATAAAAATAGCATTCCAACTTGTTTGACTTTCCTTTACCTAGTAAAGGATAACTAAACAGAACAATCTTCAAGTATCAATTAATCTTGAGAGTACTGCAACAAGAATAGGGCTTCCAACTAATCTACTCCCAGTCAAGGCTTTTATTTAAATTACTTAATATCTCCAATTTAATTTCCTGTTTATTCAACTCAAACTCTTTTTGAAAACATCTGATTAATAAAATAGCACACCTTTCTGCAACTCGTTGGGAGACGACCTCGGATTCATACTCCCAGTATTTAAATTTTAATTTTTGTGACAACCCTTCTAAATTAATAAGTGGATTTCTAGTTGGTTAAGAACTATACTTGCAACGCATATCTTATAACAATTCTTAATTCGCCAATTTCCGCCACGTCAATTTTTGGCGCCGTTGCCGGGGAGTTGCAATAGAGTGCTAAAGTTATTGATTGGATTTTATTTATTTGCATGTTATTTTATTTTGCTACTATGAGCTGCTTGTTTCTTTCGTTAGATGACGCATTCACTTCCTGATCCAAGCTTGCCAGTATTCGATCCTGAGATTGAAAGAACTATTTCACGAATAAGGCAAGCTCGGCGTCGGTTAGTCCTCTCTGAGGGCAGATCTGAAATGTTATTTGAGGAAGAAACCAGCCCCTGTTCTACTGATTCGGTTGATTTACGTGTAGGTGACATGGCAGAACCTAGGAGAGTCACTATCCAGGAGGCTGGAGCCCCTGATTTTACAATGCAACCATTTCAAGCGCATCACCCAGTGGTGGCTACAGACTTTGAAATAAAGACTGCACTACTCAATTTGATGCCCAAGTTTCATGGCTTACCTGCTCAAGAGCCTATCAAGCACCTGAGAGATTTTCAAGCAGCCTGTTCTACTGTCAGGCGTGATAGTGCAGATAAAATTTTAATTTTGCTGAAAGCTTTCCCATTTTATCTTGAGGGAAAGGCATGAGACTGGTAATACACTTAACCCGCAGCAACTGTATCCAACTGGGATACACTTAGAAGAGAATTTTTGGAAAAATTCTTTCCAGCTGAAGTTACTGATCAACTGAGGAAAGACATTTCCATGATTGTTTAGGATGAATCTAAGACTCTCTATGAATACTGGGAGCGTTTCAATAATCTTCTGGAAGCTTGCCCCCACCATATGATTGACAAGATAGTGTTACTCGGTTACGTCACACAGGGCATGAGGCCCCAAGATAAGACCACATTGGAAAGTGCTAGCAATGGGTCTATGAAAAAGTACAAGACCACTGATGAGGCATGGCAATTGATCAGCGATTTAGCTGAATCTACTCGGAATCACAGGCAGAAACAAGGTCGTTCAAAAGCCGTTGCAGAAGTATCCTCTAGCAGAGAGACTGCTGCTCTAACTCAGAGTATCTGTGAAATGACCAACTTGCTGAAGCAGATGCAATTGAATCAACAACAAGTTCAGTAAGCTCAACCTTCTCCACCACAGCAAAGCCAATAGTTAGTCCCACAGAGAGTTTGCAGAATCTGTTCTGATTATAGCCATTATACTAATGAATGTCTGCAGCTCCAGCAGGAAGACAACGCCGTGGCAGCCACTCATAACTTCTATGATCGCCCCAACCAAGGGTACAATCAAGGTGGAAATTACAACCATGGATGGCAGGACAATTCCAACCAGAATTGGAGGGACAACAACAATAGAGGAGGTAGAGACAATCAGGGAAATCAGAGGTGGAATAATAACAACAACAGGAAGCAGAACCAGTACCAACCTTACAGAGCACCTCACCTGAGGCAATCCTAAGGACCACAGAATACCCAACAGCAGACCTTTCAAATTACCTATCCTTCTTCATCTGCTAATGATGACTTACTACAATCTATTGATCGGAGACAGTAGACCATGGAAAATAACATTAATGCCACTCTAAATGGTCTGAACGCTACTTTGCAAGCTTTTGTCTCCCAGATTGGATCAATGAATAACTCCAATAACCAACCTTTGAGCTCCAGTGGAATTTCCTCTCAACCATTATCCAATCCCAAGGGTGGTATTAATGCCATCACCCTAAGGTCCGGAACCACACTGCAGGAGAGGAATCAAGAGGAGCCAAGCTCACCAAAACACGCCTCAGCTGAAGAGGTAGTGGAAATAGAAGATGTTGAAGAGGAAGAGGACATACAGGACATAGTTGAAAAAGAAGAAGTTCAACCACAGGAGGAAGCATCAAAAGGCGCAGACACTGCAGAAGACACCACTCCTATTCCATTTCCACAACTTGCAAGGAAGCCCAGAAAGCAGCTGGAACCTGATCCCAAAATGGTAGAGGTATTCAAAAAGGTTGAGGTAACTGTTCCTCTTTTTAATGTTATTCAACAGGTACCTAAATATGCAAAGTTTCTAAAAGATTTATGTATACATAAAGACAAAATTAATGAATTAGAAACTATTTCTTTAAGTAGTTCCATATCTGCTTTAATGGGAGGTTTACCTGAAAAGTGTAGTGACCCAGGTCCTTGTATGGTTAATTGTACTATTGGTGGTGTGATAATTTCTGACTGCATGTGTGATTTAGGAGCATGTGTGAGTATAATGTCTTTGTCTATATATGATATTTTGAGGCTCCCTCCCTTAAAAAGGTCGGCAGCTCGTTTTATGTTAGCAGATAAATCATTATTACAGTGGTTGGAGTTGCTGAAGATGTATTAGTGGGCATTAAGGGACTCACATTCCTCACTGATTTTTATATCCTAGAGATGCCCCAAAATGACTCAGAGAAGCCATCATCAATCCTACTTGGAAGACCATTCCTGAAGACATCAAAGTTCAAATTGGATGCTTTTTCAGGAATATACTCTTTTGAAATAGATGGCCGATTAGTAAGTTTCAATCTGAATGGAGTTATGCAGCACCCTCCATAAGATTATTCTATCTTCCAGTGTGACATCATAGATGAAACTATAGCTGAAGTTCACCAGGAGCAGTTAGAAGAGAAGCACACAGGACAAGGTCCGAGTGTGGGGACACTCTTGAACGACAATGATGGCACTTCGCCATTTTCACCAGCTTCATACAATCCAGAGCCTGACCATGAGCAGAAGTTAGAGTTGAAACCCCTTCCTCCACACCTTAAATATGCTTACCTTGAGGACGAGCAAAAGTATCCAGTTATCATTGCAAGGGAACTCACTTCTCAAAAAGAAGAGCAGTTACTTAGTGTGCTGAGGAGGCACAAGAAAGCAATTGGGTGGAGTTTGGCGAATATAGTAGGAATCAACCCTCAAGTCTGTAAGCACAGAATATTTTTAGAAGAGGGAACAAGACCTGTCCGTCAACCCTAGAGAAGAATGAACCCCACTATCTTAGAGGTTGTCAAAAAGGAAGTGACCAGACTACTGGAGGAAGATATCATCTATCCCATCTCAGACAGTGAATGGGTGAGCCCAGTACAAGTAGTGCCCAAGAAGTCTGGCGTCACTACAGTGAAGAATGAGCATGGAGAGCTCATAGCAACCAGAGTACAGAACGCTTGGAGGGTCTGCATTGATTACAGGCGTCTCAACCAAGCCACTCTTAAGGATCACTATCCTCTTCCATTCATTGATCAAATGCTGGATCGCCTGTCAGATAAATCACATTATTGCTTTTTAGATGGTTACACAGGTTATTTCCAGATTCATATAGCTCCTGAGGATCAGGAAAAGACTACTTTTACATGTCCTTTTGGGACTTATGCTTACAAGAGAATGCCATTTGGCTTGTGCAATGCACCAGTTACCTTCCAAAGGTGCATGATGAGTCTTTTCTCTGATCTTATTGAGGACTGTATGGAAGTTTTTATGGATGATTTTAGTGTATATGGCGATTCCTTTAGCCTTTTCTTAGATGGATTATCTAGAGTATTAGATAGATGTGTCAGTACAAACCTTGTATTAAATTTTGAAAAATGTCATTTTATGGTAAAACAAGGTATTGTACTAGGACATGTTGTGTCTAATACTGGCATTTCTGTAGATCCAGCAAAGGTGGATGTTATTTCTAGTTTACCTTACCCCTCTTCTGTGAGGGAAGTCCGTTCGTTCCTTGGCCATGCATATTTTTACAAGAGATTCATTAAGGACTTCAGTAAGGTAGCACTTCCCTTATCCAGACTACTGCAGAAGGATATTGAGTTCGAGTTTAGTGAGGATTGCAAACAAGCGTTTGATAAGCTGAAGACCGCCCTGACTCAAGCTCCAATTGTGAGAGGACCAGACTGAAGTCAGCCATTTGAAATAATGTGCGACGCTTCCAACCATGCAGTAGGAGCAGCACTGGCTCAGCGTGAAGGTAAGGATTCTTCTTTTGTTATCGCTTATGCGTCTAAAACTTTAGATGCCGCTCAGTCCAATTACACTACTACTGAGAAAGAGCTTCTTGATATTGTTTTTGCTCTGGATAAATTCTGAGCCTATTTACTTGGTACGAAGGTAGTATTGTACTCAGACCACGCAGCTCTAAAATATTTAATAGCTAAAAAAGAGTCCAAACCAAGGCTTATACGTTGGATACTACTATTACCAGAATTTGATTTAGAAATTAAGGATAGGAGTGGTAACCAGAATTTAGTGGCAGACCATTTGAGTCGCCTTGAGCACATTACAGATGACCTCACTCCTATAGCTGATAATTTCCCATTTAATAACCTACAAGCAGTATCCGAGGTAGTCCCTTGGTATGCACTTGTAGCTAATTATCTAGTTAGCCGCACCTTTCCTCCAAACTTTTCTAAGCATCAAAGAGACAAGCTGAAAAGCGAGTCTAAATATTATATATGGGATGACCCATATTTATGGGGATGTGGCACTGACCAGGTAATTAGATGGTGTGTGCCTCAATCAGAATTCCAGTCCATCTTAGAGGCCTGTCACTCATCTGAGAGTGGAGGACATTTTGGCCCTCAAAGAACAGCTAGAAAAATCTTAGACTGTGGATTCTGGTGGCCAACACTTTTTAGAGACGCTGCTGAATTTCGTAAATCTTGTTTTCCATGCCAAAAATTTGGTAATATATCCAAGAGGGATGAGATGCCTCAACAAATTATGCTTTTCTGTGAAATTTTTGATGTTTGGGGCATTGACTTCATGGGTCCATTTCTGAATTTTAATGGTTATTTTTATATATTGTTAGCTGTGGATTACATTTCCAAATGGGTGGAAGCAATTCCTACCCGCACTGATGATGCTAACACTGTTGTTTCCTTTGTGAGAAACCATATTATTTGTCATTTTGGATCACCACGAGCAATCGTGAGCGATCAAGGCACCCATTTTTGTAACAGGAGACTAACAGGATTAATGAAGAAGCATGGAGTAATTCATAAGGTTGCAACAGCCTACCATCCTCAGACTAATGGGCAAGCTGAGGTGTCAAACAGAGAGATAAAGCATATCTTGCAGAAGATAGTCAAACCTCATAGAAGATATTGGAGCACCAGGCTATAAAATGCACTCTGGGCATACAGAACAGCATATAAAACACCCATTGGGATGAGTCCTTTCCACTTAGTTTATGGAAAAGCTTGTCATCTCCCTGTTGAAGTAGAGCACAAAGCCTTTTAGGCAGTAAAGGAGTGCAACATGGGAATTGAGAAAGTCGGGGCTGAAAGGAAGTTGCAACTGCAAGAACTGGAAAACCTTCGCCTAGAAGCTTATGAGAACTCAAGACTATACAAGGAGAAGATGAAGGCTGTACATGATTAGCACATCAAGAGAAAAGAGTTCCAACCTGGGGACTTAGTCCTCCTTTACAAGTCTCGACTAAGGCTCATGCCAGGAAAGTTGAGATCAAGATGGGAAGGTCCATACAAAGTAGAGAAGGCCGAACCATATGGAGTTTATCACCTAAGCCATCCTTCAAGCTCTAAACTTATCAAAGTTAATGGACATCGTTTGAAGCTATACCATGGAGAGAGGATGCAGAAGAACAAGGAGCTTGAGATCTTCCTCTTGGAAGATCCTCACATAGCCGAAGATTGAGCTAGTGGAGCGTTGATGACAAGTCATCCTAGCCTATTTTAGCTAGTCTTTTTCTTTTGTTTTCATTAGAATTATGCACTTTCTTGAGCTACAAGCAAGCTAATTGAGTAGATTTTCATGTTTCCCTTGATTGAACCAACCATATATGAATTTATGCCATTTCATGAGATTTTATGCTATATTTGTTGCATATTATGAAAGAATGAATATCTCATGATTTTGAGCATAGCTTTGATGAGTTTGGTTGATTAATGATAGGTGAAGAAAGCTTGGAGAAAGGTTGAAGCAAAGAGGAATGGCTAGGAGTGAAGAGAGGACAATGGAATAAGTGAAATTGAACCAGGAAGCAAGAAGTTAGCCCCAACGTTAGCCCCCTAACTTGGAGGCTAACGTTGGAACTTGAAATTTCCTCCCTGGCCATCCCACGTTTGCGCCAACGTTAGCCCCCTAACTTGGAGGCTAACGTTGGCACATGAATTCCTCCCTGGCCATCTAACGTTGGCACATGAAAACACAAGGGAGAGGGGCCAACGTTTGCGCCAACGTTAGCCCCCTAACTTGGAGGCTAACGTTGGCGCCACTAGCATACAAAGCAAGGCCAACGTTAGGGTCAAAGTTAGACCCCTAACGTTGGCACCAACGTGCATACCAGAAAAATGTGTTTGCTGCTATGAAAAGTTGGAGCCAAAGTTAGACCCCTAACTTTGGCTCAAACTTTTGGTCCAACTTTTGCTAACCTCAAAACCGGTTCAATTGGTTCACTTCGGTTCTTCTCCAAACTTCAAGAGCAATCAACCAAGGCCTCTTTCAACCCAATTCCACCAAGAGCAAAGGCCCAACTCAAGGCTTGAAGATCATTTTTGAAAGTGTATAAATAGGATAGAATTCAAGTTCTTCGGAGAGCTTTTCTTTGGGAATTTTCATAATAGTTTTCGGAGAGCTTTTGAACTTTAATTTCTTTGTTTTCATTGCTTTCAATTTCATTTGCACTTGTCTTGGATCTTGGATTGGAGAATTGAAGAAATTCTGTTTCAATCTCAATCTTAGATCTCTGTTTCTTTACTGCTAATTGAATTTCATTTCCGGTTAATTGCTCTTTATCTATTTTCCTTGCCTTTTACAATTTCCTTGCAATTGTTCTTGTTGGATCTAGGAAGGCATTGAGATCTAGACTTGATTTTCTAGTCTCTGGGTCCTGAGATCTGAATTTCCCATTTCACTTCTCTGTTTACTATTTTCTATGTTCATTTACTTTTCTGCTTCATATCCGGTTCAATCCCAATTCCCTTTCCCTCTTCTGTTTAATGCAATTTAATTTTTCCTTGTTTAATTTCTGCAAATCCACATCCCAATCCCCTTTACATTTCAAGCAATTTACATTCCTTGCGCTTTAAGATTCCGCAATTTACATTTCTTGCACTCTAAGCTTCCGCAATTTAATTTCTTGTTCTTTACGTTTCAGCAATTTATTTCTTGTTCTCTTTACTTCAATGCAATTTAATTCTGCAAGTCACAAAACCATCAACCAAATCTTGATTCGCTTGACTAAATCAACCACTAAACTAAAATTGCTCAATCCTTCAATCCCTGTGGGATCGACCTCACTCCCGTGAGTTTTTTTATTACTTGATACGACCCGGTGCACTTGCCGGTTAGTTTTGGGTATTTTGGGAGAAATTTATTTTTCCTCCAAAATATCTCATCAAGCGTCCAACTTACGGACGTTAAAAAAAAAATTTACGCGACGCGACCGCCTCATTGACGCGTCCGCGTCGCAGGAGATGGGAGGAAATAATAAAACAAACAGAGAGTCACGCAAGAGCGTGGCTGGAGGCGTGCTAGTGGCACAAATCGCCCCACGCAACCGCGTCGCCGATGTCCGCGTCACATGGGAAAATTGGCCTCCCACGCGACTGACGTTAGGATTTTTGCCGGTAAAGAATTTTATAAAAACAGTTGCATTGTAGATATAGTCTCTAAACCAACATAAATCCCTTCGTACAAACGTTTTGGTTGTTACAAGTAACAAATCCCTTAAAAATTGATAACCGAAGTATTCAAACCTGGGGTCGTCTTCTCAAGGAACTGCAGGGAAGTATGTTCTTATTATTGGTTATGGAGATTGTAAATTAGGGGTTTCAAGAATGAGGAACAAATATGACGAATAATTTAAATGGCAATTAAAAATAAATAAATAACTGTAAAAGAAACTTTTGGCAAGGTATAAGAAATTGGAGGTCCTATCCTAGTTATCCTTATCAATGATGACGAGAATTGAATCTTAATTCCATTTTGTTAACCTTTACTAAGATAAAAGAAGGTCAAGGGATTAATTGGTTTGATCTTCGGATCCTATTTATTTCCTAAGAAAAGATTGGGATTATTGAAGTTCAATTCAATTAACAAAGATAACAATTATCAATCATGTTGAGTTTGATAACTCCTGAGTTACTAATTTCTTAACCAAAACCAAAAGGAGAAAAGTAAATCTACTGGAATAAAAATGTCTTCAGAGTAAAAGCAATAATAGCATAAATAAAAGAAAGCAATATTAAACTGAAATACCTCAAATAGCATTAATTCAAAAGAGTAATCTATAACATGGAAGAATTCATAATTCAAATTGCAAAGTAAATAATCATCTAAAATAATGGGATGAACAAAAGTGAAAGGGAAGCTTAAAGTAAAGGAACATTAAACCTGGGATCGAGAGTTACTCATAAAGACAGAAATCCTAAATCCTAATCCTAAAAGAGAGAGAGAATCTCTCTCTAAACTAAATCTAAATCATGAGAAGTAACTAAACTGGTGAGCTCTCTTTGAATGGATGCATTCCCTCACTTTATAATCTCTAATCTATGCCTTCTGGACTTGGATTTGGGCCAAAAAGGGCTTCAGAAATCACTGGGAGCATTTTCTGTAATTTCTGGTGCGTGGCCTCTTTCACACGTCCATGTGGGTCACGCGGTCATGTCATTTGGAGCTTTTCTTGTCACGCGGTCGCGTCAGTCATGCGGCCATGTCATATGTGTTTTGCTTAAGGCGCGCGGTCGCGTCAGTCATGCGGCCGCGTCGCTGTTGATTCGCGCTAGGCATGCGTCTGCGTCGCCCATGCGATCTCGTGGATGCCAGTTTCTCCAAAAACTCCATTTTGTGCTTTCCTTCCATTTTTTGTATGTTTCCTTTCCATCCTTTGAGTCATTCCTGCCTTAGAAGATCTGAAACTACTCAACACACTAATCACGGCATCGAATGGAAATAAAGGTAGTTAAAATAATTAATTTTAAAGCATAGAAAATATGTTTTTCACATACATCACATAATAAGGAAGGAAAAGTTAAACCATGCAATTAATATGAATAAGTGGGTGAAGGATTGAATAAATCACTCAAATTAAGCACAAAATATATCATAAAATATGGGTTTATCAACCTCCCCACACTTAAACAATAGCATGTCCTCATGCTAAATCCAAGGTAAAAAGTAAGGTTAAAGTGGTGGAATGTCATGCAATGCAATCTAATCTAAATGCAACTACCTAGATGAATGATGCATCATGCAATTCTAATTTTTATTTACTTGAATATAAAGCTTGCATGTAGTTAAATTAATTCACATTCTCAAGGAATCATGTATATATATATAGCCAAGCCTTAGATAGTGATAAAGTGCCTTTACAATTGAGATGGGACAGAAAAACATTTTAAAAACTTGCAAGACAATTAATGATTTAAGCAGAGATATATGTTAATGAGCTATTGAACCCTCACTGGATTTTGTGTTTATTCTCTAATCACTCAGTGTTTATTGGGTTAATCACTCTATTCTTCTTTTTATTCTTTCTTTCTATAACTTTGTTCTTCATCTAACCAATCAACAATTATAGAATATAGACATACCAAAAATTATGAGGTCTTTAATTAAGGTTGTAATGGAGCCAAGGTAAAGGTAAGGGTATATGTATAAGGCTAAGTGAGCTAATAAGTGAATCCTTGATTAGTCTAAGATCTCACCTAACATACATATGTTGTAAAGCAAAGCTTCTTTACCTAATTTCCCATGTTTTTCTCACTTTTGATGTTTCATGCTCATGCCTCAATATTTATTTTTATCCCATGTGCATTGCTTTATTTCATAATTGGGGAGTTCTTTTTGTGTCCCCTTTATTCATAACATTTTTTTTAATGCACATGGTAATTCAATTATTTTGATTTTACATGAGTATGCTTCCTAAAACTTTTTATTTGAGTTATTTTATTCTTTTCAACTTTTCTACCTTTTGTTTTTATCAGCCATGTTCCCAATAGGTTTTCCCACATTTAAACTATACATAATTTTCTATCTTAAGCTAACCAAGGATTCAACTTGGGATTTTATTTTGTTTTTCTGCTTAAGGCTAGTAATTTGGCTAATAGAATAAAAGGGGATTTAAAGTCTCAAGGGGGATAACAAGGGTGATGTAAAAGGTAGGCTCTTTTGGGATAAGTGAGTTAAAATCAAATAATGGCCTCAATCACTCTCTTGGTATGTATCTACATTCTATAATCGGACATATAGATTAAAACAAAGTAAAGAACACCAGAATATAAAAGAAGGGCAAAACACACAGGAATAAAAATTATGGTTTGAATATAACCATATAATTAAGCTCAAAACTCACAGGCTATGTGTTCTCTAGCTCAAAAATCATTTATCAATTATGTATGTCATGCAGGTTTAGTTAAAAATTCCCATTATTCTAACTGTAAAACTTAAGGTGGCTTTAAAGTTCTAGTGTTTCTCCTTGATGAAATATTGTTTAATTAACTAACATGTAATGCTATATATACAAGATGTGGGTTGTTTTGATTCTGTTAAAGTCTCTAGTTTACTTCCTTTTTCTTTTCAATCTATTCTGAGTTATCTTATGCTAAAAAGGGTAAACTATACTAATCAATCCACAATTTCTGTAACTAATAAGTTAGAATTGCAACTAAACTAAGTGGCTAAAATATGAACTAAAAATGCAAAATACAGAAATAGAGTATAAATACATGAAAATAGCAATGTATAAGTACTGCAAAAATAGAAATAAAAAGAAAAATACAGAAAAATAGCAAAATAAATAAAAAGAGTATGTAGTGGTTCACCAAAAAAAGAACGCCAGAGATGGCGACCTCCCCACACTTAAAATGTAGCATCGTCCCTGATGCTCACTCAAGCAGGGTATGAAGGGGTGTCATCACCATAAGGATGTGTGGTCGGAGTCTCTGTGGTGGTGATTTGAGGGTCTGACTGCTGTGGAGGAGGTGCTGACTGAAGAGGGATCTCAGGGTCTACAACCTGAAGCTGAGGCAGAGCCTCCTAATGGTGTGCTGCCTGCTGGGTGCCTGCCTGCTCTGCCTCGCTCTGTGGGTGGGTCTCTGCCTCGGGCGCATCTGCCTCCTCCTCAGATGCTTCGGATGGTGTGTCGGGCTCGAAGGAGATGTCGCCAGATCATATCATCAGCTTTAGGTGCTCATAGCGTCGCTTGTTGCGATGCTCCATCTGGTCAAGCCGTCGAAACAGGTGGTGCACTAGATGATAGATGGGCTCTGGGGCAGCTGGAGGTGCAGTGGTGGTGGCAGGTGTAGCTGTGGAGGAAGAGGGGCCGGTAGATAGTGTGGCAGTGTCACCAGGAGCAGTGAGGACTGGAGGTTTGTAGCCCAAGGCCAAAAAGTTCCTGCTGTGCGGGATAATCTTCTTGCATTCTGCAGCAGGTGGCCTCTCATCGGCATCCTCCCAAGGCACGTCAGCTCGATGGCCCAGCTGTGTAACCAAATAGGGAAAGGGAAGAGTTCCTCGGACGTGGACCCTGGCCATGTAGAACCGGATAAAGCGTGGAAGGTACAGGTCCTTATCCTCCATCACACACCATAGGAGGGTGATCATAGCGGCAGGTATATCGGTCTCGTGAGTACTCGACATAATGAAGTTGCTAAGTATCTGATGCCACAGCCGAGCCTCATCATTCAAGTATGCCCGCTTGTTTTCCTTGGGCATGGTGGTGTTTCGACCCATAATCCAAGGAACGGTCGGGTCAAGGGCTATCCGGGCCTTGATTGCATCCCAATCAAACTTCAGAAAGTGCATGTCTTCCTCAGCTTTCTGATAACCATCTGGCTGATCAGATTTAAGCAGAAGCTTCAGAACATCTTCAATTGCCTCTTCAGTGACCAGAATCTGCTTCCCCCTAAGGTTCACTGCATCTAGGGAAGTCTTGAAGTAATTGCAGTAGAATTCCCTTACCCAAGATGCATTGACCTCAGACAGGTTTCTCTCCAGAAAGAACCAGCCTCTTTGTTTGATCTGATCAGAGGTGTATTACTGGAGTTCTTCTGGGATCTTCAGAGTCCTCTCAAAGTATAGGTTCCTAGAGTTTGCAAACACCGGATACTTCAGCTCACAGTATCGGTTTGCAAACTTCACTAGGTCATTAGCAGGGAGCAACTGGTCGGCCTTCTCCTGTGGGGTGAAGTTTTTCTCCCGCCAGGAGGCATCATGCATGAGATCTATGATAAACATAGAGGCTTCTCCTCTTTTTCGTTTGCCAGTAGTAGCCTTGCCTTTTCCCTTTCTCTGGGGATCTGACATCCTGAAAAACAGAAAACCAGGATATAATAAAAATAGGAAAACAAATAGGTAAATAGTCAAAAGAAACACAAAGTGGCAAAGGAGAATTAGAATGAGGTAAATGAGTTGAGTAAATGTGCATTAAGGATTGTATAGAAGTTAAAAGTTCGAAAGGAAAAACTCACAATCCAAAATGTAATAAAAGGCATGTTAAGTAGGAAAAATTAACAGTATGCCATGGTTAGAGGGTTAAAAAAAAGTGAAAAACCAGAAAAAAAAAATATTTTAAAAGGTTAGTTTGGTTAGAATTAAAAAAGATTTCAGAAAATTAGAATTAGTGAGTTAATGAAAAATGGGTTAAGGTAAGTGGCATAAGGATAAGTTTCTAAGTAACAAGCATTCATAATTAGAAGTGATAGGTAACTCATAACCAAACAAGGAAAACAGGTTAATGATGATTCAAATAGATATAGAAGTAGCAAAAATTGGAATCAAACATAAAAAATGCAATATATGAACCAGGAAATCAAAGAGAATAAGAATGCGTGCCTGGCATTCATGAATGGGTTTGGGTAAAGCAGAGGAAAGCAGATTTCAAAATGCCAAAACCAAAACATGAATGAAAACATTTTACAGAAATTTGGGCAGCATTCCGGCTAAAATTGGATTGTCCCGGAAAGTAAACAGCAATCAAATAGTTCATATGAATTAAAATTAAAGCTTGCAATTACATATAAGGAATATAAACACGAGAATTCAGTGTAAAGAGCAGCATGAAACAAGAATTCACAGCATATGAACATTACAAACATCACAGCAACAGCAGAATTGCAAATTTGATAAAACAAAAACATGAACAGTGCAAGTAAACAGGCCTAAATCCACTAACCACATCCTAGGCTACCTAAGAACCTAAAATCCACTACAACATGCATATCTAACTAGCCTAAACATGAACATAAACAGAAAATAATGAAATAACGACTAAGGAAAGAAGGGTGGCGTTCGTCGGAACCTGGTAGGCCGAATAAGGAGAGTGGGCGGAAAGGTGGTTGGGGGTGGTGGTGACGGCGTCTGGCGCGGCGGCTGGCGGTGGTGGGCACGGCTGTTCGGGGCAGGGGAAAGAAGGGATGGGAGGGGTAGTTGTGTGTGTGACGGATGGGGGGCGCGGCTGGGACAGGCGGTGGCGGTGGGTGGTGGTTGCGAAGGGGGCAGTGGCAGAGAGGGGGGAGAAGAAGAAAGAAGAAGAAAGAAGGGGAAGGAGGAAGGGGGGTCAGTGGCGGCGGCGTCTGGGGTGGCGGTGATGGTGGCTGGATGGTGGTGGTTGGATTGTAGGGGAAGAGAGGGAGGAGAGGGTTTCAGGGGGAGGGGCGCGACTGATAGGGTTCGCGTGGTTGTGGGATTATAAATTTGAATCCACGCGGCCGCGTGGGGCACGCGGTCGCATGGCTGGAGCGAAATGGGGGGTGACGTGATCGCGTGGGTGACGCGATCGCATGGAGGGCAAAAAAGATTGAATGACGCGATCGCCTGGCGCATGCGATCGCGTCGCTGGGATTTATGCTAAACGCACGAATCCAGCGTCGTTTCAGCGCAACTCTCTCTCTCCTTTGGGGTGTTCGTGCAATCCATGCGACACGGTCGCGTCGCTCACGCGGTCGCGTGGGATTAGTTGTGTGCAAGTGACGCGATCGCGTGGGTCATTTGTGCGAAACGCACAATGGCCGCACGATTCAAGCCTAACTTTCTGGACATTGGATCTTTACGCCGATCTCCAGGTCACGCGGCCGCATGGATGACACGGTCGCGTGGGAAGTGTATTTTCGCCATTTGACGCGATCGCATGGATGATGCGGTCGCGTCGCGCACCCTTTTTTTTATCTTTTTTTGTTTTTTTTTTTTATTTTTTTTATGCAGTATGCAGAATACAATGATTAATATGAATGCGATGCAAAATTCCAGGTTCATAATTATAAAATAAAATAAAACTTGAAAACAAACAAAACGAAATAAAAATTGAAAAATGAACGATCATACCATGGTGGGTTGTCTCCCACCTAGCACTTTTAGTTAAAGTCCTTAAGTTGGACATTGGAGGGGCTTCCTGTTATGGCGGCTTATGTTTAAATTCATCCAAAAATCTCCACCAATGCTTGGAATGCCAATAGCCTCCGGGGTCCCAAACTAGGCATGTAAAGCTCCTGAGAAGCTTCAAACAAATTTTTAGGCTCCCAGAATGACGAATGTCAGAATAGATTCCAGGATCCCAAACTTTGCTTTTAAATCCGCCTCTGTCTTCATCTATACTTTTCCATCCGGGCAGTTTGGAAAGTAGATTCTCACCATGGTGACCAAACATTTTTCGAGATGCATTCAATTGACCAAGATACCAATCCGTGCACTTCAAGTTGAAGCGTGGAACCTTATTGAACCTTGTGCACCAGCTCTGAGCACGAGCCATTTCCCTCTTACTCTTAAAGCCACAGTCGCATTGTAGATATAGTCTCTAAACCAACAGAAATTCCTTCGTACAAACGTTTTGGTTGTCACAAGTAACAAACCCCTTAAAAATTGATAACCGAAGTATTCAAACCTGGGGTCGTCTTCTCAAGGAACTGCAGGGAAGTATGTTCTTATTATTGGTTATGGTGATTGTAAATTAGGGGTTTCAAGAATGAGGAACAAATATGACGAATAATTTAAATGGAAATTAAAAATAAATAAATAACTGTAAAAGAAACTTTTGGCAAGGTATAAGAAATTGGAGGTCCTATCCTAGTTATCCTTTTCAATGATGACGAGAATTGAATCTTAATTCCTCTTGTTAACCTTTACTAAGATAAAGGAAGGTCAAGGGATTAATTGGTTTGATCTTCGGATCCTATTTATTTCCTAAGAAAAGATTGGGATTATTGAAGTTCAATTCAATTAACAAAGATAACAATTATCAATCATGTTGAGTTTGATAACTCCTGAGTTACTAATTTCTTAACCAAAACCAAAAGGAGAAAAGTAAATCTACTGGAATAAAAATGTCTTCAGAGTAAAAGCAATAATAGCATAAATAAAAGAAAGCAATATTAAACTGAAATACCTGGTGCACGAAATTGTGATGTCCAGGCTCGAACAATCCCTGGCAGCGTGAGCAACTTGGTACGCGTAATCGTGATTACACTTTAATTATGTAAAATTCATGGCTCTTTCTTTCCCTGGTAATGGCGCCAAGAACATGGTGCCAATACCATGGTTCACAAGTTCGATACAACTAACCAGCAAGTGCACTAGGTCGTCCAAGTAATACCTTACGTGAGTAAGGGTCGAATCCGACGGAGATTGTTGGTATGAAGCAAGCTATGATCACCTTGTAAATCTCAGTCAGGCGGATATAAATTGATAATGGTGTTTTCGAATAATAAATAATAGAATAGGGATAGAGGTACTTATGTAAATCATTGGTAGGAATTTCAGATAAGCGAATGGAGATGCTTTTCGTTCCTCTGAACCTCTGCTTTCCTGCTATCTTCATCCAATCAGTCTTACTCCTTTCCATGGCTGGCTTTATGTGATACATCACCACTGTCAATGGCTACTTTCGGTCATCTCTCGGGAAAATGATCCAATGCCCTGTCACGGCACGGCTAATCGTCTGGAGGCATCACCCTTGTCAATGGCTTCATCTTATCCTCTCAGTGAATAATATGCTCACGCACCCTGTCACGGCACGGCTATTCATCTGTCGGTTCTCGATCATGCTGGAATAGGATTTACTATCCTTTTGCGTCTGTCACTAACGCCCTGCAATCGCGAGTTTGGAGCTCGTCACAGTCATTCATTCATTGAATCCTACTCGGAATACCACAGATAAGGTTTAGACTTTCCGGATTCTCTTGAATGCCGCCATCATTCTAGCGTACGCCACGAAGATTCTGATTAAGAGATCTAAGAGATATTCATTCTAGCTTATTTCATATTGAACGGAAGTGTTTGTCAGGCACGTGTTCATAGGGGAGAATGGTGATGAGCGTCACACATAATCATCACCTTCATCACGTTCTTGGGTGCGAATGGATATCTTAGAAGCGAAATAAGATGAATTGAATAGAAAACAGTAGTACTTTGCATTAATCCTTGAGGAACAGCAGAGCTCCACACCTTAATCTATGGAGTGTAGAAACTCTACCGTTGAAAATACATAAGTGAAAGGTCCAGGCATGGCCGAGATGGCCAGCCCCCTAAAACGTGATCAATAGTCTCCTAAGATGAACAATGGATTAAAACTGAGACCAAAGATGTCTAATACAATAGTAAGAGGTCATATTTATAATAAACTAGCTACTAGGGTTTACATGAGTAAGTAATTGATGCATAAATCCACTTCCGGGGCCCACTTGGTGTGTGTTTGGGCTGAGCTTAAGTGTTGCACGTGCAGAGGCCATTTGTGGAGTTGAACGCCAGCTTTTGTGCCAGTTTGGGCGTTCAACTCTGGTTTTGGCTCCTTTTCTGGCGCTGGATGCCAGATTTGGGCAGAGAGCTGGCGTTGAACGCCAGTTTACGTCATCTATTCTTGGCCAAAGTATGGACTATTATATATTGCTGGAAAGCCCTGGATGTCTACTTTCCAACGCAATTGGAAGCGGGCCATTTCGAGTTCTGTAGCTCCAGAAAATCCACTTTGAGTGCGGGGAGGTCAGAATCCAACAACATCAGCAGTCCTTCTTCAACCTCCGAATCTGATTTTTGCTCAAGTCCCTCAATTTCAGCCAGAAAATACCTGAAATCACAGAAAAACACACAAACTCATAGTAAAGTCCAGAAATGTGAATTTAACATAAAAACTAATGAAAACATCCCTAAAAGTAGCTAGATCCTACTAAAAACATACTAAAAACAATGCCAAAAAGCGTATAAATTATCCGCTCATCACAACACCAAACTTAAATTGTTGCTTGTCCCCAAGCAACTGAAAATCAAATAGGATAAAAAGAAGAGAATATACTATAAATTCCAAACTATCAATGAAACAGAGCTTCAATCATATGAGCGGGACTTATAGCTTTTTGCCTCTTGAATAGTTTTGGCATCTCACTTTATCCATTGAGGTTCAGAATGATTGGCATCTATAGGAACTCAGAGTTCAGATAGTGTTATTGATTCTCCTAGTTCAGTATGATGATTCTTGAACACAGCTTCTTTATGAGTCTTGGCCGTGGCCCTAAGCACTTTGTTTTCCAGTATTACCACCGGATACATAAATGCCACAGACACATACTTGGGTGAACCTTTTCAGATTGTGACTCAGCTTTGCTAAAGTCCCCAATTAGAGGTGTCCAGGGTTCTTAAGCACACTCTTTGTTTTTGCTTTGGACCTTGACTTTAACCGCTCAGTCTCAAGTTTTCACTTGACACCTACACGCCACAAGCACATGGTTAGGGACAGCTTGGTTTAGCCGCTTAGACCAGGATTTTATTCCTTTAGGCCCTCCTATCCACTGATGCTCAAAGCCTTGGGATCCTTTTTATTTCCCTTGCCTTTTGGTTTTAAGGGTTATTGGCTTTTTGCTCTTGCCTCTTGGTTTTAAGAGCTTTTGGCTTTTTCTGCTTGCTTTTTTCTTTTTCTTTCTATATTTTTTTTTTGCCTATTTTTTTTTTCTGCAAGCTTTGTTCTTTGCTGCTTTTTCTTGCTTCAAGAATCATTTTTATGATTTTTCAGATTATCAAATAACATGTCTCCTAGTCATCATTCTTTCAAGAGCCAACATATTTAACATTCTTAAACAACAACTTCAAAAGACATATGCACTGTTCAAGCATACATTCAGAAAACAAAAAGCATTGTCACCACATCAATATAATTAAGCTAAGTTCAAGGATAAATTCGAAACTCATGTACTTCTTGTTCTTTTGAATTAAAACATTTTTCATTTAAGAGAGGTGATGGATTCATAGGACATTCATAACTTTAAGACACAGTTACTAACTACTAATGATCATGTAATGAAGACACAAACATAGGTAAGCACATAACATAGAAACGAAAAACAGAAGAAACAAGAACAAGGAATGAATCCACCTTAGTGATGGTGGCGTTTCCTTCTTGAGGAACCAATGATGTCCTTGAGCTCTTCTATGTCTCTTCCTTGTCTTTGTTGCTCCTCCTTCATTGCTTTTAGATCTTTTCTGATTTCATGAAGGATGATGGAGTGCTCTTGATGTTCCACCCTTAGTTGCTTCCAATAATTGTGTGGAAGAAAATGTATCCCCTGAGGTATCTCAGGGATCTCTTGATTTGCAGTCAAATGTTCTACCACTGAGCTATAGACCCTTGATGGAAGCTTTTGTCTTCCCTTTCCTCTTTCTAGAGGTTTCTCTGGCCTTAGGTGCCATCAATGGTTATGGAAAAAACAAAAAAGCTATGCTTTTACCACACCAAACTTAGAATGTTGCTCGCCCTCGAGCAAAAGAAGAAAGAAGAAGAAGATATGGAGGAGATGGATGGGAGTGTGTATCCGGCCATATGGGTGGGATTGTGTGGGAGAGAGAGAGAGATGTTGAATTTTGAAGGTAGTGGGTGTATGGATGTGAGTGGTAAAGGGTTAATAGGGAAGAGTGTTTGTTGGGAATAGAGGATGATTGAGAAGAGAGAAGAGAGTGAGTGGAGGTAGGTGGAGATCCTGTGGGGTCCACAGATCCTGAGATGATCCTGTGAGGTCCACAGATCTTGAGGTGTCAAGGCATTTACATCCCTGCACCAATTTAGGCATGTAAAATGCCCTTGCACACAACTCTGGGCGTTCAGCGCCAGGTTGGTGCCCATTTTGGGCATTCAATGCCCATTTGCTGCCATTTCTGGCGTTGAACGCCAGAACCATGCTTGTTCTGGGCGTTCAGCGCCAGCATGCTTCCCATTCTGGGCGTTCAGCGCCAGAATCCATGCTCTGTTCTGGCGTTTGAACGCCAGACAAATGCTCCTCCAGGGTGTGATTTTTCTTCTGCTGTTTTTGATTCCGTTTTCAATTTTTATATTTATTTTGTGACTCTACATGATCATGAACCTACAAAGACATATAACTAAGGAAAATATGGTTAGATAAATAGAAATTGGGTTGCCTCCCAACAAGCGCTTCTTTAATGTCAATAGCTTGACAGTGGGCTCTCATGGAGCCTCACAGATGTGCAGAGCTTTGTTGAGACTCTCCAACACCAAACTTAGAGTTTGGTTGTGGCCTCCCAACACCAAACTTAGAGTTTGACTGTGGGGGCTCTGGTTGACTCTGCTTTGAGATAAGCTTTTTCTGCTTCCTCTCCCTGGTTGCAGAGGGAGATCCTTGAGTTTTAAACACAAGGGAGTCCTCATTCCATTGAAGGACTATTTCACCTCTGTCAACATCAATCACAGCTCTTGCTGTGGCCAGGAAAGGTCTTCCTAGGATGATGGATTCATCCTCTTCCTTTCCAATATCAAGGACTATGAAATCAGCAGGGATGTAAAGGCCTTCAACCTTTACTAATACATCCTCTACTTGTCCATATGCCTGTTTTCTCGAATTGTCTGCCATCTCTAGTGAGATTTTAGCAGCTTGCACCCCATAGATTCCCAGTTTCTCTATTACAGAGAGGGGCATGAGGTTTATTCCTGAACCAAGGTCACACAGAGCCTTAAAGATCATGGTGCCTATGGTACAGGGTATTATGAACTTTCCAGGATCCTGTCTCTTCTGAGGCAATGTCAGTTGATCCAGATCACTTAGTTCATTGATGAACAAGGGAGGTTCAACTTCCCAAGTATCAATGCCAAATAATTTTGCATTCAGCTTCATAATTGCACCAAGAAACTTGGCAGTTTGCTCTTCAGTAACATCCTCATTCTCTTCAGAAGAGGAATACTCATCAGAGCTCATGAAGGGCATAAGGAGGTTCAATGGAATCTCTATGGTCTCTAGATGAGTCTCAGATTCCTTTGGTTCCTCAGAGGGAAGCTCCTTATTGGTCACTGGACGTCCCAGGAGGTCTTCCTCCTTGGGATTCATGTCCTCCTCTCCCTCATTGGGTTCGGCCATTTTGCTTATGTCAATGGCCTTGCACTCTCCTTTTGGATTCTCTTCTGTATTGCTTGGGAGAGTACTGGGAGGGATTTCAGTGATCCTTTTACTCAGCTGGCCCACTTGTGCTTCCAGATTTCTAATGGAAGACCTTGTTTCATTCATGAAACTTACAGTGGCCTTAGATAGATCAGAGACTAAATTTGCTAAATTAGGAGTATTTTGTTCAGAGTTCTCTGTCTGTTGCTGAGTGGATGATGGAAAAGGTTTATTATTGCTAAACCTGTTTCTTCCACCATTATTAAAGCCTTGTTGAGGCTTTTGATCCTTCCATGAGAAATTTGGATGATTTCTCCATGATGAGTTATAGGTGTTTCCATAAGGTTCACCTAAATAATTTACCTCTGCTATTGCAGGGTTTTCAGGATCATAAGCTTCTTCTTCATAAGAAGCCTCTTGAGTACTGTTGGATGCAACTTGCATTCCATGCAGACTCTGAGAGATCATATTGACTTGCTGAGTCAATATTTTATTCTGAGCCAATATGGCATTCAGAGTATCAATCTCAATAACTCCCTTCTTCATAGGCGTCTCATTACTCACAGGATTCCTTTCAGAAGTGTACATGAACTGGTTATTAGCAACCATGTCAATGAGTTCTTGAGCTTCTGCAGGCGTTTTCTTTAGGTGAATGGATCCACCTGCAGAAGTGTCCAGTGACATCTTTGATAGCTCAGATAAACCATCATAGAATATATCCAGGATGGTCCATTCTGAAAGCATGTCAGAAGGACACTTTTTTGTCAACTGTTTGTATCTTTCCCAAGCTTCATAGAGGGATTCACCTTCTTTCTGTCTGAAGGTTTGAACATCAGCTCTAAGCTTGCTCAGCTTTTGAGGAGGAAAGTACTTGGCTAAGAAAGTCGTGACCAGCTTATCCCAAGAGTTCAGGCTGTCTTTGGGTTGAGAATCTAACCATAATCTAGCTCTATCTCTTACAGCAAAAGGGAAAAGCATGAGCCTGTAGACTTCAGGATCTACTCCATTAGTCTTAACAGTATCACATATCTGCAAGAATTCAGTTAAGAACTGAAAAGGATCTTCAGATGGAAGTCCATGAAACTTGTAGTTCTGCTGCATCAGAGAAACTAATTGAGGTTTCAGCTCAAAGTTGTTTGCTCCAATGGCAGGAATGGAGATGCTTCTTCCATGTAAATTGGAATTAGGTGCAGTAAAGTCACCAAGCATCTTCCTTTCATTATTATTATTTTCGGCTGCCATCTCCTCTTCCTGTTCGAAAATTTCTGAAAGGTTATCTCTGGATTGTTGTATTTTAGCTTCTCTTAATTTTCTCTTCAGGGTCCTTTCAGGTTCTGGATCTGCTTCCACAAGAATGTTCTTATCCTTGCTCCTGCTCATATGACAAAGAAGAAGGCACAGAAAAATAATAATAATAATAGAGATCCTTTATACCACAGTATAGGGATCCCTGTGTGAGTAGAAGAAGAGGGGGAGACAAAGAATGTAATATAATGGAAGAAACACAACTGCGAGGATGGCAGAGATGTGAGATGAGATGTTAGGATATGAATGAATAAATAGAATAAGATGGGGGAGGGATAATTTTCAAAAATTATTTTGAAAAAGAGTTAGTGATTTTCGAAAATGGTTTTTGAAAATTGTTAGTATTTTTTCGAAAACTTTTTTAAAATTAAAAATAAAAATAAGAATAATTAGTTAATTAAAAAGAAATTTTTGAAAAAGAGGGAAGATATTTTCGAAAATTAGAGAGAGAGAGTTAGTTAGGTAGTTTTGAAAAAGTTAAGAAACAAACAAAAAGTTAGTTAGTTAGTTGAAACAAATTTTGAAAAGATAAGAAGTTAGGAAGTTAAAAAAGATATTTTGAAAAGATATTTTTGAAAAAGATAAGATAAGAAGATATTTTTGAAAAGATATGATTGAAATTAGTTTTTAAAAAAGATTTGATTTTTAAAATCTCAATTAATGACTTGATTCATAAGAAATCATAAGATATGATTCTAGAACTTAAAGTTTGAATCTTTCTTAACAAGCAAGTAACAAACTTCAAATTTTTGAATCAAAACATTAATTGATTATGTTATTTTCGAAAATTTGATATAAAAATAAGAAAAAGATTTTTGAAAAATATTTTTGGAATTCTCGAAAATAACTAAGAATTTTGAAAAAGATTTGATTTTTGAAAAAGATTTTGAAAAAGATAATATTTTCAAATTGAAAATTTGATTTGACTCATAAGAAACAACTTGATTTTAAAAATTTTTGAAAAAGTCAACTCAAATTTTCGAATTTGATGAGAGAAAAAGGGAAAGATATTTTTTTGATTTTTGAATTTTTATGATGCAAGAGAAAAACAAGAAAAATGATGCAATGCATGAAATTTTTAGATCAAAACAATGAATGCATGCAAGAATGCTATGAATGTCAAGATGAACACCAAGAACACATTGAATGTCATGATGAACATCAAGAACATATTTTTGAAAAATTTTTAATGCAAAGAAAACATGCAAGACACCAAACTTAGAATTCTTTAATGCTTAGACACTAAGAATTCAAGAATGCATATGATAAACATGAAAAGACACAAAACAAAAAATCATCAAGATCAAACAAGAAGACTTACCAAGAACAACTTGAAGATCATGAAGAACACTATGAATGCATGAAATTTTCGAAAAATGTAAGATGCATATGCAATTGACACCAAAATTTTTAATATGAATTCCAGGAATCTTATGCTCTAAAGCTCCAATCAAAGGGTCAGGCATGGCTTAATAGCCAGCCAAGCTTTAGTATGTGACTCAGACATGACACGCCTGACATTCCTTACATTCAACAGCCAATTGGCTAAGAAAGATAAAGAAGCTCTTCTCTTGAGTATAAGAATTGAGACATGGCTTTACAGCCAGCCAGGCTTTAACATGCTTCATGAAACACTAGAATTCATTCTTAAAAATTCTGAAGCCATAGAATAATTTATTTTTGAAAACATTTTTTTTTTGAAAACAGGTGAGAAAATTTTGAAATATTTTTGAAAAATTTTTGAAAAGAAAACAAAAAGAAAATTACCTAATCTGAGCAACAAGATGAACCGTCAGTTGTCTAAACTCAAACAATCCCCGACAATGGTGCCAAAAACATGGTGCACGAAATTGTGATGTCCAGGCTCGAACAATCCCTGGCAACGTGAGCAACTTGGTACGTGTAATCATGATTACACTTTAATTATGTAAAATTCATGGCTCTTTCTTTCCCTGGTAATGGCGCCAAGAGCTTGGTGCCAATACCATGGTTCACAACTTCGATACAACTAACCAGCAAGTGCACTGGTGATGAATGGATTTTTGATGGTTTAGAATTTCACAAATGAATTCTCGTTGCAAGTATAGTTCCTAAACCAAACAATAATCCTTTCATACAAAAGATTGTTTGTCACAAGTAACAAACCCCTAAAATTAATAACCGAAGTATTCAAACCTCGGGTCGTTCTCCCTAGGAATTACAATGAAGTGTCTTGTTATTGGTTATGGATTGTATTTTGGGGTTTTGGGATAAGAGACATGAAATGTAAATGACAATGAAAATAAACGAACAACTAAAAAGCACTTGGCAAGGTTGTGAGAATTAGAAGTCCTATCCTAGTTATCCTCCTCGATTGTGACCACAATTGTCCATTGCTACCACTTAGTTAACCTCTAATAATGGAGGAAAGTCAAGTGGATGAATCAACTTGATTCCACAAGTCCTAGCCAACTCCCAAGGGAAAGACTAGCTTTAGTGGTATCTAAATCAATTAGCAACTTCTAATTATCAATCAACAAAGACATTAGATAACTCAAGCGTCACTAATTACTCTACCATAGCCAAGAGGAACAAAATCTATACTAAAATCCAACCAAGCATTTCATCAAACACTTGGAAGGCATAAAAGAAAAGCAAAGTAAATTGATAACAAAAATAGAATCTAACAACAATTATGGCAATGAATTAACAACAACAATCAAAAGGAACACAATTATTATGAATTACCTCTAATTGAATTGAAAGAAAATAGAAGGAGCAAAAGTAGATCTACAACAAAACATAAGAACAACATAAAGGAAATTGCAATAAAAGAATAGAAGAAGATGAATGTAGCAACAAAGAATTGAGAGATAGAAGGAAATGAAAGCATGAATTAAAATCTAGATCTAAGATTATTGAACTAAACCTAATCCTAATTCTAGAGAGAAGTGAGAGCTTCTCTCTCTAGAAACTAACTCTCACTACTAAACTAAGCTAAAACTAAACTAATGGTAACTAACACACGTTTCCCTCTTCACTCCTTGGGTTAAATAGCATCAGAAATGAGTTGGATTGGGCGCACAAGGCTTTAGAATTCGTTGGCCACGTTTTGCTTTAAGTGAACTAGGTGGCAGCAACGGCGCGTGCGCGTACTTTGCACGTGCGCGCCACCATACGTGTAGCAACTATGGCAAAACTTATATCGTTTCGAAGCCCCGGATGTTAGCTTTCCAACCCAACTGGAACCGCATCATTTGAACCTCTGTAGCTCAAGTTATGGCCGATTAAGTGCGAAGAGGTCGGCTTGACAGCTTTCCGGTTCTTCCATTTCTTCATGAGTTCTCCAACTTTTCATGCTTTCTTTCTTCATTCCCTTGATCCAATCTTTGCCTCCTAAACCTTAAATCACTTAACAAACATATCAAGGCATCTAATAGAATCAAGGTGAATTAAATTTAGCTATTTTGAGTCCTAAAAAGCATGTTTTCACATTCAAGCACAATTAAAGGAGAATATACAAAACCATGCTATTTCTTGAATAAATATGGGTAAAAGGTGATAGAATCCCCAAAAATCAATACAAAACAAACCGTCAAATTGGGGTTTGTCAACTGGGTCGTCCAAGTAATACTTTACGTGAGTAAGGGTCGAATCCCACGGAGATTGTTGGTATGAAGCAAGCTATGGTCACCTTGTAAATCTCAGTCAGGCGGATATAAATTGATAATGGTGTTTTCGAATAATAAATAATAGAATAGGGATAGAGGTACTTATGTAAATCATTGGTAGGAATTTCAGATAAGCGAATGGAGATGCTTTTCGTTCCTCTGAACCTCTGCTTTCCTGCTATCTTCATCCAATCAGTCTTACTCCTTTCCATGGCTGGCTTTATGTGATACATCACCACTGTCAATGGCTACTTTCGGTCATCTCTCGGGAAAATGATCCAATGCCCTGTCACGGCACGGCTAATCGTCTGGAGGCATCACCCTTGTCAATGGCTTCATCTTATCCTCTCAGTGAATAATATGCTCACACACCCTGTCACGGCACGGCTATTCATCTGTCGGTTCTCGATCATGCTGGAATAGGATTTACTATCCTTTTGCGTCTGTCACTAACGCCCTACAATCGCGAGTTTGGAGCTCATCACAGTCATTCATTCATTGAATCCTACTCGGAATACCACAGACAAGGTTTAGACTTTCCGGATTCTCTTGAATGCCGCCATCATTCTAGCGTACGCCACGAAGATTCTGATTAAGAGATCTAAGAGATATTCATTCTAGCTTATTTCATATAGAACGGAAGTGTTTGTCAGGCACGTGTTCATAGGGGAGAATGGTGATGAGCGTCACACATAATCATCACCTTCATCACGTTCTTGGGTGGGAATGGATATCTTAGAAGCGAAATAAGATGAATTGAATAGAAAACAGTAGTACTTTGCATTAATCCTTGAGGAACAGAAGAGCTCCACACCTTAATCTATGGAGTGTAGAAACTCTACCGTTGAAAATACATAAGTGAAAGGTCCAGGCATGGCCGAGATGGCCAGCCCCCTAAAACGTGATCAATAGTCTCCTAAGATGAACAATGGATTAAAACTGAGACCAAAGATGTCTAATACAATAGTAAGAGGTCCTATTTATAATAAACTAGCTACTAGGGTTTACATGAGTAAGTAATTGATGCATAAATCCACTTCCGGGGCCCACTTGGTGTGTGTTTGGGCTGAGCTTAAGTGTTGCACGTGCAGAGGCCATTTGTGGAGTTGAACGCCAGCTTTTGTGCCAGTTTGGGCGTTCAACTCTGGTTTTGGCTCCTTTTCTGGCGCTGGACGCCAGATTTGGGCAGAGAGCTGGCGTTGAATGCCAGTTTACGTCGTCAATTCTTGGCCAAAGTATGGACTATTATATATTGCTGGAAAGCCCTGGATGTCTACTTTCCAACTCAATTGGAAGCGCGCCATTTCAAGTTCTGTAGCTCCAGAAAATCCACTTTGAGTGCAGGGAGGTCAGAATCCAACAGCATCAGCAGTCCTTCTTCAACCTCTGAATCTGATTTTTGCTCAAGTCCCTCAATTTCAGCCAGAAAATACCTGAAATCACAGAAAAATACACAAAATCATAGTAAAGTCCAGAAATGTGGATTTAACATAAAAACTAATGAAAACATCCCTAAAAGTAGCTAGATCCTACTAAAAACATACTAAAAACAATGCCAAAAAGCGTATAAATTATCCGCTCATCAATACCTCAAATAGCATTAATTCAAAAGAGTAATCTATAACATGGAAGAATTCATAAATCAAATTGCAAAGTAAATAATCATCTAAAATAATAGGATGAACAAAAGTGAAAGGGAAGCTTAAAGTAAAGGAACATTAAGCCTGGGATCGAGAGTTACTCCTAAAGAGAGAAATCCTAAATCCTAATCCTAAAAGAGAGAGAGAATCTCTCTTTAAACTAAATCTAAATCATGAGAAGTAACTAAACTGGCGAGCTCTCTTTGAATGGATGTATTTCCTCACTTTATAATCTCTAATCTATGCCTTTTGGACTTGGATTTGGGCCAAAAAGGGCTTCAGAAATCGCTGGGAGCGTTTTCTGCAATTTCTGGTGCGTGGCCTCTTTCACGCGTCCGTGTGGGTCACGCGGTCGCGTCATTTGGAGCTTTTCTTGTCACGCGGTCGCGTCAGTCATGCGGCCGCGTCATATGTGTTTTGCTTAAGGCGCGTGGTCGCGTCAGTCATGCGGCCGCGTCGTTGTTGATTCGCGCTTGGCATGCGTCCGCGTCGCCCATGCGATCGCGTGGATGCCAGTTTCTCCAAAAACTCCGTTTTGTGCTTTCCTTCCATTTTTTGTATGTTTCCTTTCCATCCTTTGAGTCATTCCTGCCTTAGAAGATATGAAACTACTCAACACACTAATCACGGCATCGAATGGAAATAAAGGTAGTTAAAATAATTAATTTTAAAGCATAGGAAACATGTTTTTCATATACATCACATGTTTTTCTACTCTCTCTCTCTCACCCCCATTAACAAGGTTTTTCTTTTTCTTCTTCCCTCCTTACTTTTCTATTTTTCTTCTTATTTTTATATATTATCTTCTTTTCTTTTCTTTTTACTTTCATTATTCATATTTTCTTTTTCTTTCTTTTTCCTTTTTACTTGGTGTTAGAAATTTATTTGAGTCATTATTTCTCATTATATGCTTGTGGATTGTTGCAAATTTGTTTGGCAATTATATATTACTTTTTAAAGGTTTGCTTGCATGTTCAATTTAATACTTTCTATACCTTAATTTTCATGCATGCTATGTGTTTGTAAAAAAGCCCATATGGCATTATGCATTCTTCTACATTATCCTACTATTCAATGCTTGCTTTTCACAAATTCCATTTACTATTGTATTAATTGAAATTAATTGTCAATACAAACGTGTGATGCTTGATCTATGCTACTCATGCCTTTGCCAGCATGCCAATAAACACCTTGCATTCACTTGTCCTCATGTGCACTAACTATTTTCCATTGATGACTTTTCACATGTAGTCATGACCATGTGTTAACATCATTTACATTTTACTGTGCATTCATAACCACCCTTTTCCGTTCTCTTCCTTGCTCTATCTCTTTGAATTTAATTTACTTTCTCTTCCCTTTTTTCAGAATGGCCACCAAGAAAGGCAAAGAGAAGGCTACTCCCAAACAACCAGCAAGAAGAGGAACAAAGAGAGCATTAGTGGCAGAACCCTCTTCTACTGCAGAAAAGCCCTCAACAAAGAAAATTAAGAGGATCATAAAGGTTGATGATAAGGAAAAAGCCTTCCCAGCAAAGGACGCTGCGCGATTTCCCAATCGCTACTGTGAGCAGATGTTCCCCATCCTAGCAGAAAGGTGTTACAATAACGAATACCTTCTTATCCTCCCGCCCAATATTGCTACTTTTGTTGAGCCGCAAATTGAACGACGACAATGGGGTTTCCTACAGAGACAGCCGACGCAGGTTAATCTTTCTTGGGTAGTCGAGTTCTACTCCAACTTCCACCTGCCAACCCTGCAGTCTGTCTTTGTCCGTCAGAAGCAAGTCCCTATTACAGAAGAGGCCATTCAAAAAGCTCTAGGTCTTTCCCCTGTTCCAGAAGGATTGGATGCCTTTCAAGAAGTCGCACTCAAGCGCCAGATGTACCAATTTAACTGGGACGTTGTTCTCAGAGTTATCGCACTACCTGGCAGCCATTGGATCTATGGATACCATCGTACCTACCCTAAGGGAATATCGGCTTCAGCACTTACCTTGGAGGCTCGCGTATGGGCACAGATCATGTCCCATTACGTCTTTCCGAGCACTCACGAGTCCTCCTTCACTGCGGACATGGCCGTTCTACTATGGTGCATCCTTACTAATCAACCTCTGAACCTACCAAGACACATCCGGAATGCCATGGGACGCGTACAAATCGCGGGCAACTTACCTTTCCCTGCCTTGGTCTCAGATCTTGTCTCAACAGCCAGAGTCTCCTTCAGAGTTGGGGACACCAAAGCCATACTTCCACGGGATGATCAATATGTCCCTAATGGGAAATATATCAGACCTTCAGCAGCCGCTACAAGCCAGCCCACTGAACCGGCTCAGGACATTCCTTCTTCAGTACCACAAGCACCTACAACAGACCAACTGCTCTATCAGATACTCGAAAGGTTGGATCGGCAGGAACACAAAGCTATGATGAGAGCGCCATCACAAGCGCCGATTCACATACCTTAAGGAGCTGATCATGGGAAAATTCAAGGACTCAGACACTCCGGACTCCACTTCCTTTACCAGCACAGGGAGCCATGATGGTCTCGACTGTGGAGATACTGCTACCAGCCCACCCCTGTTCCTGACAGATGGTACCGAGGACGGTGCAAAGCCTTAAGTGTGGGGAGGTCGGTCAGTACCTGACTTCCGGAGGTAATTTCTCTTCCCTAAACACCAATAAATTAGGATATTTAGTTAGTTTTTCTTTTATAGAATAGGATAAATTGCATAGTAATAGATTAGTTGCATGCATGTTCTACTCGATTGA
This sequence comes from Arachis hypogaea, assembly GCF_003086295.3. Taxonomy (NCBI): domain Eukaryota; kingdom Viridiplantae; phylum Streptophyta; class Magnoliopsida; order Fabales; family Fabaceae; genus Arachis; species Arachis hypogaea. The sequence continues at coordinate 99,617,813 of NC_092050.1, read as the reverse complement.
AAAGACAATAAGTTTCTTCTAAGACTCTATCTTTGGAACGAAATTTCACTAATTTTAATTAAAATTTTTATGTTAAATTTTCTTGAAGTTGTATTTGGAACATGAATTTTTAAGCTAAAGAACACACAACCTGTGAGATTTGAGCCTTTATGCATGGTTACATTATTTAACCATAATTATTTTATTCTTGTGTGTTTACTTCTCTGTGATTGCAATCTATATTTTGTTTCATCCTATATGTCCAATGTTTATTATATTTATATGTTTGCATATGATTGAGGCCATTAATTGTTTAGCTCACTTATCCAAATTAAGCCTACCCTTTCAATTACCTTTGTTAGCCACTTTGAGCCTTTAAATCCCATTTGTTCTATATTTTATCACATTACTAGCCTTAAGCGGAAAAATAATTATATATCCCAAATTGAATCTTTGGTTAGCTTAAGATAGAATTGTGTGTGCTAATTAAGTATGGGAAATTGTGGGAACAAAAGATAATAAGGGAATGTGTCATGATAATATAATGGAAATTTGGATACCTACTCATGTGAAACTATAAAAATTAAAAATCTACGTGCATTGATAAGCTATGTTTATTTTTATTCTTATGAAAAAAAAACCCAAAAATATTCAATAAATAAATAAGGGGACAAAATTACCCCAATGTTAAGTTAAGAATTCAAAGATCAATGCACGTATGATAAAATTAAAATAAAAAGTTGATACATGAGTATGGAATGTGAAAGGGAAATTCTGGGTAGCTAGGTATGAATTCTAAAGCTATATAGAATATATATATAGGTTATGTTAAAGCTTAGGTTAATTAAAGATTCAGTTTATAAGCTTACTTAAGCATATGTGTATCCTTACCCTTACCTTGGCCCCGTTACAACCTTGAAAAGACCTCATGATGTTTGCATTGGTATATTAAATGTTGTTGATTAATTAGGAGAAGAACAAAAATTAGAAAGCATGATTAGAGAAGGATAGACTGATTGCCCTATACACTAGAGAGATTAGAGCGTACATACATCATTAGTGAGGGTTCAATGCTTAAAATTCTATGTTCCCTGCTTTCATGAGCTACCTTCTTGCATTTTTATCTGTTCTTACTGCATGAGAATTGAATTAGTGGAATTTGATTTGTAATTGTTTTGAAGAGCTTATTTACTATTGATCAAGTGGACAAGAATCATATAGTTGCATTTACATATATGGGTTGCATTGCACTGCATGAGTTTTTACATGTTCCTACTCATTTGTTTTATCTCCTTCAACTAAGCATGAGGACATGCTAATGTTTAAGTGTGGGGAGGTTGATAAACCACTATTTTATGGTTTATAATATGTTTAATTGTGTGGTTTTATCATGATTTTTACCCACTTATTCATATGATTAGCATGCATTTCTTTTTCCTTCCTAAAATTATTACATGATTAAAAACATGCTCCCTAGAGACTTTTAATTACGCATTTTAATTCTCCTTTATTCCATTCGATGCCGTGATCTGTGTGTTAAGTGTTTCAGGCTTTATAGGGCATGAATGAATTAGAGATTGGAAAGGAAGCTTGCAAAATGGAAGGAACACAAGAAATTGAGGAGATGACCAGCGAGAAGTGACGCGGCCGCATGGCTCATGCAACCGCGCGAAAGAGAGGAAATCGCAGTGACGCGGCCGCATGGCTCATGCGACCGCGCGGATTGGGATAGCACAAGTGACGCAGAGGCGTGGATGACATGCCCGCGTGGCAAAGCAAAACGCCGAATAACGCGTCCGCATGAATGACGTGATCGCGTGATGTGCGCGATCTGCATAATCTGCAGAATCACTGGGGGCGATTTTGGGCCCTGTTTTGAACCAGTTTTCGGCCCGGAAAAGCAGACTAGAGCCAGAGGACATGCAGAAACCAAGACAACATTCATTCTACATAGTTTTAGTTTTTAGATCTATTTTTACTCCTCCTCTAGGTTTTCTCTCTACACATTCATAGTTCTTAGGATTTTATTTTCTATTGCTCTTTGCATTGGGATATTGAACAAATCCTGGTAATGGCTCCAGAGCTTGGTGCTCTGATCTTAATTCATAATTGTCACAACTTCGATACAACTAACCAGCAAGTGCACTGGGTCGTCCAAGTAATACCTTACGCGAGTAAGGGTCGAATCCCACGGAGATTGTTGGTATGAAGCAAGCTATGGTCACCTTGTAAATCTCAGTCAGGAAGATATAAAGTGATAATGGAGTTTTCGAAATTTAATAATAGAATAGGGATAGAGATACTTATGTAATTCATTGGTGAGAATTTCAGATAAGGGAATGGAGATGCTTTTCGTTCCTCTGAACCTCTGCTTTCCTGCTATCTTCATCCAATCAGTCTTACTCCTTTCCATGGCTGGCTGTATGTAATACATCACCACTGTCAATGGCTACTTTCGGTCATCTCTCGGGAAAATGATCCAATGCCCTGTCATGGCACGGCTAATCGTCTGGAGGCATCACCCTTGTCAATGGCTTCATCTTATCCTCTCAGTGAATAATATGCTCACGCACCCTGTCACGGCACGGCTATTCATCTGTTGGTTCTCGATCATGCTGGAATAGGATTTACTATCCTTTTGCGTCTGTCACTAACGCCCTGCAATCGCGAGTTAGGAGCTCGTCACAGTCATTCAATCATTGAATCCTACTCGGAATACCACAGACAAGGTTTAGACCTTCCGGATTCTCTTGAATGCCGCCATCATTCTAGCTTACACCACGAAGATTCTGGTTAGGAGATCTAAGAGATACTCATTCTAGCTTAATTCATGTAGAACAGAAGTGTTTGTCAGGCACGCATTCATAAGGGAGAAGGATGATGAGCGTCACACATAATCATCACCTTCATCACGTTCTTTGGTGCGAATGGATATCTTAGAAGAGAAATAAGAAGAATTGAATAGAAAACAGTAGTACTTTGCATTAATCTTTGAGGAACAGCAGAGCTCCACACCTTAATCTATGGAGTGTAGAAACTCTACCGTATGAAAATACATAAGTGAAGGTCCAGGCATGGCCGAGATGGCCAGCCCCCTAAAACGTGATCAATCGTCTCCTAAGATGAACAATGGAATAAAACTGAGACCAAAGATGCCTAATACAATAGTAAGAGGTCCTATTTATAATAAACTAGTCACTAGGGTTTACATGAGTAAGTAATTGATGCATAAATCCACTTCCAGGGCCCACTTGGTGTGTGTTTGGGCTGAGCTTAAGTGTAGCACGTGTAGAGGCCATTTGTGGAGTTGAACGCCAGTTTCTGTGCCAGTTTGGGCGTTCAACTCTGGTTTTGGATCCTTTTCTGGCGCTGGACGCCAGATTTGGGCAGAAGGCTGGCGTTGAACGCCAGTTTACGTCGTCAATTCTTGGCCAAAGTATGGACTATTATATATTGCTGGAAATCCCTGAATGTCTAATTTCCAACGCAATTGGAAGCGCGCCATTTCGAGTTCTGTAGCTCCAGAAGATCCACTTTGAGTGCAGGGAGGTCAGAATCCAACAGCATCAGCAGTCCTTTTTCAACCTCTGAATCTGATTTCTGCTCAAGTCCCTCAATTTCAGTCAGAAAATACCTGAAATCAAAGAAAAATACACAAACTCATAGTAAAGTCCAGAAATGTGAATTTATCATAAAAACTAATGAAAACATCCCTAAAAGTAACTAGATCCTACTAAAAACATACTAAAAACAATGCCAAAAAGCGTATAAATTATCCGCTCATCACAACACCAAACTTAAATTGTTGCTTGTCCCCAAGCAACTGAGAATCAAATAGGATAAAAAGAAGAGAATATACTATAAATTCCAAACTATCAATGAAACAGAGCTTCAATCATATGAGCGGGACTTATAGCTTTTTGCCTCTTGAATAGTTTTGGCATCTCACTTTATCCATTGAGGTTCAGAATGATTGGCATCTATAGGAACTCAGAGTTCAGATAGTGTTATTGATTCTCCTAGTTCAGTATGATGATTCTTGAACACAGCTATTTTATGAGTCTTGGCCGTGGCCCTAAGCACTTTGTTTTCCAGTATTACCACCGGATACATAAATGCCACAGACACATAATTGGGTGAACCTTTTCAGATTGTGACTCAGCTTTGCTAAAGTCCCCAATTAGAAGTGTCCAGGGTTCTTAAGCACACTCTTCTTTTACTTTGGACCTTGACTTTAACTGCTCAGTCTCAAGTTTTCACTTGACACCTACACGCCACAAGTACATGGTTAGGGACAGCTTGGTTTAGCCGCTTAGACCAGGATTTTATTCCTTTAGGCCCTCCTATCCACTGATGCTCAAAGCCTTGGGATCCTTTTTATTGCCCTTGCCTTTTGGTTTTAAGGGTTATTGGCTTTTTCTGCTTGCTTTTTCTTTTTCTTTCTATTTTTTTTTCTGCAAGCTTTGTTCTTTGCTGCTTTTTCTTGCTTCAAGAATCATTTTTATGATTTTTCAGATTATCAAAAAACATGTCTCCTAGTCATCATTCTTTCAAGAGCCAACATATTTAACATTCTTAAACAACAACTTCAAAAGACATATGCACTGTTCAAGCATACATTCAGAAAACAAGAAGCATTGTCACCACATCAATATAATTAAACTAAGTTCAAGGATAAATTCAAAACTCATGTACTTCTTGTTCTTTTGAATTAAAACATTTTTCATTTAAGAGAGGTGATGGATTCATAGGACATTTATAACTTTAAGACATAGTTACTACTACTAATGATCATGTATTGAAGACACAAACATAGATAAGCACATAACATAGAAAATGAAAAACAGAGAAAGTAAGAACAAGGAATGAGTCCACCTTAGTGATGTCCTTGAGCTCTTCTATGTCTCTTCCTTGTCTTTGCTGCTCCTCCTTCATTGCTTTTAGATCTTCTCTGATTTCATGAAGGATGATGGAGTGCTCTTGATGTTCCACCCTTAGTTGCTTCCAATAATTGTGTGGAAGAAAATGTATCCCCTGAGGTATCTCAGGGATCTCTTGATTTGCAGTCAAATGTTCTACCACTGAGCTATAGACTCTTGATGGAAGCTTTTGTCTTCCCTTTCCTCTTTCTAGAGGCTTCTCTGGCCTTAGGTGCCATCAATGGTTATGGAAAAAAATAAAAAAGCTATGCTTTTTACCACACCAAACTTAGAATGTTGCTCGCCCTCGAGCAAAAGAAGAAAGAATGAAGAAGATATGGAGGAGATGGATGGGAGTTGTGTATTCGGCCATATGGGTGGGATTGGGTGGGAAAGAGATGTTGAATTTTGAAGGAAAGTGTGTGTTTGGATGTGAGTGGTAAAGAGTTAATAGGGAAGAGTGTTTATTGGGAATAGAGGATGATTGAGAAGAGAGAAGAGAGTGAGTGGAGGTAGGTGGGGATCCTGTGGGGTCCACAGATCCTGAGGTGATCCTGTGAGGTCCACAGATCTTGAGGTGTCAAGTCATTTACATCCCTGCACCAATTTAGGCATGCAAAATGCCCTTGCACACAACTCTGGGCGTTCAGCGCCAGGATGCTCCCATTCTGGGCGTTCAGCGCCAGAACTATGCTCTGTTCTGGCGTTTGAACGCCAGACAGATGCTCCTCCAGGGTGTGATTTTTCTTCTGCTGCTTTTGATTCCGTTTTTGAATTTTTTTTTTTGTTTATTTTGTGACTCCACATGATCATGAACCTAAGAAAACATGAAAAACAATAAAAATAAGAATTAGATAAACATTGGGTTGCCTCCCAACAAGCGCTTCTTTAATGTCAATAGCTTGACAGTGGGCTCTCATGGAGCCTCACAGATGTGCAGAGCTTTGTTGAAACTCTCCAACACCAAACTTAGAGTTTGGATATGGGAGTTCAACACCAAACTTAGAGTTTGGTTGTGGCCTCCCAACACCAAACTTAGAGTTTGACTGTGGGGGCTCTGGTTGACTCTGCTTGGAGAGAAGCTTTTTCTGCTTCCTCTCCATGGTTGCAGAGGGAGATCCTTGAGTTTTTAACACAAGGGAGTTCTCATTCCATTGAAGGAATATTTCACCTCTGTCAACATCAATCACAGCTCTTGCTGTGGCCAGGAAAGGTCTTCCTAGGATGATGGATTCATCCTCTTCCTTTCCAGTATCCAGGACTATGAAATCAGCAGGGATGTAAAGGCCTTCAACCTTTACTAACACGTCCTCTACTTGTCCATAAGCCTGTTTTCTTGAGCTGTCTGCCATCTCTAGTGAGATTTTAGCAGCTTGCACCCCATAGATTCCCAGTTTCTCAATTACAGAGAGGGGCATGAGGTTTATTCCTGAACCAAGGTCACACAGAGCTTTAAAGATCATAGTGCCTATGGTACAGGGTATTATGAACTTTCCAGGATCCTGTCTCTTCTGAGGTAATGTCAGTTGATCCAGATCACTTAGTTCATTGATGAACAAGGGAGGTTCAACTTCCCAAGCATCAATGCCAAACAATTTGGCATTCAGCTTCATGATTGCACCAAGAAACTTGGCAGTTTGCTCTTCAGTGACATCCTCATTCTCTTCAGAAGAGGAATACTCATCCGAACTCATGAAGGGCATAAGGAGGTTCAATGGGATCTCTATAGTCTCTAGATGAGTCTCAGAGTCCTTTGATTCCCTAGAGGGAAGCTCCTTATTGATCACTGGACGTCCCAGGAGGTCTTCCTCCTTGGGATTCACGTCCTCTCCTCTCCTCACAGGTTCGGCCATGGCACTTATGTCAATGGCCTTGCACTCTCCTCTTGGATTCTTTTCTGTATTGCTTGGGAGAGTACTAGGAGGGATTTCAGTGATCCTTTTACTCAGCTGGCCCACTTGTGCTTCCAAATTTCTAATGGAAGACCTTGTTTCATTCATGAAACTTACAGTGGCCTTAGATAGATCAGAGACTAGATTTGCTAAATTAGAAGCATTTTGTTCAGAGTTCTCTGTCTGTTGCTGAGTTGATGATGGAAAAGGTTTGCTATTGCTAAACCTGTTTCTTCCACCATTATTAAAGCCTTGTTGAGGCTTTTGATCCTTCCCTGAGAAATTTGGATGATTTCTCCATGTTGAGTTATAGGTGTTTCCATAAGGTTCACCTAAGTAATTTACCTCTGCTATTGCAGGGTTCTCAGGATCATAGGCTTCTTCTTCAGAAGATGCCTCTTGAGTACTGTTGGATGCAGCTTGCATTCCATGCAGACTCTAAGAGATCATATTGACTTGCTGAGTCAATATTTTATTCTGAGCCAATATGGCATTCAGAGTATCAACTTCAAGAACTCCCTTCTTCATAGGCGTCCCATTATTCACAGGATTCCTTTCAGAAGTGTACATGAACTGGTTATTAGCAACCATGTCAATAAGTTCTTGAGCTTCTGCAGGCGTTTTCTTTAGGTGAATGGATCCACCTGCAGAAGTATCCAATGACATCTTTGATAACTCAGATAAACCATCATAGAATATATCCAGGATGGTCCATTCTGAAAGCATGTCAGAAGGATACTTTTTGGTCAACTGTTTGTATCTTTCCCAAGCTTCATAGAGGGATTCACCTTCTTTCTGTCTGAAGGTTTGAACATCAGCTCTAAGCTTGCTCAACTTTTGAGGAGGAAAGTACTTGGCTAAGAAAGCCGTGACCAGCTTATCCCAAGAGTTCAGGCTGTCTTTGGGTTGAGAATCCAACCATAATCTAGCTCTGTCTCTTACAGCAAAAGGGAAAAGCATGAGCCTGTAGACTTCAGGATCTATTCCATTAGTCTTAACAGTATCACATATCTGCAAGAATTCAGTTAAGAACTGAAAAGGATCTTCAGATGGAAGTCCATGAAACTTGCAGTTCTGCTGCATCAGAGAAACTAATTGAGGTTTCAGCTCAAAGTTGTTTGCTCCAATGGCAGGAATAGAGATGCTTCTTCCATGTAAATTGGAATTAGGTGCAGTAAAGTCACCAAGCATCTTCCTTATATTATTATTATTTTCGGTTGCCATCTCCTCTTCCTGTTCAAAAATTTCTGAAAGGTTTTCTCTGGATTGTTGTATTTTAGCTTCTCTTAATTTTCTCTTCAGAGTCCTTTCAGGTTCTGGATCTGCTTCCACAAGAATGTTCTTATCCTTGCTCCTACTCATATGACAAGGAAGAATGGACAGGAAAATGATAATAATAATAGAGATCCTTTATACCACCGTATAGGGATCCCTTTGTGAGTGGAAGAAAAGAGGGGGAGATAAAGAATGTGATGTAAAGGAAGAAACACAACTGTACGAATGGAAGAGATGTGAGATGAGATGTTAGGATGTGAATGAATAAATAGAATAGGATGGGGGAGGTATAATTTTCGAAAATTGTTTTGAAAAGGAGTTAGTGATTTTTGAAAATTGGTTTTTGAAAATTTGTTAGTATTTTTCGAAAATTTTTTTTTTGAAATAAAAATAAAAATAAAAATAATTAGTTAATTAAAAAGAAATTTTTGAAAAAGGGGGAGATATTTTCGAAAAATGAGAGAGAGAGTTAGTTAGGTGATTTTGAAAAAGTTAAGAAACAAACAAAAAGTTAGTTAGTTAGTTGAAACAATTTTTGAAAAGATAAGAAGTTAGGAAGTTAGAAAAGATATTTTGAAAAGATATTTTTGAAAAAGATAAGATGAGAAGATATTTTTGAAAAGATATGATAGAAATTAGTTTTTGAAAAAGATTTGATTTTTAAAATCACAATTAATGACTTGATTCATAAGAAATCACAAGATATGATTCTAGAACTCAAAGTTTGAATCTTTCTTAACAAGCAAGTAACAAACTTCAAATTTTTGAATCAAAACATTAATTGATTATGTTATTTTCGAAAATTTGTTATAAAAATAAGAAAAAGATTTTTGAAAAATATTTTTGGAATTTTCGAAAATAACTAAGAATTTTGAAAAAGATTTGATTTTTGAAAAAGATTTTGAAAAAGATAAGATTTTCAAATTGAAAATTTGATTTGACTCATTGGCAACAACTTGATTTTAAAAATTTTTGAAAAAGTCAATCCAAATTTTCGAATTTGATGAGAGAAAAAGAGAAAGATATTTTTTTTTTTTTGATTTTTGAAATTTTTATGAAAAACATGAAAAATATGCAATGCATGAAATTTTTAGATCAAAACAATGAATGCATGCAAGAATGCTATGAATGTCAAGATGAACACCAAGAACACTTTGAATGTCATGATGAACATCAAGAAACAATTTTGAAAATTTTTTTTTATGCAAAGAAAACATGCAAGACACCAAACTTAGAATTCTTTAATGCTTAGACACTAAGAATTCAAGAATGCATATGATAAACATGAAAAGACACAAAACAAAAAATCATCAAGATCAAACAAGAAGACTTACCAAGAACAACTTGAAGATCATGAAGAACACTATCAATGCATGAATTTTCGAAAAATGCAAGATGCACATGCAATTGACACCAAACTTATAATGTGACTCAAGACTCAAACAAGAAACACAAAAATATTTTTGATTTTTATGATTTTCTAATTTTTTTTTTTTGAATTTTCGAAAATTAATTGAAAAAAGGAAAATAAGGATTCCAAAATTTTTAATATGAATTCCAGGAATCTTGCATTCTTAGTCTAAAGCTTCAGTCCAGGAATTAGACATGGCTCACTAGCCAGCCAAGCTTTCAATGAAAGCTCCGGTCCAAAACACTAGACATGGCCAATGGCCAGCCAAGCTTCAGCATGTAATTTAGATATGACATGCCTGACATACTCATTCCCAAAGGAATAGACATGGCTTTACAGCCAGCCAGGCTTCACATGCTTCATGAAACACTAGAATTCATTCTTAAAAATTTTGAATCCAATTTTTGAAAACATTTTTATTATTATTATTTTTTTTTCGAAAACAGATGAGAGATTTTTGAAAATATTTTTGAAAAATTTTTTTGAAAAGAAAACAAAAAGAAAATTACCTAATCTGAGCAACAAGATGAACCGTCAGTTGTCCAAACTCAAACAATCCCCGGCAACGGCGCCAAAAACTTGGTGCACGAAATTGTGATCTCCAGGCTCGAACAAATCCTGGTAATGGCTCCAGAGCTTGGTGCTCTGATCTTAATTCATAATTGTCACAACTTCGATACAACTAACCAGCAAGTGCACTGGGTCGTCCAAGTAATACCTTACGCGAGTAAGGGTCGAATCCCACGGAGATTGTTGGTATGAAGCAAGCTATGGTCACCTTGTAAATCTCAGTCAGGAAGATATAAAGTGATAATGGAGTTTTCGAAATTTAATAATAGAATAGGGATAGAGATACTTATGTAATTCATTGGTGAGAATTTCAGATAAGGGAATGGAGATGCTTTTCGTTCCTCTGAACCTCTGCTTTCCTGCTATCTTCATCCAATCAGTCTTACTCCTTTCCATGGCTGGCTGTATGTAATACATCACCACTGTCAATGGCTACTTTCGGTCATCTCTCGGGAAAATGATCCAATGCCCTGTCACGGCACGGCTAATCGTCTGGAGGCATCACCCTTGTCAATGGCTTCATCTTATCCTCTCAGTGAATAATATGCTCACGCACCCTGTCACGGCACGGCTATTCATCTGTTGGTTCTCGATCATGCTGGAATAGGATTTACTATCCTTTTGCGTCTGTCACTAACGCCCTGCAATCGCGAGTTAGGAGCTCGTCACAGTCATTCAATCATTGAATCCTACTCGGAATACCACAGACAAGGTTTAGACCTTCCGGATTCTCTTGAATGCCGCCATCATTCTAGCTTACACCATGAAGATTCTGGTTAGGAGATCTAAGAGATACTCATTCTAGCTTAATTCATGTAGAACAGAAGTGTTTGTCAGGCACGCGTTCATAAGGGAGAAGGATGATGAGCGTCACACATAATCATCACCTTCATCACGTTCTTTGGTGCGAATGGATATCTTAGAAGAGAAATAAGAAGAATTGAATAGAAAACAGTAGTACTTTGCATTAATCTTTGAGGAACAGCAGAGCTCCACACCTTAATCTATGGAGTGTAGAAACTCTACCGTATGAAAATACATAAGTGAAGGTCCAGGCATGGCCGAGATGGCCAGCCCCCTAAAACATGATCAATCGTCTCCTAAGATGAACAATGGAATAAAACTGAGACCAAAGATGCCTAATACAATAGTAAGAGGTCCTATTTATAATAAACTAGTCACTAGGGTTTACATGAGTAAGTAATTGATGCATAAATCCACTTCCAAGGCCCACTTGGTGTGTGTTTGGGCTGAGCTTAAGTGTAGCACGTGTAGAGGCCATTTGTGGAGTTGAACGCCAGTTTCTGTGCCAGTTTGGGCGTTCAACTCTGGTTTTGGATCCTTTTCTGGCGCTAGACGCCAGATTTGGGCAGAAGGCTGGCGTTGAACGCCAGTTTACGTCGTCAATTCTTGGCCAAAGTATGGACTATTATATATTGCTGGAAAGCCCTGGATGTCTACTTTCCAACGCAATTGGAAGCGCGCCATTTCGAGTTCTGTAGCTCCAGAACATCCACTTTGAGTGCAGGGAGGTCAGAATCCAACAGCATCAGCAGTCCTTTTTCAACCTCTGAATCTGATTTCTGCTCAAGTCCCTCAATTTCAGTCAGAAAATACCTGAAATCACAAAAAAACACACAAACTCATATTAAAGTCCAGAAATGTGAATTTATCATAAAAACTAATGAAAACATCCCTAAAAGTAACTAGATCCTACTAAAAACATACTAAAAACAATGCCAAAAAGCGTATAAATTATCCGCTCATCAACAACCCTTCTAAATTGATAAGTGGATTTCTGGTTGGTTAAGAACTATACTTGCAACACATATCTTATAACAATTCTTAATTCGCCAATTTCGGCCACATCAGTTAGTCAAGTAACCAACTTTAATTTTCAAAATCAAATCTTTTTAAATTTATTTTTCAAATCTTTTTCAAAATAAGTTTCAATCACATCTTTTTCAAAATCAATTTCAAAATCTCTTTTAACCTCTCATCTTTTCAAAAATTGATTTTCAAATCTTTTTCAATTAATCCTATCTTTTTGTTTGATTCTTATCTTTTTCAAAACTACCTAACTAACTCTCTCTTTCTAATTTTCGAAAATTCCTTTCCTCTTTTTCAAAATTCCTTTTTAATTAACTAATTGTTTTAAATTTTAATTTAATTTAATTACATTTTAAAATTTTTGAATTTTAACTTCAATTTTCAAATTAAAAACAAATAAATTTTTTATTTTGTTTAATTTTCGAATTATTCCCTCATCTCTCATCTCCTTCTATTTATTTATTCATCTACTAACACTTCTCTTTCACCCAAAATTCAAACACCATCTTCCTCTCTGTGTTCGAGTTTTTCTCTTCCCCTTCTCTTATTCTTCTCTTCTACTCACATAAAGGAACCTCTCTACTGTGGCAAAGAGGATCCCTATTATTTTCTGTTATCTTCTTTTTCATATGAACAGGAACAAGGATAAGAACATTCTTGTTGAGGCTGACCCTGAACTTGAAAGGACTCTGAAGAGGAAGCTAAGGGAAGCCAAAGCACAACTCTTTGGAGAAAATCTGACAAAAATTTTCGAAAAAGAAGGAAACATGGCCGAAAATAATAACAATGCAAGGAAGATACTTGCTGACTTTACTGCACCAAATTCTAATTTACATGGAAGAAGCATCTCAATCCATGCCATTGGAGCAAACAATTTTGAGCTAAAGCCTCAATTAGTTTCTCTGATGCAACAGAACTGCAAGTTTCATGGACTTCCATCAGAAGATCCTTTTCAGTTCTTAACTGAATTCTTGCAGATCTGTGACACTGTTAAGACCAATGGGATTGATCCCGAGGTCTACAGGCTTATGCTTTTCCCATTTGCTGTAAGAGACAGAGCTAGAATATGGTTGGACTCTCAACCTAAAGACAACCTGAACTCTTGGGATAAGCTGGTCACAGCTTTCTTAGCCAAGTTCTTTCCTCCTCAAAAGCTTAGTAAGCTTAGAGTAGATGTTCAAACCTTCAAACAGAAAGAAGGTGAGTCCCTCTATGAAGCTTGGAAGAGATACAAGGAACTGACCAAAAAGTGTCCTTCTGACATGCTTTCAGAATGGACCATCCTGGATATATTCTATGATGGTCTGTCTGAATTATCAAAGATGTCACTAGACCATTCTGCAGGTGGATCCATTCACCTAAAGAAATCGCCTGCAGAAGCTCAGGAACTCATTGACATGGTTGCAAATAACCAGTTCATGTACACTTCTGAAAGGAATCCTGTGAGTAATGGGACGCCTATGAGGAAGGGAGTTCTTGAAATTGATACTCTGAATGCCATATTGGCTCAGAATAAAATATTGACTCAGCAAGTCAATATGATCTCTCAGAATCTGAATGGATTGAAGGAATCATCCAGCAGTACTAAAGAGGCATCTTCTGAAGAAGAAGCTTATGATCCTGAGAACCCTGCAATAGCAGAGGTGAATTACATGGGTGAACCCTATGGAAACACCGATAATCCCTCATGGAGAAATCATCCAAATTTCTCATGGAAGGATCAACAAAAGCCTCAACAAGACTTTAATAATGGTGGAAGAAACAGGTTTAGCAATAGCAAGCCTTTTCCATCATCCACTCAGCAACAGACAGAGAATTCTGAGCAGAATCCATCTAGCTTAGCAAATATACTCTCTGATCTACCTAAGGCCACTTTTAGTTTCATGAATGAAACAAGGTCCTCCATTAGAAATTTGGAGGCACAAGTGGGCCAGCTGAGTAAAAGGGTCGTTGAAACTCCTCCTAGTACTCTCCCAAGCAATACAGAAGAAAATCCAAAGAGAGAGTGCAAGGCCATTGACTTGACCATCATGGCCGAACCTACAAGGGAGGAGGAGGACGTGAATCCTAGTGAGGAAAACCTCTTGGGACATTCAGTGACCAATAAGGAGTTTCCCTTTGAGGAACCAAAGGAATCTGAGACTCATCTAGAGACCATAGAGATTCCATTGAACCTCCTTCTGCCCTTCATGAGCTCTGATGAGTATTCTTTTTCTAAAGAGAATGAAGACGTTACTGAAGATCAAGTTGCTAAGTACCTTGGTGCAATCATGAAGCCGAATGCCAGACTATTTGGTAATGAGACTTGGGAAGATGAACCTCCCTTGCTCACCAATGAACTAAATGCATTGGATAGGCAGAAATTACCTCAAAAGAAACAGGATCCTGGCAAATTCTTAATACCCTGTACCATAGGCACTATGACCTTTGAGAAGGCTCTGTGTGACCTGGGGTCAGGAATAAACTTAATGCCACTCTTTGTAATGGAGAAACTTGGGATCTTTAAGGTGCAAGCTGCCAGAATCTCATTAGAGATGGTAGACAACTCAAGAAAACAGGCTTATGGACTAGTAGAGGACGTGTTAGTAAAGGTTGAAGGCCTTTACATCCCTGCTGATTTCATAATCCTAGATACTGGAAAGGATGAGGATGAATCCATCATCCTTGGAAGACCCTTCCTAGCCACAGCAAGAGCTGTGATTGATGTGGACAGAGGAGAATTGGTCCTTCAACTGAATAAGGACAACCTTGTGTTTCAAACTCAAGGATCTCCTTCTATAACTATGGAGAGAAAGCATGAAAAGCTTCTCTCACTGCAGAGTCAACCAAAGCCCCCACAGTCAAACTCTAAGTTTGATGTTGGGAGGCCACAACCAAACTCTAAGTTTGGTGTTGAACCCCCACATTCAAACTCTAAGGTTGGTGTTGGCAGGTTCCAACCTTGCTCTGATTATCTGTGAGGCTCCATGAGAGCTCACTGTCAAGCTACTGACATTAAAGAAGCACTTGTTGGGAGGCAACCCAATGTTATTTAATTATATCTATTTTATTTGTATTTTTATTTCATGTATTATTAGGTTGATGATCATGAGGAGTCACAAAAACTACTAAAAAATCAAAAACAGAATGAAAAACAGCATTAAAAATAGCACACCCTGGAGGAGAAGCATTCTGGCATTTAAACGCCAGAAACAAGCATCTGTCTGGCGTTTAACGCCAGAAACAAGCACCAAGCTGGCGTTTAATGCCAGAAACAAGCATCTACCTGGCGTTAAACGCCAAAAACAGGCTACATTTGGGCGTTTAACGCTAGAAACAAGTAGCAGTCTGGCGTTAAACACCAGGATTGCACAGCAAGGGCATTTTACACGCCTAATTGGAACAGGGATGTTAAGTCCTTAACCCCACTGGATCTGTGGTCCCCACAGGATCCCCGCCTTTTCTTCTCTCCTCTTCACACCTTTCCATAACTCTCTTCCCCAAATAACTTCCACCAATCACCTCCATTACTCCTCCAAAACCATCATACAACACACATACACCCACCCACTCAAATTCAACCCATCACTCCTTCCTTCTCACACATCATAACCACCTAAAACCCCCTTGGCCGAATACACATTCTCCCTCCATCTCCTCTATTTTCTTCTTCTTCTACTACTTTCTTTCTTCTTTTGCTCGGGGACGAGCAAACATTTTAAGTTTGGTGTGGTAAAAGCATTGCTTTTCTTTTTTCCATAACTATTAATGGCACCTAAGACCAGAGAATCCTCAAGAAAGAGGAAAGGGAAGGCAAAAGCTTCCACCTACAAGTTATGGAAGATGGAGAGATTCATCTCAAGGGTCTCAGTAGTAGAGCATTTGACTGCAAAACAAGAGATCATGGACCTCAACAAAAGCATGAGGAAATTCCTCACCATGAATTCCCTAAGATACCTCAAGGGATACATTTTCCTCCACACAATATGGGACAACTAAGGGTGGAACATCAAGAGCACTCCATCATTCTCCATAAGATTAGATAAGATCAAAGAGCTATGAGGGAGGAGCAATAAAGACAAGGAAGATACATAGAAGAGCTCAAGAGCACCATTGGTTCTTCAAGAAGAGGAAGATGTCACCCTCACTAAGGTGGACCCGTTCCTTAATCTCCTTGTTCTTATTTTTTCTATTTTTCAGTTTTATGCCTCATGTTTATTTATATTTGTGTCTTATTACATGATCACTAGTGTCTAAGTGTCTATGCCTTAAAGTTATGAATGTCCTATGAATCCATCACCTCTCTTAAATGAAAAATGTTCTAAAAACAAAAGAACAAGAAGTACAGGGTTTCGAATTCATCCTTGAAACTACTTTAATTATTTTGATGTGGTGACAATACTTTTTGTTTTCTGAATGAATGCTTGAACAGTGAATATGTCTTTTGATATTGTGGTTTATGAATGTTAAATATGTTGGCTCTTGAAGAATAAGGAAAAAGGAGACATGTTATTTGATAATCTGAAAAATCATAAAAATGATTCTTGAAGCAAGAAAAAGCAGTAAAAAACAAAGCTTCCAAAAAAATACGAAAAAAAGGGGAGAAAAAGAAAAAGCAAGCAGAAAAAGCCAAAAGCTCTTTAAACCAAAAGGCAAGAGCAAAAAGCCAATAGCCCTTAAAACCAAAAGGCAAGGGTAATAAAAAGGATCCAAGGCTTTGAGCATCAATGGATAGGAGGGCCTAAAGGAATAAAATCCTGGCCTAAGCGGCTAAACCAAGCTGTCCCTAACCATGTGCTTGTGGCGTGAAGGTGTCAAGTGAAAACTTGAGACTGAGCGGTTAAAGTTGAGGTCCAAAGCAAAAGAAGAGTGTGCTTAAGAACCCTGCACACCTCTAATTGGGGACTTTAGCAAAGCTGAGTCACAATCTGAAAAGGTTCACCCAGTTATGTGTCTGTGGCATTTATGTATCCGGTGGTAATACGGGAAAACAAAATGCTTAGGGCCACGGCCAAGACTCATAAAGTAGCTATGTTCAAGAATCAACATACTGAACTAGGAGAATCAATAACACTATCTGAACTCTGAGTTCCTATAGATGCCAATCATTATGAACTTCAATGGATAAAGTGATATGCCAAAACTATTCAAGAGGCAAAAAGCTACAAGTCCCGCTCATCTGATTGGAGCTAAGTTTCATTGATATTTTGGAATTTATAGTATATTCTCTTCTTTTTATCCTATTTGATTTTTAGTTGCTTGGGGACAAGCAACAATTTAAGTTTGGTGTTGTGATGAGCGGATAATTTATACGCTTTTTGGCATTATTTTTACATAGTTTTCAGTATGATTTAGTTAGTTTTCAGTATATTTTTATTAGTTTTTAAATAAAAATCACATTTTTGGACTTTACTATGAGTTTGTGTGTTTTTCTGCGATTTTAGGTAATTTCTGGCTGAAGTTGAGGGACTTGAGCAAAAATCAGATTCAGAGATTGAAGAAGGACTGCAGATGCTGTTGGATTCTGACCTCCCTGCACTCAAAGTGAATTTTCTGGAGCTACAGAACTCCAAATGGCACGTTCTCAATTGTGTTAGAAAGTAGACATCCAGGGCTTTCCAACATTATATAATAGTTGATACTTTACCCGAGTTTAGATAACGCAAACTGGCGTTCAACGCCAGTTTCATGTTGCATTCTGGAGTTAAATGCCAGAAACAGGTTGTAAAGTAGAGTTAAATGCCAGAAACAGGTTACAAACTGGCGTTCAACTCCAAGAGAAGCCTCTACACGTGTAAAGCTCAATGCTCAGCCCAAGCACACACCAAGTGGGCCCCGGAAGTGGATTTCTGCATCATTTACTCATTTCTGTAAACCCTAGTAACTAGTTTAGTATAAATAGGACTTTTTACTATTGTATTTGATCATCTTTGGATTATCTTTTGATCCTTTGATCATGTTTAAGGGGCTGGCCTCTCGGCTATGCCTAGACCTTGTTCTTATCTATTTTCAACGGTAGAGTTTCTACACACCATAGATTAAGGTGAGGAGCTCTGCTGTTCCTCGAGTATTAATGCAAAGTACTATTGTTTTTCTATTCAATTCAAGCTTATTCCTATTCTAAGATATTCATTCGCACCCAAGAACATGATGAATGTGATGATTATGTGACGCTCATCACCATTCTCACTTATGAACACGTGCCTGACAACCACTTCCGTTCTACATGAAGATGAGATAGAATGAGTATCTCTTAGATATCTAATACAGGGGCCCGAGTCCGAGATATTAGAGTCTTCGTGGTATAAGTTAGAACCCATGGACGGCCATTCCTGAGATCTGAAAAGTCTAAACCTTGTCTGTGGTATTCCGAGTAGGATCCGGGAAGGGATGGTTGTGACGAGCTTCAAACTCGCGAGTGCTGGCGTAGTGACAGACGCAAAAGGATAGTAAATCCTATTCCAGTATGATCGAGAACTGACAGATGATTAGCCATGCAGTGACAGCGCATTGGACCATTTTCACAGAGAGGACGGGATGTAGCCATTGACAACGATGATGCCCAACATACAGCTTGCCATGGAAAAGAGTAGGAATGATTGGATGAAGACAGCAGGAAAGCAGAGGTTCAGGAGGAACGAAAGCATTTCTATACGCTTATCTGAAATTCTCAACAATGAATTACATAAGTATCTCTATCCTAGTTTATATTTTAATTATGTTTTAATTATCAATTCTCTATAACCATTTGAATCCGCCTGACTAAGATTTACAAGGTGACCATAGCTTGCTTCAAGCCGACAATCTCCGTGGGATCGACCCTTGCTCACGTAAGGTTTATTACTTGGACTACCCAGTGCACTTGCTGGTTAGTTGTGCGAAGTTGTGACAATTCACGTTTGAGAGCACCAAGTCTTTGGCGCCATTTTTGATGATCACAATTTCGTGCACCAATTGTCATGGAGAGGTCCACCATAACCGTTGTCTTAGTATGCATCATAGAATGGTTGTTGATAGTCCATTAGAGGTGGTTGTTGCCAAGAGGGTTGATCAAATCCTTGTGACTCCTCCCATCTTTGATTGTCTCATCCTTGATCCAAGCTCCCATTGTAATCTCCTCTTCCTGCAACTTGATTGTAACCAAACTCATTGATGACATGCCATCATGTCATGTTTTTCTATGCTTTTTCATACAAGAAATTGATGATTAGTGCTTAAATATTGAATGCTTTTGTGCTTAAATGGTATATTTCTTTGATCTTTTGATTTTATAAATTTTGTAGGAAATAACAGAAAAAGAAGCAATAAAAGCACTAAAAGAAGAATCACACTCCCAAGGTGGCAAAAGAGTTAGAAACAAACTTAAAGAGGCTTCTGAGTTAAGCAAAGAGGATTTGTAACCCTGACCTCTCTTCACACTCCAACAAGAATAACTTGAGCTACAAACCTTCAAATGAGGTTATTTTAGTGGAATTGGAAAGTAGGAATCTAGAGCTTTCCAAGAATATATGGCACTACATGGTGGACACTAAATCTGAGGGAGAAAACTTACTCCGAAAGTGCAAAGAAGAACATAGTATCAACCTACAGTAAGGCCATCTGACCTCTTCACCTTCCAAGGAGGATAAATTGAGTTGTAGAGCTTTAAATGATGCGCTCTCAAATGCATTGGAAAGTAGATATCCAGAGCTTTCCAATGATATATAACAGTATGGAGTGAACATTACGTTTGGGCTTCAGAAGCTGGCGTTAACTTTGGCCTCCAAACAACGCTCACTAAGTGAATGCCACGCTCACTAATTGAGCATTTTCGGCCTCCAGAACAACATGACCATGCCTTCTTCAAAGGAGCATAACTTGAGTTAAAAATGTCAAATTGATGTGCTTTTAGTTGCGTTAGAAAGCTGACATTCAGAGCTTTCCAACGATATATAACAATCTATATTTGGCATGAAATTGAAGTATAAGTGATAGGCATCTTTAAGACCCAAAAACCATGCTCAATAGCCAAACAAGACTAGCGTTCACTTTGGAAGTGAGCGTGGCGCTCACTTTTCTACCTTTTTCATGACTTGCAAGCCGAGGCAAGGGAGAGCGCTCAACCAAAGGAGCTAGCACTCAGTAAGTGAACTTAGAGTTCACTAAGGCAACGCTCCTAGAGAAGGCTACATTGAGCACCAAGGGTAGCGCTCAAAGAAGAAAACGTAGCGTTCACTTTTTCAACATTTTCGTGACTTTCAACAAGGAAGAGTGCTCACCCAAGGTGCATCGCTCAAAAAGTGAACTCAGCATTCACAAAGAGAACGCTGGCTAGTGAGAAAGGCGCACGTGAGGAAGCATGCAGGCAAAGTGAAAGTGGAGTTCACAAAGTGAACTTTACGCTCCACTGAGAGCACCAAATGCATCCTGATCCACTTAAACCAAGCCAACACCATACAGATTCACTCTCTTTCAAGGCCAAAGCAACAAAAGCCCATTGGACATGACTCAAAGGCACAAGAAACAATTAGAATAAAAATTTCATTTGAATTGTAATTTGTTTTCAATTTCAATTTCATTTTCATTTTGTAAAGCCTATATAAAGGCATCAATTTCATTTCATTAGAAAAGGCTGGCTCTGCTAGAGAGCAATAGGAGTAGGAGTAGGATAGAATAGAAGACTCTCTTTGATACACATTTCTTTTTCTGCACTTTACATTTCAAGTATTGAATTCAATTTAGTTTATGCAATTTACATCTTCCTGCAATTCTGTTCTTCTGCACTTTCACATTTTCGTTTCCCTTGAGCTTGATTTACTTTTTTGCAAATCTAAATTCTTCAACTTTACATTTCTGTTCTTGATTCAATCTGATTTACTCTTCCTGCAAGTTTAATTTTCTGCAATTGCTCTAAGTCATAATTTACTGCTTCATTTAATTCCTTGTACCCAATTCCCTTTACATTTGCTGCAATTTACTTTTCTTGCTCATTAAGATTCTATCAAATTTACTTCCTGTAATTTATAATTCCTGCAATTTACATTCTATTGCTTCAATTTCATTCGATTCATCACTATTAGCTTGACTAAACTAATCACCTCACTAAAGTTGCTTGATCCATCAATCCCTGTGGGATTGACCTCACTCTTGTGAGTTATTAGTACTTGATGCGACCCGGTACACTTGCCGGTGAGTTTGTGTGGAATCGATTTTTCCCTAATCAAGTTTTTGGCACCGTTGCTGGGGATTGATATAGATCGACAATGATTAAGTGGGTGAGAAGTCTAGATTAAGCAATTTCTTTGTTTTTGTTCTTTTAATTTTCTGTTTCAAGTTGATATCAAGGTGTTTGAGTTATTGTCTCACTAAGAAATTCTTTTCTGTGACATGAATTTCAATTTTCATTGGTTATGTGTTTTACAAAATTCAAATGGAGTTCAACTCAGCTTGTGATCAAACAAATTTTATGGGATATTACTCACCATCACCAATTGACTATTCTAGTAGTGGCTGGGAGTATCACCAAGAGATCACAGATTCTGAGCACTCCAATCAATGGAGATATGCTTCAGAACTACAAGATGAGCAAGAGAATCATATGGGATATTTTCCACCACCACAAAAATGATTCAAGTCATTATTCTAATGATGGCTGGGAATATCACCGAAAAATGATAGATGATGAAGTAATTCACATGAGATATTGTCCAGAACCACAAAATGATTTATGTCATTATCCTCATGGTGTCTATGCATGTCAACAAGAGTGTGAACAATCAAGTGAAAGGAATTTCCTCCCAGAACCACAAAGTGAATCATACTGTTATGACACTAACACAAACTATGGCTGGGAAGGGAATTCTAATGCTCCATATGATATTCAGTAAGAGACATCATCTCTTGATTATGCTTTCAATGAATTCATGCAAAATTGTCCCCCAATGCCACAAGATGATGAATTCAACAATTCTTCATCAAGTTGTGCTTGGGAGGATCAAAATTAGGGAGCAGTCAATGTGCCATACTCCATATATCAAGAGCTATCATCATTTGAGCAAACCTTCAATTCATTTATACTAAATTGTCCAACCTCTCCTCCCAGTTTTCTAATTGAAAATTTTTCATCACTTGATTTTGCCTCAACACAAAGCCTCCCTCAAGATCCATACAACTCATCTCACCAACCACAAGATTCATTTCACTACACAGAAGACTCATTTCAACATTCACAAAATCCATTCCATAATTCACAAGATTCATTCCATACCACTCAAAACAAACTCACCACAATACACTCATATCCATAAAATCACTCTCAGCCTTCATCTATTGAGCCAGCAATTGAAGATCCCCTTCAAAAGTCCAGAGAATTATTAGAAAGACAAGAACAACTCCTGGAAGAATAAAAGCAATTCTGGGTAGAGCGAGAATTCCTCTTCAAGAAGATAGAATGGCATTTAGAGCAAAGGAGGACACATTCAGGATTGCCAAATGCTAAGGGTGAAGAACAAACTGTGAGTGAAGAAGAGGAAGAAGAGGTCCCTGTATCAAGTGAAACTTCAAGGGAGAATGAGGTGGTGGAGGTATATGAGCCAAGGATTCCATATCCGCAGAGGCTAATTGAAGTGACAATGGAACATGAAGATTCCCTCCCAAAGGACTTAATGGAAAATCATGAAGAAAAAATGGAGGAAGACAATCAAGGAGATTCACATTCAATTGAAGCAGAGAAGTGCATAGAGGAAGGGCTGATGGAACCACCAATTCAAGAGGCTCTTGATGAAGATAATGCTCCAACCATCACACAACCACCAAGTATTGATATCCAAGAAGTGAAGACAACCAACAAGAACACCGAAGAGAGGATTGTGACCAAGATACCAATGACAACATTCAAGAAAAGGTCAACTGCAAACAATCCTACCCCTGATCCAGCAAGAAATCTCAAACAAGCAACTTACAAAAGAAAGCTTGCTGAGGAGAGACCAAAACGGGGGACACTAGCTGGTTCATCTCTCCCCATGAGGTCATTCCTCTTAACAAACTAGAAGAAGAGGAAGAAAGTGAAGAACAACATGTCAAGCTAATGACACTAAAAGAGCGCTTGTTGGGAGGCAACCCAACCTTAGTAACATTTTATTTCTCTGCTTGGTTTATTTTCTTTCTTTGCTTTGTTTAAATTTCAATAAATTGGCATATGATTACATTCTAAGTTTGGTGTTGCCTGCAACAATCTGTTTTCAATCTCTATGGATGATTGCATCAATTCTAAATTAAAAGTGTCACACTAAGTTTCTAAGTTTGGTGTGCCACTTAATTCTCTATGCAAGTCATTCAGCAACACCACTTGTCTGCAGAATCATAATACCTCTGCAAAGTTATCTTTCTTTTGGTTTAACATTTTTATTGTTATCTTTGATTTAGTCAATTCTTTATTTTTTATGCTTTCATTTATTTTGCTCCTTAACTGTTTTTGTTAAATACCTCACCAAGAAATCCTTATTCATGACAGATTCTTTGCTTGGTGATTGTATTTAACATATAACAGTTCCCTTTGTTTAGTTTTAGTTCAAATAAATTGACATAGGGTTGCATTCTAAGTTTGGTGTTGCTATGCAACAAAATTTGCTTCCAATCTTTACTGGACACTTGCATCAATTCCAAGTGAAAGTGTCACACTAAGTTTGGTGTGCCACTCATTCTTTATGCAATGTATCATGCACAACCTCTTATTTTTGCAATCACAATGTCTCTGATTCTCTGTGCCTTGATGGTTATCTTTAATTTTGCTTGCTTAAAACACATGTACTACTAATATTTCATTGTGTAAAACACTCATGATCCATCTTAGCCCCATCGCCACTATTCTAATTGTTGCTTGAGGATGAGCAAGCATTCTGAAGTTGGTAGGAGAAGGGAAAGAATGGGAGAAAAATGACAACAATAGAGAAGATGAATTACAAGGTTGTAAAGTTCCTTTTCCTCTCATTTGTTTCCAGCACTTTAAATTGCATGATTGTCTTTATCTTCTCTATTTACATGTGTGTATGAATAAGCATAGCCTGAATTTTGATTTGTAACAGATTGCTATGCCACTATAACTACCAACTTGAGTTTTGTAAAGTTCAAAGCAGTAAAGTATCATGATTATAAACAAACAAGGAATTAAAGAAGAACTTAGCATGTGCATACAAGTACTGGAAGGCTAGTATGGTTAATTGTTGCTCAATTGCATTAGATTTTATTTAATTGAAGTTTTCATCTAGGACATTTTATGAAATTTTTGGAATCATGAAAACCTTAAAGGAAGCAAATACAAATAAGGCAAGAAAGAAAAAGGGAAAAAATGAGAAAGCTGAAGGCTCTGAGTACTAATGGCAATTCGTTTGCTAAGTACTTGTGGTGTTTATGTATCAGGAAAAAAACTTGAAAACAAAACACTTAGGGTCAAGGCTAGGCTCAAGTACAAATGCACTCCCTCAAAGCTCAAGGCTCTGAGCATCAATGATTAGAGAGTAAAGAAAAAAACAAATTAGCTAAAAAGGACCTATAATTAAATGCTTGTGGTGCTTGTGTATCAAGTGGTAATACTTGAAAACAAAGCATTTAGAGTCCTAGCTTTGTTATCAACTCATGGGGAAAAGCACCCAAAAGGAGAAGCCAATAAGAAAATCAAAAGCTTGTTTCAAGGAAGAAATATAAGGAAAAGATTTTATAAATTGAGCTAGATAGA
The DNA here is from genome assembly GCF_003086295.3 of Arachis hypogaea. Classification (NCBI taxonomy): domain Eukaryota; kingdom Viridiplantae; phylum Streptophyta; class Magnoliopsida; order Fabales; family Fabaceae; genus Arachis; species Arachis hypogaea. Next base: position 99,593,246 of record NC_092050.1, on the reverse strand, counting down.
AGCATCAATCATTTACCTTTCTTTTGTGATTGTGGCATACATATAAAACTAGCCAACCATGAACATTGAGTTGCTATTCTTCTTACCTTGGATTGTCAATCTTTATTGCATGATTCTTTTCTTGCTTGGGGAAAAGCAAGGTTTAAGTTTGGTGTTGTGATGACATGCCATCATGTCATGTTTTTCTATGCTTCTTCATACAAGAAATTGATGATTAGTGCTTAAATATTGAATGCTTTTGTGCTTAAATGGTATATTTCTTTGATCTTTTGATTTTATAAATTTTGTAGGAAATAACAAAAAAAGAAGCAATAAAAGCACTAAAGGAAGAATCACACTCCCAAGGTGGCAAAAGAGTTAGAAACAAACTCAAAGAGGCTTCTGAGTTAAGCAAAGAGGATTTGTAACCCTGACCTCTTCACACTCCAACAAGAATAACTTGAGCTAAAAAACTCCAAAAGAGGTGATTTTAGTGGCATTGGAAAGTAGGAATCTAGAGCTTTCCAAGCATATATGGCACTGCATGGTGGACACTAAATTTGAGGGAGAAAACTTATCCCGAAAGTGCATAGATGAACATAGTATCAACCTGCAGTAAGGCCAGCTGACCTCTTCACATTCCAAGGAGGATAACGTGAGCTGTAGAGCATTAAATGTTGCACTCTCAAATGCATTGAAAAGTAGACATCCAAAGCTTTTCCATGATATATAATAGTATGGGGGTGAACATTAAGTTTTGGTTTCAGAAGCTGGCATTAACTTTGGCCTCCAAACAGTGCTCACTAAGTGAATGCCACGCTCACTAATTGAGCGTTTTCGGCCTCCGGAACAGCATGAGCATGCCTTCTTCAAAGGACCATAACTTGAGCTATAGATGTCCAATTGATGCGCTTCCAGTTGCGTTAGAAAGATGACATTTAGAGCTTTCCAATGATATATAACAATTTATATTTGGCATGAAATTTAAGCACAAGTGATAGGCATCTTTAAGGTCCAAAAACCACGCTCAATAGCCAAACAAGACTAGCGTTCACTTTGGAAGTGAGCGTGGTACTCACTTTTCTACCTTTTTCGTGACTTGCAAGCCTGGGCAAGGGAGAGCACTCAACCAACAGAGCCAGTGCTCAATAAGTGAACTTAGAGTTCACTAAGGCAACGCTCCTAGAGAAGGCTACATTGAGCACCAAGGGTAGCACTCAAAGAAGCAAACGTAGCGCTCACTTTTTCAACGTTTTCGTGACTTTTAACAAGGAAGAGTGCTCACCCAAGGTGTAGCGCTAAAAAAGTGAACTCAGCATTCACAAAGAGAACGCTGGCTAGTGAGAAAGGCGCACGTGAGGAAGCATGCAGGCAAAGTGAACGTGGAGTTCACAAAGTGAACTTAACGCTCCACTGGGAGCACCAAATGCATCATAATCCACTTAAACCAAGCGAACACCATCCGGATTCACTCTCATTCAAGGCCAAACCAACAAAAGCCCATTGGACATGACTCAAAGGCACAAGAAATAATTAGAATAGGAATTTCATTTGAATTATAATTTATTTTCAATTTCAATTTCATTTTCACTTTGTAAAGCCTATATAAAGGCATCAATTTTATTTCATTAGAAAAGGCTGGCTCTGCTAGAGAGCAATAGGAGTAGGAGTAGGATAGAATAGAAGACTCTCTTTGATACACATTTCTTTTTCTGCACTTTACATTTCAAGTATTGAATTCAATTTAGTTTATGAAATTTACATCTTCCTGCAATTCTGTTCTTCTGCACTTTCACATTTTCGTTTCCCTTGAGCTTGATTTACTTTTTTGCAAATCTACATTCTGCAACTTTACATTTCTGTTCTTGATTCAATCTGATTTACTCTTCCTACAAGTTTAATTTTCTGCAATTGCTCTAAGTCATGATTTATTGCTTCATTTAATTCCCTGCACCTATTTCCCTTTACATTTGCTCTAATTTACTTTTCTTGCTCTTTAAGATTCTATCAAATTTACTTCCTGCAATTTATAATTCCTACAATTTACATTCTATTGCTTCAATTTCATTCGATTCATCACTGTTAGCTTGACTAAACTAATCACCTCACTAAAGTTGCTTGATCCATCAATCCCTATGGGATCAACCTCACTCTTGTGAGTTATTACTACTTGATGCGACCCGGTACACTTGCCGGTGAGTTTGTGTGGAATCAATTTTTCCCTCGTCACTCATAGCAAAAGGGGTGAGAATTCATAGTAGTCTGAGAAATAAAAACTAATAAAAATAAATAAAAATAAACTCCTAAAACTAGAAACACTAACAAAGAAATGAAAAAGCAAGATTATTTACAATAACCAATAATAAGGCACACGTTTGCAATTCCCCGGCAACGGCGCCATTTTGACGAACGGATTTTTGCTAGTAAAGAATTCATAAATAAATTTTCGTTGCAAGTATAGTTTCTAAACCAACAATAATCCTTTCGTACAAAAACTTGTTTGTCACTAAAGCAAATCCAATAAAATTAATAACCGAAGTATTTAAACCTCGGGTCGTCTCTCAAGGAATTGCAGGGAAGTGTACTTATAATTGGTTATGAGGTTTTGTCTTTTTGGGGTTTTTGAATAAGGAACAAGAAAAGTAAATTGCAAGAAAATAAATTAATAATTAAGAAAACTCTTGGCAAGGTATGAGAATTAAACGTCCTATCCTAGTTATCCTTATCAATTGTGATGAGAATTGTTCGTTGCTCCCACTTAGTTAATCCTTACTAAATAAAGAAAAGTCAAGTGGACTAATCAAATTGATTCCTCAAGTCCTAGGCAACTCCTAAGGAAAGACTAGCTTTAGAGGGATCCAAACCAACCAACAAATTCCAATTATCAGTCAACAAAGGAGTTTGATAACTCAAGCATCTCCAATTAATCAATTCAAGCTAAGAATGTAAAAAGATAAATTAAAATCATAAATATGAAATACCTCAAATTGCATTAAACAAAGAAATCAAATCTAACATGGAGTTCATAAACTAAATTGGGAAAATAAATAAACTAGAATCCTAGAATAAATAAAAGTAGAAGAGAAATTAAATTAAAGGAACATTGAACCTGGAATTGAGAAGAAATAAACTTAAAACTAAGAGATATCCTAAAACCTAGAGAGAGGAGAGAGGCTCTCCTCTCTCTCTAGAAAAATACATCTAAACCCTAAATTGTGAATAATCAGAAGTGTCGAGTCTCTGCTTGTCCGCTGGCTTTAGTCTGCGTTTTTGGGCTGAAAACTGCGTCCAAACTCTGCCCAAAATCGCCCCCAGCATTTTCTGCGATTTCTGCAGGTAGCGCGTGTCACGCGTATGCGTCAGTCACGCGTACGCGTCGCTTGTCTTCTGCGCTAGTCACGCGCACGCATCAAGTACGTGCACGCGTCGTTGTGCAAACTCCAATTCACGCGTACGCGTCAGGTACGCGCACGCGTCGATCCTTGCTTATTGTCTCCTTTATTTCTTGTGTTTCTTCCATTTTTGCAAGCTTTCTTTCTATCTTCTAAGCCATTCCTGCCCCATAAAGCCTGAAAACACTTAACGCACAGATCACGGCATCGAATGGTAATGAGAGAGGATTAATAATTAACAATTTTAAGGCCAAAGAAGCATGTTTTCAATCATAGCACAGAATTTGGAAGGAAAATGTAAAACATGCGAATTATATGAATAAGTGTGAGTTTAGTGGATAAAATTCACTCAATTAAGTACAAAATGTACCACGAAATAGTGGTGCATCACTCCACTTCCGGCTTTATTTGATGAGCTGTCAACATAGAGGTTCCAGTTAGCGGGAGTGCCTGGGGTGTCAGTGTACTCTGCGATGAAGTCAGCCAGGTATTGCGACTTGATAGCTGTCCGAGTTTCGTACTTAAGGTCAAATTCGGACAACTCCACTGCCCATTGTAGGATTCTTCCAGCTAAGTCGATTTTTTGTAGGATGCCTTTTTTGGGTTGGTTAGTCCGTATTCTGATGGTGTGCGCATGAAAGTATGGTCAGAGTCGTCAAGAGGTGAGTATGAGGGCGTAGGCAAACTTCTCTATCTTTTGATAGTTTAGTTCAGCCCCTTGTAAAGCCTTACTGATAAAGTAGATGGGCTGTTGTCCGTTCTCATCCTCCCTGACTAGGGCTGAGGCTATTGCCTGATTTCCCACGGCGAGGTAAAGGGTTAATTCTTCTCTTTACCGGGGTGGAGTTAAGATGAGTGGCTGTCCCAAAAATGTCTTGAAGTCTTGGAAGGCTTGTTCACATTCTGGGGTACATTCAAACCTCTTTCCTTTCCTTAATGTTGCGTAGAAAGGAAGAGATCTTAAGGCCAATCCAGCTAGGAGTCTAGACAGAGCCGACAGTCTTCTGTTGAGCTGTTGTACCTCCTTGATACAAGTTGGGCTTTTCATGCTGAGTATGGCCTGACATTTATCTAGGTTTGCTTCAATCTCTCTCTGGGTGAGCATGAAGCCCAAGAATTTGCTAGCCTCTACCGCGAAAGTGCACTTTGCGGGATTTAGCCTCATCCCATGCTTTTCTATAGTGTCAAACACTTCAGCGAGGTCGAGTAGTAACGCTTCTTCTTTTTGTGTCTTTATCAACATGTCGTTGACGTAGACCTCCATCAGTTTTCTGATGTGGTTGGCAAAAATTTTATTCATCAATCTCTGGTATGTAGCCCCTGTGTTCTTGAGTCCAAATGGCATAACTACGTAGCAGTAGTTTGCCCTTGGAGTTAGGAACGAGGTTTTCTCTTGGTCGAGTTGATACATCGGTATTTGGTTGTACCCTGAGTAGGCGTTCATGAAGGAAAGGTACTTGTATCCTGATGAGGCATCGACTGGGGGTATCTATATTCGGGAGTAGATAGGGATCTTTTGGGCAGGCTTTGTTGAGGTCGGTGTAATCAGTGCACATCCGCCACTTTCCATTTGACTTTTTGACCAGTACGACATTGGCCAGCCATAATGGGTACTTGACCTCCCTTATAAACCCTGCTTCTAATAAGGCTTGTACCTATTCCTCCACAGCTTGCGATCTTTTTGGGTAGAGCTTTCTACGTTTCTGTCGTACTGGTCGAGATCTAGGGTATACTGCCAATTTATGGCACATTAGTCCGGGATCAATACCAGGCATGTCGGCGGCCTTCCAGGCGAATAGGTCAGAATTCGCCCTTAAGAACTTTGTCAGCAGCTCCTTTAAGTCTCCTTTTAGGTTCGCCTCTATGTTTGTTGTTTTGTCTTGGGTATCTCCAATCTAAACTTCATCGTTCTCACCTTCCGATTGGGGCCGAAGTTCTTCGCGAGCTCGAGTTCCCCCGAGTTCAATAGTGTTGGCTTCTTTTCCTCTGGGGTCACCCTTAAGGTTCAGACTTTCGTTATAACAGCATCGCGTGAGTTTTTGGTCTCCCTTTACAGTGGCGATCCCTTCTGGTGTTGGGAACATCAAGCATAGGTGTGGAGTGGAGACCATCGCGGCGAGCTGCTTTACCGTTGTCCAGCCTATGACGGCATTGTATGCGGAGCTCATGTCGACTACGATGTAGTCTATACTTAACGTTCTAGACCGTGTTCCTTTTTCGAAGGTTGTGTGTAGTGGGATGTACCCAAGTGGTTGGATTGGGGTATCTCCGAGCCCGAATAGGCTATTAGGATATGCTCTGAGCTCTTTTTCTTGTAGGCTGAGCTTGTCGAAAGCGGATTTGAACAGGATATCCGTAGAGCTTCCTTGGTTTGCCAGTGTTCGGTGGAGATTGGCATTGGCGAGTATGATGGTAATGACCACGGGTCATCATGCCCCGGGATAATGCCTGTGGTGTCTTCTTGAGTGAAGGTAATAGCGGGGAGGTCGACCGACCTGTCCTGTCGTCCGACATGGTACACCTTTTTAAGGTGTCTTTTGTGGGATAACTTAAAGATCTCTCCTCCTGCGAATCCTCCGTTTATCATGTGAATATGTCTCTCAGGGGTGTGAGGGGGACATTCAGCTCGTTCGCTCTCTTCATCCCTTCTTCTCTTTTTTGGTTCGTCCGTTCTATTGGCTAAGAATCGATCTAGTCTCCCTTCTCGTGCCAATTTTTCTATGACGTTCTTCAGGTCGTAGCATTCATTGGTAGGATGCCTATAGATTTGGTGGTACTCGTAATACTCTGTCCGACTTCCTCCTTTCTTGTGTTTAATTGGGCGAGGGGGTGGGATTTTCTCAATATTGCATATCAGGGACACCCGGAGAGGGGTGTAGTTGTGGTACTTTCTGGGTTTCTCAGTAGGTTGGTCTTCTTTTTCCTGGACTCTTTATCTTTGTCCCGAAGTGGGTAGGAGAATCTGGTCTTTGAGGCTTCTCCTAATCGGGAGTTCTCCTCCATATTGATGTACTTTTCCGCCCATTCTTGTACCTTGTTAAGGGATGTTGGGTGTTTCTTGGATATGGAATGGCTAAAGGGTCTTTCCCGCAGACCGTTGATGAGTCCCATAATTGTTTAATAAGGGTCCTTTCCCGGCAACGGTGCCATTTTGATGAGCTATATTTTGTCGGTATAGAATTGTCCAATAGGATTATGTCGTGAGTATAGTCTAAAACAACAAGCTATAACACATCAAACATAGAAAATGTGTGTCCACAATTCAAAATCAATAACCGAGAGTAGTAGTCCCGAGTCGTTCTCCCTAGGAGTTGCCCTAGGATGCACATCATTGGTTAGGAGTTCTCTGGTTGTTTGAAGTTGAATACGAGAAATGTAAACAAACTTGCATAAAAGCAATGAATAAATAACAAGTAGGCTAAGGGACACTAGAAATTGAACCAAACAAGAGTGAATGACAATCAATCAATGTAAAGGCCTTGGCTAGGGTTAGGAATTGGAATTCATATCCTCATTACTCCAACAATTGTGATAAGAATTGGTCATTGCTCCACATTGTTAACCTCTAACTATGAAGGAAAGTAAAGTGGAGATAATCAATTTGAGTCCACAAGTCCTAGTCAAATCCTAAGGAAAGACTAGAGTTAATGTCATTCAAATCAATTAGCAATTTCCAAATATCAATTAACAAAAGGCTTTGACAATTCAAGTGTCTCCAATTATCCAACCCCTAAGCCAAGAGTGAAAATCTACTCCATAGCTATAGTTGACATTTTCTCAAATATTTGGTGAACAAGAATGAAAAACATTGTGAAATTGAGAAGAGAATTTGAATTCAAGCTATCTAATACAAGCAATCAACAACAATAAAGTAATTCATAACAATGAACATGAAATTCCTCAATGCATTAATAGAAATCAAAGTAACGAGATCCAAATCTAAGATCTACAATGCTAGAGTAATAAGAACACTAAATTGAGAGTAGAAGAGTGAGATCTACAAACTAGAACAATGTAGAATTGAAATTAAATTCAGATCTAACCAAAGGATCCAAGTGAAATTGGAATTGAGAAAGCCAAAACCTAGAGAGAAGTTAGAGTTTCTCTCTCTAGAAACATGAACTCCAAACTAACTACCAAAATATCTAAATGTGTGTAATAATGTGAATTCCCTTCAATCCTTGGTCCTTTAAGGTTTTTTCCCTCTAAAATTCAGCTCAAAACTGGGCCTCAAGCTCCTCAGAAGTCGCCAGTCACGATTTCACTAAAGAAGTCACGTGCCGAGCATCACACGTACGCGTCGTCTGGGTTTTTGCAATCCACGCGTACGCGTCAGGCCTGCGTACGCATGGATGAGAATTCTGCCCAGCCACGCATATGCGTCTACATTTCACGCCAATCCCAAATTCAGGCTCCCATGCGTGCATGTCGGCTTCGCGTGCGCGTCGATGCCAATGCTCCAAAGCTCCATTTTTTATGCTCCTTCCACTTATGCATGCTTCCTTTCTCTCTTCTAGACCATTCTTGCCCCTATAAACTCTGAAATTACTCAACAAACGATTCACAGCATCGAATGGTAATAGAGAGAGATTAAAATATTGTTTATTTAGGGCCTAAAAAGCATGTTTTCAATCATTAAGCAAAATTTGGAAGAAGACACAACAACCATTCATTTTATATGGATAAGTGTGATAGAATGTTGATAGAACCCTCCAAATTCTACACAAAATAAACCCTAAAATTGGGGTTCATCAAATTGCTGCTTCTGTAGGGAGATTCTGTATGTCGAGGCATGCTTTATTAAATCTTTCCATGTAACTGCAGAGGCTTTTCCGATCTCCTTGTTTAATCCCTAGCAGGCTTGGAGCGTGCTTGGTTTTGTCTTTCAAGATGGAGAACCTGGCTAAAAACTTCTTGGTGAGGTCATCAAAGTTTGTGGTCGACCTTGGTAGCAGGCTGTCGAACCACTTTATCGTCATTTTGATTAAGGTGGTCGGGAAGGCTTTGCAAGAGGTTGTGTCTGAGGCTCTGTAAGGTACATCCGGCTTCTGAAGTTGCTGAGGTGATGACTTGGGTCGGACGTACCATCGTATGGGGTCATGTCAGAGGCTTTGAAGTCCTTCGGGACTTTAGCCTTCATGATTTCTTTTGTGAACGGGTCTTGGTCCTTGTGGGGGCTATCTTCGCAGTTAGACCAAGCGATTTTAGTTTTGAGGTCGGCTTCGAGCTTCAAAAGTTTGTCTTCCAGCTCTCGTCGCCGTCTTGTTTTTCTCCGGCGATCTCGTTCGGCTTCGCACTGACGTTCAGCTTCTTGTTCGAGCTACTTGAGGTGATCCTGCTGTTCACGAATGGCATCTAAAATTTCTGTGTTTTTATTCTTCTTATCTCCCTTGGATTGGTGTGTATCCTTTGAGGAGTTTGGTGTGGCATGCGTGTTCTTAAGCGGCATTCCTTCTTCTAATCTCGAGTTAAGGTTGTTGTCAGGATTGCTTGCCATGGTGATGGGATGACTTCCAGGTTCCCCGGCAATGGCACCAATGTTCCGAGGGTTACCTGAAATAGGGAGATCGATCTTGGATGAGATCTTCTGGACTGATCGAGGTTGCCTCGCCCGACTTGTTGGAATAGGAGGCACTGCTAGTCCTCGTCATCGGGGCATGATACCTGCAAGAGACTCCGATGCTTAAGTCAGTACGGGCTTTAGGCAGGTTTTTAGTAAAATTGGAGTATGAGTTATACCTGGGTGCTCCAGTGTATTTATAGTAGTGTTTGATGATCTTCCTTTGAGAAAAGTTTGTTATCTTATCTTATCTTTTGCGGGCAAGATCATCATCTTTGAGTGAGGGTTGAATTATATGAGGTTGAATTATTGAGTGAGGGTTTGGCTTCTTCCATGCAAGATTCAGTGTTTCTTCCTTGCTTTGGGAAGAAGGAGAGCTGATGCTCTTCATATATAAGGGGTTGGATTGGGCCTTGGGCCCAATACAGGCCCGGTTCGCCCGATTCGGCCCAATCTTGGGCCAAATTCTTTAAAATTAGTGTCAAAATTTTTGTTTTGATAAGCTCTACCCTACTAAACTATAAAATTTTATTTTCTAATTTCTTAGATTAATAATTAGTTTATTAGCTAATTATTTATTAATTTTTTGGGTTTTATATCCTACCCCCCTAATAGAAATTTTTGCCCTCGAAAATTTGCTCTTAAATCTTCACATACGCTCCCTTAGATTTAACCGACCTCTTATCATTCATTTTGCCATTCTCCCAATATGAATTCAAACACAAATTCACATTCTCTAGTCTCAGGTACAACATCATAAACTTAATTCAAGCCTACCTATACCCGTCTATTTCATTCTTAGTTTCGTCTAACTATTTCTTGTTGACTACAAACTCCCTTATCCTCCAAGGATCCTATCTAAACCAATATCGATCTCTAATCCTTCTCAACTATCTCGAACACTAATCAATTTTCCAATCTCTTAGTCTAATTCAATTTGTTATAGCCTAAATCACACATACTTTTACTCGTTGATCCTACACCGATTCCTCAAGATACCTCCATATCCTAAAACGCTTTCCTCACGTTGCTATAATTTTAGAGCCACCAAAATCACCGTGCTTCCGCAGCATCACTCTGATTATCAACTACTAAGAACTTAACCCTTCTCTTGCGTCCATCAGAACCTCCTGGAATTTCTTGAACTTTTCTAATGAAACGCTATCAAGCCTTTGCTCAGCCACACGAGTTCTAATCCTTAGTTGTTTCCACCACCTAATCCATTTCCACCTCCATCACCATTCCTAGGTTATCTGCTCCATCTCCTTCAGTAATAGTTCGCACAACATCAGCAATAAAATTAGCTGTATAATCTCGCTCGCGTCCACAAGATGTCCTTTTGGTCTTGTCTACACCGAACAATTGATATTAAGGTGATCAGTCTTAATATCGAAAGTCTAGTGCTTTTAATCTCCGAAAGTAATTCTCATGAATATTTATGCTATATATGTCAAGCAGACATCCTAAGTAGCATGTACAAACAGCCAGAGTATGCTCAAAACCATAGCCAGTCCGTTCCCCAGGCTCTATGGGAACGAACTGCTCTAATACCATAATGTAACACCCTACCACACGGAGTCTTATGCTTAAGTCATAAAACTGAGGTGGTGAGGTACTATGACCTCTAAAAATAAAAGATATATATATAAAATATAGTTGAAAAAGTTTTATATCTAGGAGCCTTTGAAGGAAAGTTTAAAACAAAAGTCGTAATGCTCACATAAACAAAAAACTTGCGTACGAAGAAACGTAAGATATATATGTGTGTGTGTGTGTGTGTGTGTGTGTGTGTGTGTGTGTCTATATATATATATATATATATATATATATATATATATAAGAGGATCCCAAAATGACCCAAAGCAGAAAACGACAACCTGTTTCTCAAAGTCAACCTCTAAGAAGGACGAACATAAAATACAAGGTGGAGAATCTATATACATACATAAATATAAACAAAGATACAACCTTGAGTCCCGAGAGTTATTCGCTTCATCAGTGGCTCCAGAATACAGAGTGGTGCTTCTCAACCTGCATCTGAAAAACAACAATATTACATGGGATGAGAACCGGGGGTTCTCAGTATGGTTAAGGTGCCCACATATATAATAAATAAGGTCACGGAAAAGCCAGAGACAATCCTAGAACACCGATACCCAAATTATAACACCTAAAGGGATAAACTGAACCATAAATTTGGTAAAACTCTCTAAGGTGCCCATGTCACAGTATAACTCTAACCATGTAGTTTACTTTCACTTACACCTAACATTCTATACATCTTACCACCCACTAACAAGTCATTGCTAACCAACCCTTATCACTGATCCAACCAGTCTTGGCCTATGGCCCAAATCAAACTAGCTCAGTTTCCGGCCTAAATAAACTCAACCCAATCTCTGGCCCATATCAAAACAAATCATCATTACTATTTGTCCACCATCAGAGTACTCAAAACAGAAAGACAATCACAAACACAAGCAAATACCAAACAAACACATTTAAGGAGCAGTTACAGCAAGTATCACAGTTACCAATTAAACATAATTTATCATATAGGCAAACCAAAACAATTATGCACACCCAAACAACAAATAAATGCACATAATGCATGCCTGTTCTACTGACTGTGAGCTCACGTGTCAGTTAAACTGCCAGAACCTGACACATCCGGTAGCTAACTGGTGCACGAAATTGTGATCATCAACAATGGCGCCAAAGACTTGGAGCTTTCAAACGTGAATCACACTTTGTCACAATTCCGCACAACTAACCAGCAAGTGCACTGGGTCGTCCAAGTAATACCTTACGTGAGTAAGGGTCGATCCCACGGAGACTATCAGCTTGAAGCAAGCTATGGTCATCTTGTAAATCTCAGTCAGGCGGATTCAAATGGTTATGGAGAAGTGACAATTAAAAGATAAACATAAAATAAAGATAGAGATAGAGATAGAGATACTTATGTAATTCATTGGTAGGAATTTCAGATAAGCGTATGAAGATGCTTTGTTCCTCTTGAACCTCTGCTTTCCTATTGCCTTCTTCCAATCATTCATACTCCCTTCCATGGCAAGCTTTATGTTGGGCATCACCGTTGTCAATGGCTACTTCCCGTCCTCTCAGTGAAAATGTTCCAAATGCGCTGTCACCGCACGGCTAATCATCTATCGGTTCTCGATCATGTTGGAATAGGATCCATTGATCCTTTTGCGTCTGTCACACGCCCAACACTTGCGAGTTTGAAGCTCGTCACAGTCATCCCTTCCCAGATCCTACTCGGAATACCACAGACAAGGTTTAGACTTTCTGGATCTCAGGAATGGCTGCCAATTGATTCTAGCCTATACCATGAAGGTTCCAATCTTAGATTAGAAACCCAAGAGATACGCATTCAAGCCCTTGCTAGTAGAACAGAGGTGGTTGTCAGGCACATGTTCATAGGTGAGAATGATGATGAGTGTCACGGATCATCACATTCATCAAGTTGAAGAACGAATGAATATCTTAGAGAAGAAGTACGCGTGAATTGAATAGAAAAACAATAGTAATTGTATTAATTCATGAAGACCAGCAGAGCTCCACACCTTAATCTATGGTGTGTAGAAACTCCACCGTTGAAAATACATAAGTACAGGGTCTAGGCATGGCCGCATGGCCAGCCTCCCGAAACGTGAACATAGGCAGTGTTTGGTTGTTGTCTCAAAAAAATAGAGACATAGACACAAAGACATAAATACACATGAACACAAAGATACACAAATTTTATAACATGTTTGGTGATAATACACAAGACACATGTATTTAATTCAAAAGTCCATTTTATTCCCAGACTAAAACAACTCAAGTGTTAAAGATAAAGGATAATGGTTGGAATTTTAAAAAATAATTAGGGATAGAATTGGAAAAATCTGTGTCTCATGGGTTATGTCTTAGTGTCACAGCTTGAGAGAGATACACTAAATACATGTCTTTTATGTGCATCTGTGTGTAACCGTGTCTTTTAAAATTTTATGTCTCAGCAACTAAACGGTGTACATGTACCACCGTGTCCATGTCTCTGATGGACATAGACATTAACCAAACAGAGCCATAAAGATCAAAAGATATATGAAAGTCTGTGTGTGTGTGTGTGTGTGTGTAATAGCAAAAGGTCCTATTTATAGAAAACTAGTAGCCTAGGGTTACAGAAATAGGTAATTAATAAAGAAATCTTCTTCCGAGCCCACTTGGTGTGTGTTTGGGCTGAGCATTGAAGCTTCCATGTATAGAGACTTTTCTTGGAGTTAAACGCCAGCTTTTGTGCCAGTTTGGGCGTTTAACTCCAGCTTTTATGCCAGTTCTATCGTTTTGACGCTAGAATTTCTATGCTGAATTGGAACGCCAGTTTGGGCCATCAAAGCTTGAGCAAAGTATGGATTATTATATATTGCTGAAAATCCCAAGATGTCTACTTTTCAACGCAATTGAGAGCGTGCCAATTAAGCTTCTATAGCTCCAGAAACTCCACTTCGAGTGTAGGGAGGTCAGAATCCAACAGCATCTGCAGTCCTTTTTCAGCCTCTGAATCAGATTTTTGCTCAGGTCCCTCAATTTCAGCCAGAAAATACCTGAAATTACAGAAAAACACACAAACTCATAGTAAAATCCAGAAAAGTGAATTTTAAATAAAAACTAATAAAAATATAATAAAAACTAACTAAAATATACTAAAAACATACTAAAAACAATGCTAAAAAGCGTATAAATTATCCGCTCATCACTAACCTGGACATTGGTCTTTAGGTTGCTGGTGCGCATAAACTAGTTATGCTACGATTTAGGAAATTGCACGATCGGCAAAATTCCTTCCGGCAAGTGCACCGGTTATCGTCAAGTAAAAACTCACAATAGAGTGAGGTCGAATCCCACAAGGATTGGTTGAGTGAGCAATTCGGATTAGAAGTGTGTTCTAGTTGAGCGGAATCAAGATTGAGATGAGAATTACGGAATGTAAAATTGGCGGGAAAAGTAAATGACAAGAAATTGAAATGGCGGAATCTTAAATTGCATGAATTAAAGAGCAGAAACTAAATTGCTGAAATTAAAAGGGAATGGGGGTGATTGCATGAATTGAGTTGCAGAATGTAAAGAGAAGATGGAAATCAGAATTGGGGGATTCATTGGGTTATAGGAGATATTGAGATCTCCGAATCAAAACATGTTTATCTCTTCCTCAAGCAATGCGTTCATTGAATTTTGCTTGGCAATCTTATATGATTGGATCCCAATCCCTTGGCTCACCAATTCTCTCTAAAAATGAACAAATTCCCAATCCCTTGGTTTAAATGTTCATAAGAAGAGATGATGCTCGATCACTGATTATACCACACAGTTTCATGAACCACAATTTGGTAGGATTACATGTCACAATATCCATCCAAACCCCAATCCAATTCACTGTGAGAAAGCTTCTCTAGCATGAATCCTCCATTCCTTTCCCAAGGTTCCGAAGGATTCCAATTATGGGTAGTTTCTTTCCCAAGACAACTACCCAATGGAATTAGATCGAGAAGCTTTCTAACAAAATTCAAGAGAAAAGATTGAAGAAGAAGATAAACTATTATTGATTCATTGAATTACAATAGAGCTCCCTAACCCAATGAAAGGGGGTTTAGTGAGTCATAGCTCTGAATTCAATTACAAAGATATGAAAACTAGCTAAAAGTGAAAGTAAAGTCCCTCCTAACTTAAATTCTATCCTATTTATACACTTTCTATATTGAGCTTCTGTTGTGTTTCTTGGGCTTTGAGGCCTCTCCATGCTTTCCTTTTGCCTTGGGTTTATGATCCATAATCTTGATGAGGCTGTTGATCCAAGTTCTGTAACATTTATTGAGCCAACTTAGTGATAATCAAATAATAATACATGACTCAACAAATTGAAATTTCAGACTCATCAATCCTTCAGGCCCAATCCCATAAACCATGATATTCAATTGGGTTTCATGCCAGAGTAAGTTTAAGTTAATGTTTGTGCTCAAAAACTAACTTAAACCGCAATATTTTTGGCCCAGAAACCTTTTCCAAGAGTGGCGTTTAAGTTGTAGTTTAAGCTTAAACTGCAGCTTAAACGCCAGACACTTCCAGTGAAGCCTTTTGTAGAAGCACGTTTAAGCTTTAGTTTAAGGTTAAACTGAAGCTTAAACGTGGAAATGGAAGAAGGCATCCCTGGAGAGTCATGTAGTCGAACACGTTTAAGCTTCAGTTTAAGGTTAAACTGAAGCTTAAACGTGGAGATAGGAAGGGCAGCCCTGGAGGTTAAACGCCAGAAATGGGAAGTGCACCAGGGAGCCATTTCCACGTTTAAGCTCCAGTTTGACCTTAAACTGGAGCTTAAACGTGTTCGACCAAGTTCTTCCTCCAGGGTTGCTTTCTCCATTTCCACGTTTAAGCTCCAGTTTAACCTTAAACTGGAGCTTAAACGTGTTCGACACCTCCAGGGCTACATTTCTCAGCTTCCACGTTTAAGCTCCAGTTTAACCTTAAACTGGAGCTTAAACGTGTTCGACCTCCAGGGCTGCCCTTCCTATCTCCACGTTTAAGCTTCAGTTTAACCTTAAACTGAAGCTTAAACGTGTTCGACTACATGACTCTCCAGGGCTGCCTTCTTCCATTTCCACGTTTAAGCTTCAGTTTAACCTTAAACTAAAGCTTAAACGTGCTTCTACAAAAGGCTTCACTGGAAGTGTCTGGCGTTTAAGCTGCAGTTTAAGCTTAAACTACAACTTAAACGCCACTCTTGGAAAAGGTTTCTGGGCCAAAAATATTGCGGTTTAAGTTAGTCTTTGAGCACAAACATTATCTTAAACTTACTCTGGCATGAAACCCAATTGAATATCATGGTTTATGGGATTGGGCCTGAAGGATTGATGAGTCTGAAATTTCAATTTGTTGAGTCATGTATTATTATTTGATTATCACTAAGTTGGCTCAATAAATGTTACAGAACTTGGATCAACAGCCTCATCAAGATTATGGATCATAAACCCAAGGCAAAAGGAAAGCATGGAGAGGCCTCAAAGCCCAAGAAACACAACAGAAGCTCAATATAGAAAGTGTATAAATAGGATAGAATTTAAGTTAGGAGGGACTTTACTTTCACTTTTAGCTAGTTTTCATATCTTTGTAATTGAATTCAGAGCTATGACTCACTAAACCCCCTTTCATTGGGTTAGGGAGCTCTATTGTAATTCAATGAATCAATAATAGTTTATCTTCTTCTTCAATCTTTTCTCTTGAATTTTGTTAGAAAGCTTCTCGATCTAATTCCATTGGGTAGTTGTCTTGGGAAAGAAACTACCCATAATTGGAATCCTTCGGAACCTTGGGAAAGGAATGGAGGATTCATGCTAGAGAAGCTTTCTCACAGTGAATTGGATTGGGGTTTGGATGGATATTGTGACATGTAATCCTACCAAATTGTGGTTCATGAAACTGTGTGGTATAATCAGTGATCGAGCATCATCTCTTCTTATGAACATTTAAACCAAGGGATTGGGAATTTGTTCATTTTTAGAGAGAATTGGTGAGCCAAGGGATTGGGATCCAATCATATAAGATTGCCAAGCAAAATTCAATGAACGCATTGCTTGAGGAAGAGATAAACATGTTTTGATTCGGAGATCTCAATATCTCCTATAACCCAATGAATCCCCCAATTCTGATTTCCATCTTCTCTTTACATTCTGCAACTCAATTCATGCAATCACCCCCATTCCCTTTTAATTTCAGCAATTTAGTTTCTGCTCTTTAATTCATGCAATTTAAGATTCCGCCATTTCAATTTCTTGTCATTTACTTTTCCCGCCAATTTTACATTCCGCAATTCTCATCTCAATCTTGATTCCGCTCAACTAGAACACACTTCTAATCCGAATTGCTCACTCAACCAATCCTTGTGGGATTCGACCTCACTCTATTGTGAGTTTTTACTTGACGATAACCGGTGCACTTGCCGGAAGGAATTTTGCCGATCGTGTAATTTCCTAAATCGTAGCATAACTAGTTTATGCGCACCAAGTTTATGGCGCCGTTGCCGGGGATTGGTTTTCGATTGACAATTCTCAAATTGGAAGTTAACTAGATTGAG
This sequence comes from Arachis hypogaea, assembly GCF_003086295.3. NCBI lineage: Eukaryota > Viridiplantae > Streptophyta > Magnoliopsida > Fabales > Fabaceae > Arachis > Arachis hypogaea. Next base: position 99,576,187 of record NC_092050.1, on the reverse strand, counting down.
CATTTTTTTTCTGTTTTGAATAATTCAGTACAAGTTATTTGTTGAATTTTAATTTCTGCACTCGGTTACATGCTTTCTTTCTTTATGCCTTTAAATTCAAGCAACTAACTCACTGACTCACTAACTGTTTGAATTAATTCCTCAATTGCTCTAACCATACTCTTCCATTAACCAAGAGTATTTCACTTGTTTGTTGCCTGTGCTGTGTTCTTGTATGACAGGTAGGAGAGGAGAGACATCAACTCCTCCATATACCGAACCAGAGAGGACCCTTCATAGACTTAGAAAGGAAGCAAGAGGGAAGAGAATACTGGGAGAAGAAGAATCTGAAGGAGAATCTGAGGACAATTTTGAGGAAGCTCTAGATCTCAACATGGATAGAGAAGTTCACAACCATGAGAGAGCTGATGGAAACAATGCCATTCCTGAGAGGAGGGTTCTTAGTTCATACATAAACCCAACCTCTGGGAATTGTGGTAGCAGCATCCAGAAACCACCCATTCAGGCCAACAATTTCGAGCTCAAACCACAGCTAATATCACTGGTGGAGAATCATTGTTCATTTGGTGGAAGTGCTAATGAAGATCCCAACCAACATCTCACAAAATTCCTGAGAATTTATGACACTGTGAAGTCCAATGGAGTCTAGGAAGATGCCTATAAACTGCTTTTGTTCCCATTTTCACTTAGGGACAAAGCAGCTAAGTGGCTGGAATCATTCCCAAGGGGGAGTCTAACAACATGGGATGAGGTGGAAAGCAAGTTTCTGGCACGTTTCTACCCCCCACAAAAGGTCAATAGGCTTCGATCTGAGGTTCAAACTTTTAGACAACAAGATGGTGAAACTCTCTACGAGGCATGGGAGAGATTCAAGGATTTGACAAGGAAATGCCCACCAGACATGTTCCATGATTGGGTGCAATTGCATATTTTCTATGATGGACTCTCTTATGAATCAAGGAAGGCTGTAGACCATTCATCAGGAGGTTCATTGAACAGGAAAAAGACTGTGGAAGAGGCCATTGAAGTGATTGAGACAGTGGCTGAGAATGAGTACTACTATGCATCAGAAAGGCACAACACTAAGGGAGTCATGGAGCTGAACCATGTTGATACAATTCTAGCCCAAAACAAGGTGTTTGCCAAGCAACTAGTAGAGCTTACCAGGCAATTAGAAACAAAGCAAGTGGCTGCAATTCACACACAAGATCAAGAGGAAGTAAGCATTGAAGGAGGTGATTGGGAAGAGGCCAACTATGTGGGAAACCAACAAAGGCAATCATATGATCCACACTCCAACACTTACAACCCAGGATGGAAAAATCACCCAAACTTTGGGTGGGGGAACCAACAAACCCAACCACAAAACCACAAACCTTACAACCACAACCAACATAACAATTCCACATACCAAAACTCCAACCAAAGATCATACCAAACCACACAAAACACTTACCCCCAACCATCATATCATAGCCAAAATAATCAACCTACTCAACTTAATCCGAACCAACAATTTCAAGATCAATTAAACCGGATAGAAGGAATGATGGCAACCATGAGTCAAGACATAACCGAATTGAAAAGCTTCAGGGATGATGTGAGAGCTACCTTAAGAAACCATGGTGAAAAACTCAAGAGGATGGAGTCTCAAGTAGGAGAGCTATCTCAACAGGCCGTCAAATCAACTGCAGTGTTCCCTAGTGACACAGAAAAGAATCCTAAAGGGGAACAAAAGAGAGTGAGATGGGAAGAATGCAAGGCCATCACCATATTGAAGGAAGTTTCAGAAGAAGAAGGAATCAGGCCCTCAGAGCAGGAGCCAGAAATCTTGAAGGAAGGTGTGGAAGAAGTTAAGCAGGAAAGTGGAACTGAGCAAGCCAAGGAACTGCAAAAAGGCATGCTGGAAATATACCAACCAAAAGCACCATTTCCTCAGAGGTTAGGAGGAGGTGAAAAAGGGAAAACCTATTCAAGGTTTTTAGAGACATTTAACTCTCTCCATGTCAATATTCCCTTTCTTGAGATTCTCCATCAAATGCCTACACACATCAAGTACTTAAAGGAATTGTTAAGCAAGAAAAGAGTTTTGAAGGGAGGACAAACGGTAACAATGAACAAAGAATGCAGTGCTCTCATCAAGAAGGACACACTCTCTAAGAAAACGGACCCAGGAAGTTTTCATATCCCTTGCATCATAGGGGAAACAAAAATTGACAGAGGATTCTGTGATTTAGGAGCTAGCATAAATGTGATGCCTCTAACTCTTATGAAGAGGCTACAACTGAATGAGGTGAGATCCACTGATGTAATCATACAACTGGCTGACAAAACTCAGAAGCGAGCTGAAGGGGTAGTTGAAAATGTGCTGGTGAAAGTGGGGGATTATTATTTCCCCACAGACTTTGTCATTGTGGACATGGAGGAAAGCTACTTACACCCTATCATTCTGGGCAGACCATTTCTAGCCACTACTAGAGCACTCATAGATGTAGAACAAGGAGAGCTAATTCTGAGAATACATGATGAACAGCTCATTTTCAAAGTTTTCAAACCTGCATCTGAGCCTGAACCAGAACCTGAAAAGCCTAAGGATAATAGTAGCCATCTGTGTTTTGAGGAAAGTAATCCAGCAGCTGAAACTCTAAAACAGTCCTTGGAAGGCAAACAAGAGTTGCAAGAGTTAAAGCCACAAGAATCAATGGAAACAGATCAGAAGGATCCTCCTGACATAAGGGTCAATGAAGAAATCCTCAAGAGAAAGGGAAGAATGATAGGGAAATTGCCAAGAGGGTGGAGAAACAAGAAAATTCCCACTGAAGGTTTTTCTCCGGGAGATAACGTGATATCAAGTCATTATCTGCCAATCCCACCTGGCCTCAAAACCATTCCTTCCCAGCTCCCTCAAGTGTTCACAATCAGGAAAGTTCTTTCTATGGAACATTTAGAGGCCATGAATGAATCAAGTGGGGACGTTTTCATAGTGAGAGGAGAAGACGTCAAGCACTACAATCCACCCTAACAAGGGACAACCGTCAAGCTAGTGACGTTAAAGAAGCGCTTCATGGGAGGCAACCCATGTTTTTAATATCCTTACCTTTTTTGTTTTGTTGTGCATCTAATAAAACATGGTTTCTTATGCATGAACTTGAATCCTCAGGACAACTGCTGAAAGAGTGCACTAAACATTGCATGTAAAATGCAATTTGTCTCTAAGTTTGGTGTGCCTGAAGGCACCCCAAATTTTATTCAAAATGCATTCAATTTTTCATTCAAAGTGCACAACCAAAGATTAAGTTTGGTGTTCCTCTTTGAACACGGTTCATGAAAGGCAAGAAGTTCCTCTGGATTTCGAAATTCATGACAAGTATACCATTCGCATGTTTTAATGCTTTGGTTTCAATTACTTAGGGTAGTAAATTTGTTTAGAATCAAAGAGCCAAGGTGACTATGATTTATTAGAATTAAGCACATTCATTAAGGACAACCAATATGGATTTCATGTCATCAGGAGACTTGACCAAACACTAAGTTTGGTGTCCAAATAATAAGTGTGCATACATGTAGAAGTCACGGCTATAAGCTCATAAAGACAATCATTGATTTACATGTGCAAGTACTATTCATAATTCACATGGACCGAAAAATGATAGCAAAATTGTTTGTTTGTGCAGGTACAAAAGAAAAGACAAAAATGGAGGAAAAAGACAAAGGGAGGTACGGTGCTTGGTCAAAAAGAAAATTCACAAGTCTTTGAAACTAACACATGGGAAAAGGAAGTTCTGCAAGAAACGATAGCTACATGTACAACCTAATGCACCCAGAATACTTCCAAGAAAATGAAAAGCAATTCGTCCTTCTCCCTAATTCATATATTTACCATCAAGCCACCCTTCACAAATCACCCTAGCCGTCCATTTTGCACTTACGGGCACTATAAAGAACCACTTGGGGAACAAGTTCAACACCACCAAATCTCCTTCATGCACATTTCCTTCATCATAGCATAAACTATCTCTTGCCGAAAACAACCTCCCCACACTTCCAACAACACTTCTTGCTTCACCTTGTCAACTTTAGCTTGTCACTTACCAAAACTAAAGAACCAATGGCAGCTTCATTTAGCCACAAAAGAAGAAAAGACAAGCAGCCAATGGAGGAAAACAGGGAATTCGATGCATGGAGATACAGATCAGTTTTCCATGAGATTCAAGCCGAATGGATGAGACCTAAAACGGTACTAGCTGAGGTTCCCTTTGACCTTGAAAAGGATGAGTTCCCAGGTGTTTGGGAGAAGATCAAAAAGAGGAAGTGGGAGCTCCTGACTAAGCCAATCACAAAAATCAACATCAACTTGGTGAAGGAGTTCTATGCAAATGCAGTGAGGGAAGACTCAACCAAGAAACCCACATACAAAAGCTATGTGAGAGGGGTGGAAGTTGACTTCAGCCCCAAGGCAATCATGAAAACTCTTGGCCTGAAAAACATACATTTCAGCCAAGCGAGTTATGAGGAAAGGATGATAGGAGAACCTGACTACACGACTATTGCTGAAGATCTTTGTGCCATCAGAGCTGAATAGGTGAGAAAAACAAGAGGGGCTCCAAGAGTCTTGAGAAGGGGAGACCTAACACCTGAAGCTAAAGGGTGGTATGCAATAGTTAGGAGATCCATCCTACCCACTGCAAACTCTTCAGAAATAGTCCCTAAAAGAGCCATCTTGCTACATTGCATTATGGTGGGAGGGGAGATCAAAGTTCATAAACTCATTGCTGAACAGATACAAGAGTTTAGTGAGAAAAGTGACCCTGAATCCTGGCTCCACTTCCCTAGCACCATCATTAGACTATGCATCGATGCCCAAGTACCACTTGAGGATGAAAGACCTAATTGGCTATATCCTGGATTGGCCATAACTGCGTACAGAATGACTCTTGGCCCAACTCCTCCAAGACATACAAGAAGAAGAAATGAAGAAGGGCAACAAGTGGAAGCCGAGCAAGAAGCAGAACAAGAAGGACAGGAAGGAGAAGACAGAGAAGAAGAGCAAGAAGAGCAAGCAATTCCAGAAAGAAGACAACGAATTCCCAGAGACCCCATGGATATGAGCAGAATGCAGGAAATCATGGAAGGAATGTCTCAACAATACATGAGGTCTCAGGAGAGACAAGAGGACTTTCACCTAAAAATGATGGATATGCAAAGGAACTTTGAATCAAGATTCTTAGATCTGCAAAGGGAACAGAATTTACACTTACAAGAATCCTTCAGCCACATATGCCAGCACCAAGATGCCAATGTCTTGGCAATCAAGGAAGCCACCACTTTACAGAATGCAAGATACTCAGTCCAAGCTGATTACAACATCAGTTCGCAAATCAAGCTTAACTACATAGGGGAACATCTACACAAGATGGACCCAGCATTCCCAGCTTTTGATGAGTATTTCAAAGGGAGGAAAGAAGGAGAAATAAACAAGGCAATGATCCTTGAAAAAGGAGTGGAAGAAACGATGAAAAAGGCTGGATTCTGGAAAAAGCTCATAAGAAAAGACAAAGGAAGCACAAGTGGTCAAAAAGAGGCAGGAAGCAAGAAGAAGCAGGATCCCAAGAATTAAGAAGAACCAAGCAATAAATAAGAGGTGGTCTCGTTCCTTAATAATCAAATGATAATTGGTGAATTGTCTTTATGAACTTGTTTTCATCTTAAGTCATTTAAGTGTTATGTGGAGTTTTTTTTTTTAGCATGAGTGTCTGTTTATTGCTTTGAATAAAGTGAATGCCTAGATGTTTGGATATAACTTCACTTCTTAAACAAGTGCTTGTCATGCTTGTTCTGTTTCCAAAAATAAAAGAAAAGTTTGAACAAAAGTAACTTAGCTCAATTAGTGACAAATCAAGTAGAATTAAGTGGTGGTATGCATGCTTGATTGTTTAAGTCAGATCACTGGACATAGAGTGTAGAATTATCATTTTTTATGTAGAAATTGAAAACTGTCTATGGATCTTGATGAATAAATGTCTTTGGCCATGAAAAAGAAAGAAAAAAGAAGAAGAAAAAGCCACTGAAAAAAGGCAACCAAAAAGCAAAAAAAATTGAGAAAATAAGCTAGGCACCAATGGTTTGAACTTCTGAGACAAATGCCTGTGGTGTTTATGTATTAAGGATATGCTTGGATGAATAGGTTCTGAGGAGTGTTTCAACACTTGGTAACTTGGGTTAACTAATCCGGGATTATCAACCAAAAGTCCATTATCAAGAGCAACCTAAATACAAAACATTTAGTCACACAAAGAGGTGCTGGGCACCAATGTCTCAAGAAGAAATGTGAACTAAAATGCCTAAAGTGGATATGTGTAGTGCACTGATAAGAAAAAGAAAATGCCAAAGGCTTGTGCAACACATGACACTAAGCAAACAAGGAGCAAAGGAGCTCTAAGAAAAAGAAAAGAAAAACAAAGAAGAGAAAAGTGCCAAGGACATAAGAATAACAAGAGGCCATAGCAGTGTTTGATGGATGCAATGAAAAAGTGATAATCTTACCTGATAAGAATGAAAAAGTGATGCTGCAACTTTCTGCATAAAACCCTTCTGAGGAACTTCTAATGCTTGCTAATATAGCCAATGTAATTGCTTTCTGTTTCATACTTTCTTCTTAAATAACTCAGGACTTGCTTAGGGACAAGCAAGTATTAAGTTTGGTGTTGTTCTTCTTCCCTGAAATCATCCAAACAAATGCATCAAAGTCTTGCAAAATTTCATGAGAAATCTTCCATTCATAGCATTCAAGTAATATAACTAAAACTCATGGAATTTGCATCAAAATCATATTGTTTGGATGGTTCATTGCTTTGTTATTCTTTTAACCATTCTTGGTTACTTTAAGCTCAAGAAAATGCATAAAACCACTAAAACTTAACAGAAAAATACTAGTGAAACTAGCCTAAGATGCCTTGGCATCAGTTGCGCATCTCTAGGAGGAGCATAAACGTAGGAGAGTGCCTTTCCACATCGAAAGAGTGTGCCTTTCCACCTTCTTCTGGAGGATATACGAAGGAGAGTGCCTTTCTACATCGAAGGAGCGTGCCCTTCCACCTTGCAATCTGGGAAGAATATGGGAGAAATAATAGGAAGGAGAGTGCCTTTCCACATTTCCCACACCCTCATCACGACAAGAGAGGGAACTTCTGTCCTCAACTTGCCATCCGAACATATTTTCAAGTTAATACGCAAGTGGGATCGCACCCAGACCTTGCCATCTCGACCATTTCCGCCACACACAAATCTCGACCATTCTGGCCACACACAGTCATCCCCAATCTCATCATTAACATCTCAATTCAATTACTCTAGACCTTCTTTACTTCCAAGTAACCTTCCTTTCCATAGCCTAATCTCATTACTATAATTAAAACTAATCTTTAGGGGCTAAAAGAATGAAAATAGAAGTTTAGAGGTTTAAAATCATGTTTAAAACACAAAAATCCCGCTTGCTAAAAACAGGGGTCACGCGTACGCGTGGGCGTACAATTTTCAATGCTCGCGTACGCAAGCACTCTACTCACATACGCAAGATACCCAACCCGAATAGGTTGGTCGCATCGTGTACAGTGGTCACGTACGCAAGTTATACATAACAGCAAAAATGCTTAATGCTGCAAAATTTCTAACTTTGTACTCCAAACTTCCAACGCGCATAGGTTTTTCAAATAGCGTAAACTTCATGAATCAAATTTTCATTTGAAATAGGTTTGAAATAATTTGGGAGTCCGGAAGCTAAGTTATGGCTCACCGAAGTTTGGCCAAAAATAAGATTTTCACAAAATACTCTAACCTCTATTTTCATCAATTCACCATTTAATATCAATTTCCTATACTCAAAATCAACATCAACATATACAAAATCACAGAAACACATCCCAAAAAATCTATCAAACCCTTACCTCAACCTTCTCAATCAGGTCAACCTTCCACATCCAAATCAATATACATTTCAACTTCAACAATCAACCTTAGCTTCACAATTCAATTCACTTTCTTCTCTTGATAATCCAACATCAAATATTCAACAATACACATATCTATCTTCATATCATAACTAATCACTCGAATTCCAATTTTTTCCTTCAAATTCAAATAATTCGTCATCATATATCAATTCTCAACTTATCAACATTCGTTATTTACAATTATCCATAATAAATCATCAAAATTTATCAAGTCTCATCAAGGCCACTATCATTAGCATAAACATACATTCCAACCTATCCTATGGCCATCTAATCTATGTTTTCACGAGACATTACATGTTAAATACAAGAAACTAAAACCATACTTTGGCCGATTTCTTGCTAATGCACGGAATAACATAAATTATTGCCATTCCGCAAATACCCAAAGCTCCAAACCTCTTTCAAACAGAATTTCAGCAACAATTGTCCGACCTCAAACTTCTAACACCATCAATTGACCACCGATTTCATCGGTTTGCCTCCATAACATATAATTTAATTTAATATCACATATACATCACTAAATCAACACCAAGAATCAACAAATTTTGAAACTGAGGTGAGAAGATCTGGGCTAGAAAACTCAAGTTTCTTACCGAATTGTCTTGTGGGTTTTAAAGAGGATTCTAAGACGAACACGTAGCCGCTGACGGCTGATGAGCGAATATTTTATACGCTTTTTGGCATTACTTTCATATAGTTTTTACTATGTTTTATTTAAGTTTTATTATATTTTCATAGGTTTTAGTGCAAAATTCATATTTTTAGATTTTATATGGTGATTTTAGGTATTTTCTGGCTAAAATTGAGGAGCTGAACAAAAGTCTGATTCGGAGACAGAAAAAGCACTACAGATGCTGCCAGAATCTGACCTCCATGCACTTGAAAGAGCTTTTTTGGAGCTATAGAAGTTAAAATGGCACGCTCGCAACGGCTATGGAAAGCTAACATCCAGGGATTTCCAGAAATAGATAATAGTACATACTTTGTTTCGGAATTGAAGGCCCAAAACTGGCGTTCAACGCCAGCCACCAGCCCCATTCCTGGTGTCCAGCGCCCACAGGGGAGCAACTGGAGTTCAACGCCCAAAAGAGGGTACCTAGCCAGCGTTCAACACCCCTAAGGGATATTAGCATGTGGGAGACACTCAAACTCAGCCCAAACACTCACCAAGTGGGCCCTAGAAGTGAATTTTTGCACTGTCAACTTAGTTTATCTTATTTTTGTAATCCTTAGTCATTAGATTAGTATCTATAGACAAGAGTTCACCCTTGTTAAGGACTCTTGCCCACTTTCACGTTTACCATTGTATTTTTCTATCAATATGAGTCACTAAACCTCCTAGGTTAAGGTTAGGAGCTCTGCTGATTTTCATGGATTAATAAAAGTACTACTGTTCTATTCAATTCGTGTGTGACTCTATTCTAAGATGTATATTTGTTCTTCAACCTTATGAATGGGATGATCCGTGACACTCATCTTCATTCTACATGGGTTCAGTGTGAGTCCTTAACAGGAGATCACTGAACCACCAGCTTGATTATACATCTCTTAGACGGTTAATCCACGACTTCGTTGGGGACTTCTTGAAACATCAGTTCAGCTGAGGTATGGGGAGATTAGGGTCTTTATGGTAGAGGCTAGAACCAAAGGCGTAGAATTCTCTAATCCAGAAGATTCGACATTGTCTGTGGCGTCTTGAGTAGGATCATCAAGGGGATGAATTGCAGGAGATTCATCCTCATTCATATTGGCGGCCATTAAACCGGCGTTGATCACTTACATCCTGCCATGGAAGTAATCACTCACAATTGGAGAAAGACAGTAGGAAAGGTTGATCCATATGGATGAAGCATCTCCGAAGCCTCAACCATTCTCTTATCACTATTTTTACTCAAATTAAGTAATTTCATCCATATTCATGTTTTATGCGTTTATCTCAACAAACCATCTTTTCTAATCACTTGACTAAGATCTACAAGGTGTCCATAGCTTGATTCAAAACAACAATCTCCGTGGGATTGACCCTGACTCATCTCAAGTATTACCTAGACGACCCAGTGTACTTACTGGTTCAGTTGTGCGAGTTCTTATTTCGCGCACCAAGCTTTTTGGCGCCGTTGCCGGAAATTGTTCGGATTTGACAAACTAACGAATTATCTTGTTGCTTAGATTAGGTACTTTTTAATTTTGTTTTGAGTCTTTTGTTTCCCTTTTTCGAAAAAATAAAAAAAAGTTTTTCAAAAAAAAAAAGTGTGTTTTGTTTGAGTCTTGTGTCAATCCTTAAGTTTGGTGTCTCTTTTTATCTTTGGTCCCTTTGGTACTTTTGGTCTGTCTTGAGTTTTAGAAAATTGTTCTTGTTACAAATTGGTCCTTTTCAAATCTTTATCTTATCTTGTTTCAAATTCAAAATTCAAAATTTAAAATTCAATTTTCAAAATCTTATCTTATCTTAATTAAAATTCATTTTTCAAATTTCAAATTTCAAAATCAAATCTTTTTCAAATCTTCTATCTTATCTTATTTTCAAAGCTTTCTTAATTAGTTACTTGTTTTCTCTCTCTTCTTTTTCAAAACTTCCTAACTAATTCCTCTCTCTTCTAGTTTTGAAAACTTCCCTTCTATTTCTCTCTCTTTTTTTTTCGAAAATCATTATTTAATTTTCAAATCTTCTTAGTTAATTAGCTTTTATTTTCGAATTCAATTAATAAATAAAATAAAAACATAATATTTTAATTCTAGTTTCTCTTTTTACTTCTTAATTTTTGAATCCTTCTTCCCTTTTATTTGAATTCTTCATCTCCTACCTCTATCTTCATTCTTCTTTCTTCTTCACATCTCACAGGGTGTCCTCTATTCTTGAACAGAGAGCTACCATTCTTCTTCTATCTTGTTTTCTTTTTCTTGTTTATGAGCAGGAACAAGGATACAGAACCTCTCTTAGATCTTGATCCTGAACCTGAGAGGAACCTAAGGAAGCGTTTACAACAAGTTAAAGCACAATATTCCAGAGGAAACCTCACAGAGCTATTCGAACAAGAAGCTGAAAACACAAATATGGTAACTGAGCCAAATAATGGAGGAGGTGCAAGGAAGGTTCTTGGTGACTTCATTGCACCAACTTCTGATTTCTTTGGCAGAAATATCTCTATACCTGGCATTAGAGCTAATAACTTTGACCTAAAGCCTCAGTTAGTCTCTCTAATACAACAGAATTGCAAGTTTCATAGACTTCCACTGGAAGATCCACATCAGTTCTTATCTGAATTCTTGTATATATGTGACACTGTTAGGACCAATGGAGTGGATCCTGAGGTCTACAGACTTATGCTTTTCCCTTTTGTTGTTAGAGATAGAGCTAGGATATGGTTGGATTCTCAACATAAGGAAAGCCTAGTGATGACAAGTCATCTTAGCCCATTTTAGCTAGTCTTTTTCTTTAGTTTTCATTAGAATTATGCACTTTCTTGAGCTACAAGCAAGCTTATTGAGTAGATTTTCATGTTCCCCTTGATTTAACCAACCATATGTGAATTCATGCCATTTCATGAGGTTTTGAGCTATAATTGTTGCATATTGTGGAAGATTGAATACCTCATGATTTTGAGCAAAACTTTGATTAGTTTGGTTGATCAATGATAGGTGAAGAAGGCTTGGAGAAAGGTTGAAGCAAAGAGGAATGGCAAGGAGTGAAGAGAGGACAATGGAATAATTGAAAATTGAACCGGGTTGCATGAAGTTAGCCCCAACGTTAGCCCCCTAACTTGGAGGCTAACGTTGGGCATGTGAATCACTCTTTGGAAGTAGCCAACGTTAGCTCCAACGTTAGCCCCCTAACTTGGAGGCTAACGTTGGAACTTGAGAGTTTCTCCCTGGGCTACCAACGTTTGCGCCAACGTTAGCCCCCTAACTTGGAGGCTAACGTTGGCACTTAAATCACAAAGGGGGAAGGCCAACGTTTGCGCCAACGTTAGACCCCTAACTTGGAGGCTAACGTTGGCGCCACTCACACCAAGCATTGCCAACGTTAGGGTCAAAGTTAGACCCCTAACGTTGGCGCCAACGTCCATACCAGAAGGATGTGGTTTGCTGATATGAAAAGTTAGGGTCAAAGTTAGACCCCTAACTTTGACCCTAACGTTGAAGACCAACGTTGGCTAACTCCATTTCCGGTTCAATTGGTTCACTTCGGTTCTTCTTCAATCTTCAAGAGCAATCAACCAAGGCCTCTTTCAACCCAATTCCACCAAGAACAAAGGCCCAACTCAAGGCTTGAAGATCATTTTGGAAAGTGTATAAATAGGATAGAATTCAATTTGTTTGGAGGAGCTTTTCTGGAGAGTTTTCCTTTAGAGCTTTCCTTTTAGAATTTTCAATATAGTTTTCGGAGAGCTTTTGAACTTGAGTGAACTTTAATTTCTTGCTTTCATTGCTTTCAATTTCATTTTACCTTTGTCTTGGATCTTGGATTTGAGAATTGAAGAAATTCTGTTTCAATCTCAATCTTGGATCTCTCTGCTTTATTTACTGAATTTCATTTCCGGTTTATTGTTCTTCATCTCTTTTCTTTGCAATTTACAATTTCCTTGCTATTGTTCTTGTTGGATCTAGGAAGGCATTGAGATCTAGACTTGGTTTTCTAGTCTCTGGGTCCTGAGATCTAAATTCTCATTTCAATTCTCTGTTTACTGCCTCTTATGTTCATTTACTTTACTGCTTTGTTTTCGGTTCAATCCCAATTCCCCTTTTTCTCTTCTATTTGATGCAATTTAGTTTTTCCTTGTTTAAATTCTGCAAATCCTCATCCCAATCCCCTTTACTTTTCAAGCCATTTACATTTCTTGCGCTTTAAGATTCTGCAATTTACATTTCTTGCACTTTAAGTTTCTGCTATTTAATTTCTTGTTCTTTAAGTTTCAGCAATTTACTTTCCCGCTCTCTTTGATTTCATGCAATTTACATTCTGCAAATCACAAATCACCCAACCAACACTTGATTCGCTTGACTAAATCAACCACTAAGCTAAAATTTCTCAATCCTTCAATCCCTGTGGGATCGACCTCACTCCCGTGAGTTTTTATTACTTGATACGACCCGGTGCACTTGCCGGTTAGATTTGTGTGTTTTGGGAGAAATTTATTTTTCACCAAAATATCTCATCAAGTTTTTGGCGCCGTTGCCGGGGATTGATTAGATTGACAATGATTAAGTGAGGTGGTAATCTAGATCAAGCACTTTTTCTTTAATTTTTGACTAACCCACTAACTGTTTGAAGTTTTGTCCCAACCGGCTACATCTAATTTTCAAGAGAATCACTGTGTTTTCTGTTGATTGATTTATATGTCCCAGGGAAGGAGGAGTTTCTGAGAAAGAAGAACATCACAACATGAAGCCACAACTCATTACACTAATAGAGAACAATTGTTCCTATGGTGGAAATCCCTTGGAGGACTCTAAACAGCACCTATCCATTTTTCTGAAAACTTGTGGGGCTGTCAATATCAATGGTGTAGACCATGATACTATTAAGCTCTTGTTATTTCCCTTCTCACTGAAGGATGAAGCGGCACAATGGCTTGAAACCTTTCCTCAAGGAAGTATAACTAGTTGGGATGAATTGGTTGCCAAGTTTCTAGCCAAATTTTCCTCACCCCAACAACACATCAAGATGAAAGAAGGAGTACATCCATTCATACAAAGAGAGGAAGAACCACTGTTCAAAGCATGGGAGAGATACAAGAAATCAAATGACAAGGTGGATTTTCGAGCATTCTATGAAGGATTAACCTCCGAAACAAGAAAAGCAGTAGATTACTTCTCAGATGGCCTACTCAAGGCAACAGCAACCATCCAAGGAACTGCAGAGTTCAGTAACGAAAGAGCCAATAACCAACACTCATTTGAGACGCCACGGAATGCAATTTCAGAAAAGGGAGTAATGAATCTTGAAGGAGTGAGAGCAATCATGAATCAAAACAAGCAGCTACACCAGCAAACACAGCAGCAATTGGAATCAATAGCCAGACAAATTGATTCTCTACATTCAGCCACAGTGAATACACAATTTCCACCATGGAAACCACATTCTTATTTAAGAATGAGGGAATTTCAGCATCAGGAACAAAGGGACCTCAACTATAATAACCCCAACTTCCCAAACCTGCAAAAACACCACCATACCAACAAAAATCACTACACACCACCCCAATATACACACCTCCAACTCTATCCTACCCCACCACCTGCCCAAAATGACTTACATCAATCACCACAATTAACACAGTCACAACCAATCCTAAACTTCCAAAAACTCTATGTTCTAGAAATGATGATGGAAAGGTTTATGAAAATTCAAGAAATGACATTAATAGAGCAGGAAGACATAAGGAAAAACCAAGAGGCATATCTCAAAAGAATTGAAGGGTACATGGAACAAATGGTTCAAAACCCTGCTAAACTGGGAGAGAGAGAGGGAAATGTATCCCTAAGAGCCACTGAAGATAACTCGAAGAACAACGAAAAAGCTGCTGGGTTGAAAGGGAAAGCAGTTATGGAAAACAAAGAGAAGCCTATGGTGAGAGGAGGAAACCTGATGCAACAGAAACTTCGACCTCCATGATCAGAGGATGAAGGATGTCAAGCTAGTGACAATAAAAGAGCGCTTGTTGGGAGGCAACCCAACCTGAGGGAGTTTTCTGTTCACAACTATTTTAATAAAATGGTTAATCAGTGTTATCTTTATTGCAAGAAGCTAAGTTTGGTGTTGCACACCAAAACAATCTAAGGGAGAATGAAGGATTCTAAGTTTGGTGTTCCACCAAAATCCTATCATAAAACACATTCTCATTTTCTGCATAATGCTGGCTTCAAGCATGATGGATGAACTAGTTAACTATTCTGCTGTTTCCTAGTTTTCAGTTTTATCAATGTTGAAAAAGAAAAAGAGTTTCACACATGGTTAATCCGATGCATTGGCAAGGTGCTAAGTTTGGTGTTCCCACACCAGAGTAAGTACAAAGGCCACGAATAAATCATGCAAGCTAACCATTTTTCAAGTGCTTGGGAAACAAGCAACTTTCAATATCATTGCAGAGGTCCATACAAGCTGTTGGAAGGACTGAGCATCATCAACCAAAGAAACAAAAGATGAATCTAAAGGACAGCAATGATGATGATGAGAAGAAAGAAAGCAAGTGAACTCCAACAGGTTGTATTGTTAAGTGATTGTTTTACATCAAATATTGCTGTGATTGAAAGTGGATTGTATCCTGATCTACCCTGCCTGTTTGCATAGTATAGTTTCTTTTCTATTTACCCCTGCCTGCATAGCATAGTCTTTCTTTATAATTCAATAAGCAAGATGCTTGATCATTCACAACATTATTATCTTCAAAACTTGTTTGCACTCAATTTTCAAGAATGCATCACATGAAAGTTCTTTGAAAAGAAGGATTGAGGAATTAAACAATTTTGAGGCAAGCAAAAGATTAGGAGAAGTGGTGGTTCTGGTTATATGATTTTGTACTGAGGTTGCATGCTTGTGAAAACTTGCATGGGAGCTCATAGGCGGGACAAGAAGTTCAAAGAAGTATTGTGGAGATTCTCAAGAATCTATTGATCCAAGAAGCAGCAAACAAAATAAAAAAAAAAAAAAGAAAAAAAAAAGAAAAGAAAATACAAAAACAAAAAGAACATGGCCCAAGGCTCTGAGCATCAATTACTAGGCAGAAAAGAAAGAAGAAACAATGACTCAAAGAGTTGTTAGCCTGGTAAAATGCTTGTGGTTGAAGTGTGTCAAGGAAAGAGGCTTGAGCAAGTAAATCCTCAGGGGTGCTTCAACACCTAATACCTTAAAACCAACTGGTTTAGGAGTATTGATTGAAAGCTTATCTAAAGAGCCGCCTTGAGACATGATACTTAGAGTCGAAGCCAAAGCACAGAAACTATAAGCTGCTTCAAGGTGATTACATATATAGAGATCTCCATGATACCATTTGGATGAAAATCCTAAGACTTACGACTCCCAATATGTAAGGACTAGTGAGCACTGAAGCCCTTGCATGGGCATATGATTTAGAGTTCACCCCACTGATACTTGATCACTTCACTCACTGCACTTTACAAATGTTCCTCAATCCATCTTAATTAAAAGAACCTTGGAGCATAAATTCATTTCTTGCTTGGGGACAAGCAAGCTTTAAGTTTGGTGTTGTGATGACAAGTCATCTTAGCCCATTTTAGCTAGTCTTTTTCTTTAGTTTTCATTAGAATTATGCACTTTCTTGAGCTACAAGCAAGCTTATTGAGTAGATTTTCATGTTCCCCTTGATTTAACCAACCATATGTGAATTCATGCCATTTCATGATGTTTTGAGCTATAATTGTTGCATATTGTGGAAGATTGAATACCTCATGATTTTGAGCAAAACTTTGATTAGTTTGGTTGATCAATGATAGGTGAAGAAGGCTTGGAGAAAGGTTGAAACAAAGAGGAATGGCAAGGAGTGAAGAGAGGACAATGGAATAATTGAAAATTGAACCGGGTTGCATGAAGTTAGCCCCAACGTTAGCCCCCTAACTTGGAGGCTAACGTTGGGCATGTGAATCACTCTTTGGAAGTAGCCAACGTTAGCTCCAACGTTAGCCCCCTAACTTGGAGGCTAACGTTGGAACTTGAGAGTTTCTCCCTGGGCTACCAACGTTTGCGCCAACGTTAGCCCCCTAACTTGGAGGCTAACGTTGGCACTTAAATCACAAAGGGGGAAGGCCAACGTTTGCGCCAACGTTAGACCCCTAACTTGGAGGCTAACGTTGGCGCCACTCACACCAAGCATTGCCAACGTTAGGGTCAAAGTTAGACCCCTAACGTTGGCGCCAACGTCCATACCAGAAGGATGTGGTTTGCTGATATGAAAAGTTAGGGTCAAAGTTAGACCCCTAACTTTGACCCTAACGTTGAAGACCAACGTTGGCTAACTCCATTTCCGGTTCAATTGGTTCACTTCGGTTCTTCTTCAATCTTCAAGAGCAATCAACCAAGGCCTCTTTCAACCCAATTCCACCAAGAACAAAGGCCCAACTCAAGGCTTGAAGATCATTTTGGAAAGTGTATAAATAGGATAGAATTCAATTTGTTTGGAGGAGCTTTTCTGGAGAGTTTTCCTTTAGAGCTTTCCTTTTAGAATTTTCAATATAGTTTTCGGAGAGCTTTTGAACTTGAGTGAACTTTAATTTCTTGCTTTCATTGCTTTCAATTTCATTTTACCTTTGTCTTGGAGCTTGGATTTGAGAATTGAAGAAATTCTGTTTCAATCTCAATCTTGGATCTCTCTGCTTTATTTACTGAATTTCATTTCCGGTTTATTGTTCTTCATCTCTTTTCTTTGCAATTTACAATTTCCTTGCTATTGTTCTTGTTGGATCTAGGAAGGCATTGAGATCTAGACTTGGTTTTCTAGTCTCTGGGTCCTGAGATCTAAATTCTCATTTCAATTCTCTGTTTACTGCCTCTTATGTTCATTTACTTTACTGCTTTGTTTCCGGTTCAATCCCAATTCCCCTTTTTCTCTTCTATTTGATGCAATTTAGTTTTTCCTTGTTTAAATTCTGCAAATCCTCATCCCAATCCCTTTACTTTTCAAGCCATTTACATTTCTTGCGCTTTAAGATTCTGCAATTTACATTTCTTGCACTTTAAGTTTCTGCTATTTAATTTCTTGTTCTTTAAGTTTCAGCAATTTACTTTCCCTCTCTCTTTGATTTCATGCAATTTACATTCTGCAAATCACAAATCACCCAACCAACACTTGATTCGCTTGACTAAATCAACCACTAAGCTAAAATTGCTCAATCCTTCAATCCCTGTGGGATCGACCTCACTCCCGTGAGTTTTTATTACTTGATACGACCCGGTGCACTTGCCGGTTAGATTTGTGTGTTTTGGGAGAAATTTATTTTTCACCAAAATATCTCATCAAGTTTTTGGCGCCGTTGCCGGGGATTGATTAGATTGACAATGATTAAGTGAGGTGGTAATCTAGATCAAGCACTTTTTCTTTAATTTTTGACTAACCCACTAACTGTTTGAAGTTTTGTCCCAACCGGCTACATCTAATTTTCAAGAGAATCACTGTGTTTTCTGTTGATTGATTTATATGTCCCAGGGAAGGAGGAGTTTCTGAGAAAGAAGAACATCACAACATGAAGCCACAACTCATTACACTAATAGAGAACAATTGTTCCTATGGTGGAAATCCCTTGGAGGACTCTAAACAGCACCTATCCATTTTTCTGAAAACTTGTGGGGCTGTCAATATCAATGGTGTAGACCATGATACTATTAAGCTCTTGTTATTTCCCTTCTCACTGAAGGATGAAGCGGCACAATGGCTTGAAACCTTTCCTCAAGGAAGTATAACTAGTTGGGATGAATTGGTTGCCAAGTTTCTAGCCAAATTTTCCTCACCCCAACAACACATCAAGATGAAAGAAGGAGTACATCCATTCATACAAAGAGAGGAAGAACCACTGTTCAAAGCATGGGAGAGATACAAGAAATCAAATGACAAGGTGGATTTTCGAGCATTCTATGAAGGATTAACCTCCGAAACAAGAAAAGCAGTAGATTACTTCTCAGATGGCCTACTCAAGGCAACAGCAACCATCCAAGGAACTGCAGAGTTCAGTGACGAAAGAGCCAATAACCAACACTCATTTGAGACGCCACGGAATGCAATTTCAGAAAAGGGAGTAATGAATCTTGAAGGAGTGAGAGCAATCATGAATCAAAACAAGCAGCTACACCAGCAAACACAGCAGCAATTGGAATCAATAGCCAGACAAATTGATTCTCTACATTCAGCCACAGTGAATACACAATTTCCACCATGGAAACCACATTCTTATTTAAGAATGAGGGAATTTCAGCATCAGGAACAAAGGGACCTCAACTATAATAACCCCAACTTCCCAAACCTGCAAAAACACCACCATACCAACAAAAATCACTACACACCACCCCAATATACACACCTCCAACTCTATCCTACCCCACCACCTGCCCAAAATGACTTACATCAATCACCACAATTAACACAGTCACAACCAATCCTAAACTTCCAAAAACTCTATGTTCTAGAAATGATGATGGAAAGGTTTATGAAAATTCAAGAAATGACATTAATAGAGCAGGAAGACATAAGGAAAAACCAAGAGGCATATCTCAAAAGAATTGAAGGGTACATGGAACAAATGGTTCAAAACCCTGCTAAACTGGGAGAGAGAGAGGGAAATGTATCCCTAAGAGCCACTGAAGATAACTCGAAGAACAACGAAAAAGCTGCTGGGTTGAAAGGGAAAGCAGTTATGGAAAACAAAGAGAAGCCTATGGTGAGAGGAGGAAACCTGATGCAACAGAAACTTCGACCTCCATGATCAGAGGATGAAGGATGTCAAGCTAGTGACAATAAAAGAGCGCTTGTTGGGAGGCAACCCAACCTGAGGGAGTTTTCTGTTCACAACTATTTTAATAAAATGGTTAATCAGTGTTATCTTTATTGCAAGAAGCTAAGTTTGGTGTTGCACACCAAAACAATCTAAGGGAGAATGAAGGATTCTAAGTTTGGTGTTCCACCAAAATCCTATCATAAAACACATTGTCATTTTCTGCATAATGCTGGCTTCAAGCATGATGGATGAACTAGTTAACTATTCTGCTGTTTCCTAGTTTTCAGTTTTATCAATGTTGAAAAAGAAAAAGAGTTTCACACATGGTTAATCCGATGCATTAGCAACCATAGTCTCTGAACTCTCTAAGACCACTCATAGTTTTATAACTGAAACAAGGTCCTCCATTAGAAATCTAGAAGTACAAGTTGGTCAACCGAGCAAGAGGATCCCTGAGATTCCTCCTAACACTCTTCCTAGTAATACTGAAGTAAACCCAACAGAAGAGTCCAAGGCCATCACAGTGGACATTGAGGCCGAATCTGAAGGAGATGATTTGGCATTGGACGTCAGTAAGGAAGACCTTACTGGGCGTTCAACGCTCACAAAGGCACCATCACAGGCGTTGAACGCCAGTAAGGAGGACCTTACTGGGCGTTCAATGCCTAAAAGGCACACTCACTGGCATTGAACGCTAGTCAAGGGACATAAGTTGGGCGTTCAACACCCAAAGAAGCACCATTACTGGTGTTGAATGCCAGTAAGGAAGGCCTTATTGGACGTTCAACGCCCACCTAAGGCTTCCTGATAAACCCCATTTGTAGGGTTTATCTTGTGCTTAATTTAGGAGATTTTATGACCTTTTACCCACATTTATTCAATCAAATAGCATGGTTTCATGATTGTCTCCTAATTTGTGCTTAAGTGTGAAAACATGCTTTTTAGGCCCTTAATTGTTTAATCTTGATTTACCTTTGATTCCATTAGAGGCCGTGATATGTTTGTTAAGTGATTTCAGATTTAGGAGGCAAAGATTGGATCACGGAAATGAAGGAAAAGCATGTAAAAATGGAGAACTCATGAAGAAATGAAGGAATCGCAAAAGCTGTCAAGCCGACCCTTTCGCACTTAATCGATCATAACTTGAGCTACAAAGGTCCAAATGATGCGGTTCCAGTTGCATTGGAAAGATAACATCCGGGACTTCGAAATGATATAAGATTTGCCATAGTTACATTACGGATAGGGGCGCACACGCGCACAGTACGCGTATGCGCTGATGGGTGCACTTGATCCACTTAATGCAACTCATGGCCAGCGATTTTAGAAGCCTTGTGGGCCCAATCCAACTCATTTCTGATGCTATTTAAGTGAAAGATTGAAAGGGAATTAATATACTTTTGATCATTAGTCATAGTTTAAGCTTTAGAATTAGTTTTAGTTAGTTTTAGAGAGAGAAGCTCTCACTTCTCTCTAGGATTAGGATTCGGTTTTAGATCTAGATTAGAATCCCTTAGATCTAGGTTTAATTCATGCTTTGATTTACTTTTCTCTTTGTAATTCTTCTTATTCTACCTTTCCTCCTTCTAGTTTTGTATTTAATTCATGTAATTCTTTACTTTTATGTTCATGCACTTTTGTTTCTTTCATTTTTCTTTAATGCAATTTATGATTCATGTTCCTTTATTGTTGATTTGCTTTATTGTTGTTTAATTCCTTGCAATTGAGTAGTGTAGATTTACTTTCCTTGTAATTTTACTATGCTTTCCTTTTATGCCTTCCAAGTGTTTGATAAAATGCTTGGTTGGATTTTAGAGTAGAATTTTATGCTCTTGGCTTGGAAAAGTAACTTAGGAACTCTTGAGTTACTAATGTCCAAGTGATTGACGATTGGGAGCCATTAACGCTAGATCTCACTAATTGATTTGGTGTAGAACTAGGACTTATGAACTTGGATTGATATAGATAACTTGACTTTCCTCTACTATTAGTTAGGGGTTGACTTAGTGGGATTGATCCTTGCCAATTCTCATGTTGTGGTTAGTGATAAGGATAGAGATCCTTGACCACCAACCTTTGCCAAGACCTTTTTAGTTGTTAGTTTATTTTTATTGCCATTTACTTTTCTTGTTTCTTATAAAAAACCCCAAAACATACTTCATAACCAATAACAAGAACACTTTATTGTAATTCCTAGGGAGAACAACCCGAGGTTCAATACTTCGATTTATAGATTTTAGGGGTTTGTTACTTGTGACAAACAAATTTTTGTATGAAAGGATTAATGTTGGTTTAGAAACTATATTGCAACGAGAATTTATTGTGAATTCTAAACTGTCAAAAGTCCTCTCATCACTTCCCTATTGAAGATCTGAAGGTAACTATGGCTTATGAGGATACTATAGAAGTTCCCTTGAATGCCTTGTTGAAAATCATGGATTAGGAGGATCACTCCTCCTCTGATGAGGAAGAGGAAACTAGGGAAGAGCAAGTTGCTCGTTACCTATGAGTCCTTCTGAAGCTGAATGCGAAGTTATTTGGCACAGAGCCATTAGAGGAAGAACCTCCAGTGCTCACCAAGGAACTCAATGCCTTGGTTCAGCAGAAACTACCTTAGAAGCTGTCGAATCCCGGACGCTTCCTGATTCCCTGCACCATAGGCACCATTACCTTTGAAAAAGCTCTGTGTGACCTAGGGTCAAGCATAAACCTTATGCCACTCTATGTAATGGAGAGGTTGGGAATCTTTGAGGTACAAGCTACAAGAATCTCACTAGAGATGGCAGGCAAGTCCATGAAAAAGGCTTATGGTCTGGTAGAGGATGTCTTAGTAAAGGTTGAGAACCTTTACATCCCTGCTGATTTCATAATCCTGGATACTGGAGAGGAAGAGAATGAATCCATCATTCTTGGAAGACCTTTCCTAACCACTGTCAATGCCATAATTGATGTGGCAAAGGGAGAGATAATTCTACAATTATGGGAGGACCACATCTTATTCAAGATGCCTAGCCCTAACTATCCCCTTGACAAAAGAGAAACAGTTGTGCAGCATTTAGTGTTCCAACCATCTCTCTCAGTGCAAAGTTATACAGAGCCCCCAGGCACCAACTCTAAGTTTGGTGTTGAACAGCCATTGTCAAGCATTGAGAACAAAGGTACTAATAAGAAAGTACCTAAAGGCTGGCAGGATAAGAAAATCCCACTGAAGGCCTCTCACCTGGCAATCCGTGTTTGATTCAATTCTAAGATGTATATTCGTTTCTTCATCTTGATGAATTGGATGATCTGTGACAATCAGCTCCATTGTTCATACTAAGACCGCGTGCCTAACAACCACCCGTGTTCTTCTTGGTTTTGTGTGAATACGTGACTGGAAAGCATCGAACCGCCAGCTTGATTATACATCTCTTAGACAGCTAATCCATGACTTCGTTGGGGACTTCTCGAGACACCCGTTCAGCCGAGGTATGGGGAGATTAGGGTCTCTGTGGTAGAGGCTAGAACCCAAAGGCGCAGCATTCTCTGATCCGGAAAATTTGACCTTGTCTGTGGCATTTTGAGTAGGATCATTAAGGAGAATGGACTGCAAGAGCTTCACCCTCAATCAGAATGGATCTGCACTAACCCTGGGGTTCAGATCTGGAGGAGATTGACGACCACGGCCGTACGGCGTTGATCACATACAACCTGCCATAGAAGAAATCATTCACCATTGAAGAAGACAGTAATACCAGAGTTAATCTAGAAGGACAAAGCATCTCCAAGCCTTAACCACCTTCTTATCATAGTTTACACGACTTCTGAGTTCTGATTACCCTTTTTCATTCCTTTTATGATTTTAACCAAATTCAAACCAATAACTCTTCTATCCGCCTGACTAAGACCTGCAAGATAAGCATAGCTTGCTTCAAACCACAATCCTCGTGGGATCAATCCTGACTTGCTCAGGTATTACTTGGACGACCCAGTGCACTTGCTGGTACAGTTGTACGAAGTGTGGGGATTCGTGCACTAAGTTTTTGGCGCCGTTGCCAGGAATTGTTCGAGTTTGGAAAACTGACGGATTATCTTGTTCCCTAGATCAGGTATTATCTTTAATTTTGTTTGAGTCTTTTATTTTTATTTTCTTCTTCTTTATTTTCAAAAAAAAAAACCAAAAAAATTTTTCAAAAATCTTTTCTTTTCTTGTTTAATATTTGTTTTTGGTTTGTGTCTTTTGTTGTTGTTCTTGTTGAATTTTCGAAATTTTTGAGTCTTTCTTTCTAAAAATTTTGAAAAATAATTTCTTTGTCTAATTCTTGTGTCAATCTTTAAGTTTGGTGTTTTCTTGTGTCTTGTCTTTAATTTTTCGAAAATTTTATGTTTGGTTTTCAAAAATTTTAAGTTTGGTGTCTTTTGCACGTTCTTGTGTTCTTTGAATTCTTTGAGTTTTGTTCTTGGTGTTCTTGATTTTCAAAGTGTTCTTGTTTTTCTTTTTGTTTTGATCATAAAATTTTTTAAGTTTGGCGTCCCTTTGTGTTTTTCCTTCAAATTTTCGCATAGTAGGTGTTTTAGATCTAAAAGTTTTAAGTTTGGTGTCTTTTGTGTGTTTTTTATCTTTCCTCATTAAATTCAAAAATAAAAAATATCTTTTCTATCTGTATTTTAATTAAAATTTTCGAAAATTTCTCTAAAAAAATTCAAATTTTAATTTTAAATCATATCTTATCTTATCTTAGTTTTACATTTCAAAAATCAAATCTTTTCAAAAATTCAATTTCAAATTCAAATTTCAAATTTTAAAATCAAATTTCAAATCTTATCTTTCTTTTAAATCTTTTTCAAATCTTTTTTGTTTCTTATCTTATTAGTTACTTATCTTCTCTCTCTCTTATTTTTCAAAAACTTTCTAACTAATTCTTCTCTCTCCTAATTTTTGAAAATCCTTTTTCTATTTCTCTCTCTTTTTTTTCGAGTTTAATAATTAAATTTTCAATTGCTTTTAATTAATTAACCTTTATTTTCAAATTGCATTAATAAATAAAACAAAAACAAAAATATTTTAATTCTTGTTCATCTTTTCTATTTCTAATTCTTCTCATCTCTACTTCTATTTATTCGAATTCTTCTCCTCTCTCTTCTTCTATCTTTACTTTTCTATCTTCCTCTTCTTTCTTCACATCTCACTGGGAGTTTTCTAGACCCAAATCAGGCATAGAAGCTTCCTTTCTTTCTTCTCTCTTGTTTATGACCAGGAACATGGATAAAGAACCTCTCTTAAATCCTGATCTTGAACCTGAAAGGACTTTAAGGAGGAGATTACAACAAGCTAGAGCACAACACTCCAGAAGAAACCTTTCAGAAAACTTTGACAAAAATTAGAAAACATGGTTGAACCTGAAGGTGATGCCAGAAAGGTTCTTGGTGACTTTAGCATGCTTACCTATGACTTTTATAGCAGAAGCATATCTGTACTTGCCATTGGAGCTAACAATTTTGAGCTTAAGCCTCAGTTAGTCTCTCTTCTGCAACAGAATTACAAGTTCCATGGACTTCCACTCGACGATCCACATCAGTTCCTAGCTGAATTATTGCAAAACTGTGATACTGTTAAGACCAATGGAGTGAATCTTGAGGTCTACAGACTTATACTCTTTTCCTTTGCTGTAAGAAACAGAGCTAAGATATGGTTGGATTCTCAACCAAAAGAGAGCTTAGACTCTTAGGAAAATTTGGTCAATGCTTTCCTAGCTAAATTCTTTCCTCCTCAATAGATGAGCAAAATTTGAGTGAAAGTTCAAACCTTTAGACAAAGAGAAGGAGAATCCCTCTATGAAGCTTGGGAAAGATATAAGCAATTGATAAGGAGATATCCTCCTGACATGCTCTCAGAATGGTCTATCATAGGAGTTTTCTATGATGGTCTATCTGAGATGTCCAAAATATCATTGGACAGCTCTGCAAGTTGATTACTCCACTTGAAGAAAATGCCTGCAAAAGCAAAAGAACTCATTGAGATGGTTGCAAACAACCAATTCATGTAAACCTCTAAGAGAAATCCTGTAAACCAGGGGATCCCTCAAAAGAAAGGAGTTCTTGAAGTTGACACTCTGAATGCCATATTGGCTCAGAACAAGATCTTGACCCATCAGGTCCATATGATCTCTCAGCATTTGATTGGAATGCAAGTTGCAACTGGCAGCACTTAGGAAGCTTCTTCTGAAGTAGAAGCTTATGATCCTAATCAACCCACTATGGAAGAGGTGAATTATATGCGAGAACCCTATGGAAATACCTACAACCCTCCATGGAGGAATCATCCTAACATTTCATGGAAGGATCAATAAAAGCTTCAGCAAAGCTTCAATAATAATCAAGGTGGAAGGTACTAGAATAGGTTCAACAACAGACCACCATTCCCATATTTTCAGGAACATATGAAAACCCCTAAGCAGAGTCTTTCTGACTTAGTCACTCTGGTTTCTAGCCTCTCTAAGACCACTCATAGTTTCATAACTGAAATAAGATCCTCCATCAGAAATTTGGAGGTACAGATTGGTCAATTGAGCAAGAGGATCCCTGAGACTCCTCCTGACACTCTTCCAAGTAACATTGAAGTAAATCCAAGAGAAGAGTGCAAGGCCATCACCACCGAGACTGAGGCCGAATTTGGAGAGACTGGGAAGGCATTGAACACCAATGAGGAAGATCTCACTGGGCATTCAAAGCCCACAATGGCTAAGATCCTGGTGATGAACACCAGTGAGGAAGCCCTCACTGGGCGTTCAACGCCCATCTTGGCAGCAGAGTTGGTGTTGAATGCCAACCAGGGAACACTGGCTGGGCGTTCAACGCCCAAACAAACAGGAACTCTACCGCTGAACGCTAGTGAGGAAGCCCTCACTTGGCAATCGACGCCCAACCAGACATGGAAGCTGGCATTGAATGCCAGCCAGGACATCCTTACTGGGCGTTCAACGCCCAAAATGGTAAGGGAACTGGTGTTTAATGCCAGTAAGGGTATACAGTATGGGCGTTCAATGCCCAAAGAGCCATCAGAGCTGGCGTTGAATGCCAGTAAAGGCACACCATCTGAGTGCTCAATACCCACTCAAAAAATCCCTATCCATGAACTAAAAGAAGCCAAGGCTCATATAGAGGCCATGGAGGTTTCTTTGATGCACTTCTGTAGTGCATGAGTTCTGATGAACACTCATCCTCTAATGAGGATTAAGACTGATGCACCACTATTTCGTGGTATATTTTGTACTTAATTGAGTAGATTTTATCCACTAAACTCACACTTATTCATGTAATTTGCATGTTTTACATTTTCCTTCCTAATTTTGTGCTATGATTGAAAACATGCTTCTTTGGCCTTAAATTTGCTATGTTTAATCCCCTCTTATTACCATTCAATGTTGTGATATGTGTGTTAAGTGATTTCAGGTTTTCTAGGGCAGGAATGGCTTAGAGGATGGAAAGGAAGCATGCAAAAGTAGAAGGAATACAAGAAGTTGAAGGAATTGCTAAGCTGTCAGCCTTGACCTCTTTGCACTCAATTGATCATAACTTGAGCTACAGAGGTTCAAATGAGGCGGTTTCAGTTGCGTTGGAAAGCTAACATCCGAGGCTTCAAAATGATATAAAATTTGCCATAGTTGCTTGGCGTTTAAAGAAGGCGCACACATACATCACGCGTACACATGGATTGTGCAAAATTTTAGCGTATCAAAAATCGCTGGGGGCGATTTCTGGGCTATTTTTTGCCCAGTTTCAAGCCTGAAAATACTTATTAGAGGTTGCAGAGTGGGGAAATTAGGGATTCAATTCTCATTGTTCACAAATTTAGCTTTTTAGATGTAGTTTTCTAGAGATAGGTTTTAGGATTTCTTTTAGCTCTTTTCAATTTCAGATTTCTATATTATTCCAATTTAGTTTCTCTTCTACTCTTATTGATTCTAGCACTTTAGTTTATCTATTTCTCTTATTGGTTTATTTATTTTTCCAATTTAATTTATGAATTCTTCATGTTAGATTTGATTTTCTATTTAATGCAATTTGAGGTATTTCATATTTATTATTGCTTTCTTCAATTTATGTTATTGATGCTTGCAAATTGGTTGTTTAGAGTTAATATTCCTTGCTAGTTTCCTATGCTTTTATGTTATGCCTTTCAAGTGTTTGATAAAATGCTTGGGAGGGTTTTAAGTTAGATTTTTATGTTCTTGGCTTTGGTTGAGTAATTGGAGACTCTTGAGTTATCAAACTCCTTTGTTGATTGATAATTGAAAGTTGCTGGTTGATTTGGATCCCTCTAAAGCTAGTCTTTCCTTAGGAGTTGACTAGGACTTGAGAAATCAAATTGATTTATCCACTTGACTTTCCTCTATAGTTAGAGGTTAACTATGTGGGAGCAATGGACAATTCTCATCACAAACAATAAGGAGAGTGGTGTGACGAAATTGTGATTACACTTTGATTATGTAAAATTCATTGCTCTTTCTTTCCCTGGTAATGGCGCCAAAAAACATGATGCCAATACCATGGTTCACAACTTCGCACAACTAACCAGCAAGTGCACTGGGTCGTCCAAGTAATACCTTACGTGAGTAAGGGTCGAATCCCACGGAGATTGTTGGTATGAAGCAAGCTATGGTCACCTTGTAAATCTCAGTCAGGCGGATATAAAATAGTAATGGGGTTTTCGAAAATAATTAATAAAAGAGGGATAGAAATACTTATGTAAATCATTGGTGAGAATTTCAGATAAGCGCATAGAGATGCTTTCGTTCCTCTGAACCTCTGCTTTCCTGCTATCTTCATCCAATCAATCTTACTCCTTTCTATGGCTAGCTTTATGTAAGGATGTCACCGGTGCCAATGGCTACTTTCGATCTCTCTCGGGAAAATGATCCAAATGCTCTGTCACAGCACGGCTAATCGTCTGGAGGCATCACCTTTGTCATTGGTTGCATCCTATTCCTCCCTGTGAAAATGGTCCGATGCGCTGTCACTGCATGGCTAATCATCTGGAGGTTCTCGATCATACTGGAATAGGATTTACTATCCTTTTGCGTCTGTCACTACGCCCAGCACTCGCGAGTTTGAAGCTCGTCACAGTCATTCAATCCCAGAATCCTACTCGGAATACCACGGACAAGGTTTAGACTTTTCGGATTCTCATGAATGCCGCCATCAATCTAGCTTATACCACGAAGATCCCAATATCTCGGACTCGGTCCCCTGTATTAGTAATCTAAGAGATACTCATTCAATCGAAGGTAGAACGGGAGTGGTTGTCAGGCACGCGTTCATAGGGAATGATGATGATTGTCACATTCATCACATTCAGGTTGAAGTGCAAATGAATATCTTAGAAGTGGAATAAGTTGAATTGAATAGAAAACAGTAGTACTTTGCATTAATCTTTGAGGAACAGCAGAGCTCCACACCTTAAGCTAATGAGTGTAGAAACTCTACCGTTTGAAAATACATAAGTGAAAGGTCCAGGCATGGCCGAATGGCCAGCCCCTCTGATCTAAGAACCAGGCGTCCAAAGATTCCAAGATTCTAAGATCTCTAATACAATAGTAAAAGGTCCTATTTATAATAAACTAGCTACTAGGGCTTACAGAAGTAAGTAATTGATGCATAAATCCACTTCCGGGGCCCACTTGGTGTGTTCTTGGGATGAGCTTGAGTGTTGCACGTGTAGATGTCCTTCTTGGAGTTGAACACCAGCTTTTGTACCAGTTTGGGCGTTGAACTCCACTTTGCAGCTTGTTTCTGGCGCTGGACGCCAGAATTGGACAGAGTGCTGGCGTTGAACGCCAGTTTGCGTTATCTAAACTTGGGCAAAGTATGGACTATTATACATTTCTGGAAAGCCCTGAATGTCTACTTTCCAACTCAATTGGAAGCGCGCCATTTCGAGTTCTGTAGCTCCAGAAAATCCACTTTGAGTGCAGGGAGGTCAGAATCCAACAGCATCAGCAGTCCTTCTTCAACCTCTGAATCTGATTTTTGCTCAAGTCCCTCAATTTCAGCCAGAAAATACCTGAAATCACAGAAAAACACACAAACTCATAGTAAAGTCCAGAAATGTGAATTTAACATAAAAACTAACGAAAACATCCCTAAAAGTAACTAGATTCTACTAAAAACATACTAAAAACAATGCCAAAAAGCGTATAAATTATCCGCTCATCACAACACCAAACTTAAATTGTTGCTTGTCCCCAAGCAACTAAAAATCAAATAGGATAAAAAGAAGAGAATATACTATAAATTCCAACTATCAATGAAACATAGCTCCAATCAGATGAGCGGGACTTGTAGCTTTTTGCCTCTTGAATAGTTTTGGCATCTCACTTTATCCATTGGAATTCAAAATGATTGGCATCTATAAGAACTCAGAGTTCAGATAGTGTTATTGATTCTCCTAGTTCAGTATGATGATTCTTGAACACAGCTCTTTTAGGAGTCTTGGCCGTGGCCCTAAGCACTTTGTTTTCCAGTATTACCACCGGATACATAAATGCCACAGACACATAATTGGGTGAACCTTTTCAGATTGTGACTCAGCTTTGCTAAAGTCCCCAATTAGAGGTGTCCAGGGTTCTTAAGCACACTCTTTTTTTGCTTTGGACCTTGACTTTAACCGCTCAGTCTCAAGTTTTTACTTGACACCTACACGCCACAAGCACATGGTTAGAGACAGCTTGGTTTAGCCGCTTAGACCAGGATTTTATTCCTGTAGGCCCTCCTATCCACTGATGCTCAAAGCCTTGGGATCCTCTTTATTTGACCTTGCCTTTTGGTTTTAAGGGTTATTGGCTTTTTGCTCTTGCCTCTTGGTTTTAAGAGCTTTTGGTTTTTTCTGCTTGCTTTTTCTCTTTCTTTCTTTTTTTTTTCGCCTATTTTTTTTTTCTGCAAGCTTTGTTCTTTGCTGCTTTTTCTTGCTTCAAGAATCATTTTTATGATTTTTCAGATTATCAAATAACATGTCTCCTTGTCATCATTCTTTCAAGAGCCAACATATTTAACATTCTTAAACAACAACTTCAAAAGACATATGCACTGTTCAAGCATTCATTCAGAAAACAAGAAGCATTGTCACCACATCAATATAATTAAACTAAGTTCAAGGATAAATTCAAAACTCATGTACTTCTTGTTCTTTTGAATTAAAACATTTTTCATTTAAGAGAGGTGATGGATTCATAGGACATTCATAACTTTAAGACATAGTTACTAACTACTAATGATCAAGTAATGAAGACACAAACATGGATAAGCACTTAACATAGAAAACGAAAAACAGAGAAAGTAAGAACAAGGAATGAGTCCACCTTAATGATGGGTGCGTTTCTTTCTTGAGGAACCAATGATGTCCTTGAGCTCTTCTATGTCTCTTCCTTGTCTTTGTTGCTCCTCCCTCATTGCTTTTTGATCTTCTCTAATTTCATGAAGGATGATGGAGTGTTCTTGATGTTCCACCCTTAAATGTCCCATGTTAGAACTTAATTCTCCTAGGGAGGTGTTGATTTGCTCCCAAAAATTCTGTGGAGGCAAGTGCATCCCTTGATGTATCTCAGGGATTTCTTGATGATGAGCTTCTTCATGTGCCTGTTGAGATTCATGAATGTGCTTTCTTGTTTGCTCCATCTTTTTCTTAGTGATGGACTTGTGAGATGAATCTTTCCATCTCCCATGGCTCAGAGGTGGAAGCATTTGTCTTCCCTTTCCTCTTTCTTGAGGTTTCTCTGGCCTTAAGTGCCATTAATGGTAATGGAAAAATAAAAAGCTTATGCTTTTACCACATCAAACTTAGAATATTGCTCGCCCTCGAGCAAGAGAAGAAAGAATAGATGAAGAAGAAGAAGAGATGGAGGAGATAGAGGGATGTGTGTATGGATGTGAGTGGTGAATGGAAAACAGAAGGGATGACCATGAATGGAGAGAGAGAGGGTGAGGTGGGTGGGGATCCTGTGAGATTCACAGATCCTGAGATGATCCTGTGGGGTCCACAGATCCTCAGATGATCCTGTGGGGTCCACAGATCCTGAGATGATCCTGTGGGGTCCACAGATCCTGAGGTGTTCAAGGAATTACAACCTTGCACCCAATTAGGCATGTAAAATGCCCTTGCACACAACTCTGGGCGTTCAGCACCAGGTTGGTGCCCATTTTGAGCGTTCAACGCCCAATTGTTGCCCATTTCTGGCGTTGAACGCCAGAACCATGCTTGTTCTGGGCGTTCAGTGCCAGCTCTTCTCCAGGGTGCAATTCTGGCGTTCAGCGCCCAGATGCTGCCCATTTTGGGCGTTCAGCGCCCAGATACTGCCCATTTTGGGCGTTCAGCGCCAGAACTATGCTCTGTTCTGGCGTTGAACGCCAGGCAAGTGCTTCCTCGAGGGTGTGATTTTTCTTCTGCTGTTTTTTATTCTATTTTCAATTTTTATTTTTATTTTGTGACTCCACATGATCATGAACCTATAAAGACATATAACTAAGAAAAATATAGTTAGATAAATAAAAATTGGGTTGCCTCCCAATAAGCGCTTCTTTAATGTCAATAGCTTGACAGTGGGCTCTCATGGAGCCTTACAGATGTTTAGAGCATTGTTGAGGCTCTCCAACACCAAACTTAGAGTTTGGATATGGGAGTTCAACACCAAACTTAGAGTTTAGTTGTGGCCTCCCAACACCAAACTTAGAGTTTGACTGTGGGGGCTTTGTCTGACTCTGCTTTGAGAGAAGCTTTTTCTGCTTCCTCTCCATGGATGAAGAGAGAGATCCTTGAGTTGTAAACACAAGGTTGTCCTTATTTAATTGAAGGATCAATTCTCCTCTGTCCACATCAATCACAGCTCTTGCTGTGGCTAGGAAAGGTCTTCCTAGGATGATGGATTCATCCTCTTCCTTTCCAGTATCTAAGACTATGAAATCAGCAGGGATGTAAAGCCCTTCAACCTTTACTAACACGTCCTCTACTTGTCCATAAGCCTGTTTTCTTGAATTATCTGCCATCTCTAATGAGATTTTAGCAGCTTGTACCCCATAGATTCCCAGTTTCTCTATTACAGAGAAGGGCATGAGGTTTATTCCTGAACCAAGGTCACACAGAGCCTTAAAGATCATGGTGCCTATGGTACAAGGTATTATGAACTTTCCAGGATCCTGTCTCTTCTGAGGCAATGTCAGTTGATCCAGATCACTTAGTTCATTGATGAACAAGGGAGGTTCATCTTCCCAAGTTTCAATACCAAATAATTTGGCATTCAGCTTCATGATTGCACTAAGAAACTTGGCAGTTTGCTCTTCAGTAACATCCTCATTCTCTTCAGAAGAGGAATACTCATCAGAGCTCATGAATGGCATAAGGAGGTTCAATGGAATCTCTATGGTCTCTAGATGAGCCTCAGAGTCCTTTGGTTCCTCAGAGAGAAGCTCCTTATTGATCACTGGACGTCCCAGGAGGTCTTCCTCCTTGGGATTCACGTCCTCTCTTTCCCTTACAGGTTCGGCCATGGTGCTTATGTCAATGGCCTTGCACTCTCCTTTTGGATTCTCTTCTGTATTGCTTGGGAGAGTACTAGGAGGGATTTCAGTGATCCTTTTACTCAGCTGGCCCACTTGTGCTTCCAAATTTCTAATGGAAGACCTTGTTTCATTCATGAAACTCACAGTGGCCTTAGATAGATCAGAGACTAAGTTTGCTAAATTAGAAGTATTTTGTTCAGAGTTCTCTGTCTGTTGCTGAGTGGATGATGGAAAAGGTTTATTATTGTTAAACTTGTTTCTTCCACCATTATTAAAGCCTTGTTGAGGCCTTTGATCCTTCCATGAGAGATTTGGATGATTTCTCCATGATGGATTATAGGTGTTTCCATAAGGTTCACCTAAGTAATTCACCTCTGCTATTGCAGGGTTTTCAGGATCATAAGCTTCTTCTGCATAAGAAGCCTCTTGAGTACTGTTGGATGCAGCTTGCATTCCATTCAGACTCTGAGAAATCATATTGACTTGCTGAGTCAATATTTTGTTCTAAGCCAATATGGCATTCAGAGTATCAACTTCAAGAACTCCCTTCTTCATAGGCGTCCCATTACTCACAGGATTCCTCTCAGAAGTGTACATAAACTGGTTATTAGCAACCATGTCAATGAGTTCTTGTGCTTCTACAGGCGTTTTCTTTAGGTGAATGGATCCACCTACAGAAGTATCAAATGACATCTTTGATAACTCAAACAAACCATCATAGAATATATCCAGGATGGTCCATTCTGAAAGCATGTCAGAGGGACACTTTTTGGTCAACTGTTTGTATCTTTCCCAAGCTTCATAGAGGGATTCACCATCTTTTTGTTTGAAGGTTTGAACATCCACTCTAAGCTTGCTCAGCTTTTGAGGAGGAAAGAACTTGGCTAAGAAAGCCGTGACCAGCTTATCCCAAGAGTTCAGGCTATCTTTGTTTTGAGAGTCCAACCACACTATAGCTCTGTCTCTTACAGCAAAAGGGAAAAGCATCGGCCTGTAGACTTCAGGATCTACTCCATTAGTCTTAACAGTATCACATATCTGCAAGAATTCAGTTAAGAACTGAAAAGGATCTTCAGATGGAAGTCCATGAAACTTGCAGTTCTGCTGCATCAGAGAAACTAGCTGAGGTTTCAGCTCAAAGTTGTTTGCTCCAATGGCAGGAATGGAGATGCTTCTTCCATGTAAATTGGAATTAGGTGCAGTAAAGTCACCAAGCATTCTCCTTGCATTATTGTTGTTAGGTTCGGCTGCCATCTCCTTTACATGTTCGAAATTTTCAATAAGGTTATCTCTGGATTGTTGTAATTTAGCTTCTCTTAGTTTTCTTTTCAGAGTCCTTTCAGGTTCTGGATCAGCTTCAACAAGAATGCCTTTTTCTCTGTCCCTGCTCATAAGAAAGAGAAGAGAAAAAGAAAAGAAGAGGAATCCTCTATGTCACAGTAAAGAGGTTCCTTATTGTTAGTAGAAAAAGGAGAGGAAGAAAAATTCGAACACAGATAGAAGAGGGGGTTCGAATTTGGTGAGTGATGTGAGGAAGAGATGTTAGTAGATGAATAAATAAATAGAATAAGAGGAGAGAGAAGGAGAATTTTCGAAAATTATTTTTGAAAAAGTGTTAGTGATTTTCGAAAATAGTTTTTGAAAAAAGGTTAGTAATTTTTTTTTTCGAAAATTAAAATCAAAAAATAAAATAATTAGTTAATTAAAAAGAAATTTTGAAAAAGAGGGAGATATTTTCTAAAATTAGAGAGAGAGAGTTAGTTAGGTAGTTTTGAAAAAGATAATAAACAAATAAAAAGTTAGTTAGTTAGTTGAAACAAATTTGAAAATCAATTTTGAAAAGATAAGAAGTTAGGAAGTTAGAAAAGATATTTTGAAAATCAAATTTTTGAAAAAGATAAGATAAGAAGATATTTTTAAAAAGATATGATTGAAATTTGTTTTGAAAAAGATTTGATTTTTTTTTAAAATCACAATTAATGACTTGATTCACAAGAAATCACAAGATATGATTCTAGAACTTAAAGTTTGAATCTTTCTTAACAAGCAAGTAACAAACTTGAAATTTTTGAATCAAAACATTAATTGATGATGTTATTTTTGAAAATTATGTGATAAGGATAAGAAAAAGATTTTTGAAAAATATTTTTGAAATTTTCGAAAATAACTAAAAAAATTGAAAAAAGATTTGATTTTTGAAAAAGATTTTGAAAAAGATAAGATTTTTTTAAATTGAAGATTTGATTTGACTCATAAAAACAACTAGATTTTAAAAATTTTTGAAAAAGTTAAATCTAATTTTTGAAATTTTAAGAGAGAAAAAAAAGGGAAAGATATTTTTTTTTATTTTTGAATTTTTATGATGAGAGAGAAAAATTAAAACATCATTTTCATGTTTTTCTCTTTTATTTTTGAATCAAAACAAGGAATGCATGCAAGAACACTATGAATGTCAAGATGAATACCAAGAACACTATGAAGATCATGATGAACATCAAGAACATTTTTTGAAAAATTTTTTTATGCAAAGAAAACATGCAAGACACCAAACTTAGAATTCTTTAATGCTTAGACACTAAGAATCCAAGAATGCATATGAAAAACAAGAAAAGACACAAAACATGCAAATGCAAAGATCAAACAAGAAGACTTACCAAGAACAACTTGAAGATCATGAAGAACACTATGAATGCATGATTATTTTCGAAAAAATGCAAGATGCACATGCAATTGATACCAAACTTATAACATGACTCAAGACTCAAACAAGAACACAAAAAATATTTTTGATTTTTATGATTTTCTAATTTTTTTGTATTTTTTTTCGAAAATTATTTGAAAAACAAAAATAAGGATTTCAAAATCTTTAATATGAATTCTAAGAATCTTGTGCTTTTAGTCTAAAGCTCCAATCAAAGGGTCAGACATGGCTTAATAGCCAGTCAAGCTTTAGAATGGATTTACATCCATTGAGGTGATTAGTTGAAGACCAATCCCAAAGGAGTTTGGGTATGGCTTTTCAGCCAGATAGGATTCAACATATTACCATGAAACTCTAGAATTCATTCTTGAAAGTTTTGAAGCCATAAAATAATTTATTTTTGAAAATATTTTTATTTTAAATTTTTTTTTTCGAAAACAAAGGAGAAATTTTTGAAAGAATTTTGAAAAATTTTTAAAAATAAAACAAAAAGAAAATTACCTAATTTGAGCAACAAGATGAACCGTCAGTTGTCCAAACTCGAACAATCCCCGGCAACGGCGCCAAAAACTTGGTGTGACGAAATTGTGATTACACTTTGATTATGTAAAATTCATTGCTCTTTCTTTCCCTGGTAATGGCGGCAAAAAACATTATGCCAATACCATGGTTCACAACTTCGCACAACTAACCAGCAAGTGTACTGGGTCGTCCAAGTAATACCTTACGTGTGTAAGGGTCGAATCCCACGGAGATTGTTGGTATGAAGCAAGCTATGGTCACCTTGTAAATCTCAGTCAGGCGGATATAAAATAGTAATGGGGTTTTCGAAAATAATTATTAAAAGAGGGATAGAAATACTTATGTAAATCATTGGTGAGAATTTCAGGTAAGCGCATAGAGATGCTTTCGTTCCTCTGAACCTCTGCTTTCCTGCTATCTTCATCCAATCAATCTTACTCCTTTCTATGGCTAGCTTTATGTAAGGATGTCACCGGTGCCAATGGCTACTTTCGATCTCTCTCGGGAAAAAGATCCAAATGCTCTGTCACAGCACGGCTAATCGTCTGGAGGCATCACCTTTGTCGTTGGTTGCATCCTATTCCTCC
Source organism: Arachis hypogaea (assembly GCF_003086295.3). Lineage (NCBI taxonomy): Eukaryota > Viridiplantae > Streptophyta > Magnoliopsida > Fabales > Fabaceae > Arachis > Arachis hypogaea. Next base: position 99,539,390 of record NC_092050.1, on the reverse strand, counting down.
CTGTGAAAATGGTTCGATGCGCTGTCACTGCATGGCTAATCATCTGGAGGTTCTCGATCATACTGGAATAGGATTTACTATCCTTTTGCGTCTGTCACTACGCCCAGCACTCGCGAGTTTGAAGCTCGTCACAGTCATTCAATCCCAGAATCCTACTCGGAATACCACGGACAAGGTTTAGACTTTCCGGATTCTCATGAATGCCGCCATCAATCTAGCTTATACCACGAAGATCCCAATATCTCAGACTCGGTCCCCTGTATTAGTAATCTAAGAGATACTCATTCAATCGAAGGTAGAACGGGAGTGGTTGTCAGGCACGCGTTCATAGGGAATGATGATGATTGTCACGTTCATCACATTCAGGTTGAAGTGCGAATGAATATCTTAGAAGTGGAATAAGTTGAATTGAATAGAAAACAGTAGTACTTTGCATTAATCTTTGAGGAACAACAGAGCTCCACACCTTAAGCTAATGAGTGTAGAAACTCTACCGTTTGAAAATACATAAGTGAAAGGTCCAGGCATGGCCGAATGGCCAGCCCCTCTGATCTAAGAACCAGGCGTCCAAAGATTCCAAGATTCTAAGATCTCTAATACAATAGTAAAAGGTCCTATTTATAATAAACTAGCTACTAGGGTTTACAAAAGTAAGTAATTGATGCATAAATCCACTTCCGGGGCCCACTTGGTGTGTGCTTAGGCTGAGCTTGTGTGTTGCACGTGTAGATGTTCTTCTTGGAGTTGAACGCCAGCTTTTGTGCCAGTTTGGGCATTGAACTCCACTTTGCAGCTTGTTTCTGGCGCTGGACGCCAGAATTGGGCAGAGAGCTGGCATTGAACGCCGGTTTGCGTCATTTAAACTTGGGCAAAGTATGGACTATTATACATTTCTGGAAATCCCTGGATGTCTACTTTCCAACGCAATTAGAAGCGCGCCATTTCGAGTTCTGTAGCTCCAGAAAATTCACTTTGAGTGCAGGGAGGTCAGAATCCAACAGCATCAGCAGTCCTTCTTCAACCTCTGAATCTGATTTTTGCTCAAGTCCCTCAATTTCAGCCAGAAAATACCTGAAATCACAGAAAAACACACAAACTCATAGTAAAGTCCAGAAATATGAATTTAACATAAAAACTAATGAAAACATCCCTAAAAGTAACTAGATTCTACTAAAAACATACTAAAAACAATGCCAAAAAGCGTATAAATTATTCGCTCAACAGAGAGCTAGGATAGGACTTCTAATTTTCATACCTTGCCAAGAGCTTTCTTAATTATTAGTTTTTTTCCTTATCATTTACATTCTTTTTTCAACCTTACAAAAAACCAAAAAGATACTTTTCCATAACTAATAATAAATACACCTCCCTGCAATTTCTTGAGAGATGACCCGAGGTTTAAATACTTCGGTTTATTTTTATTGGGTTTGTTATTTGTGACAACCAAAACTTTGTATGAAAGGATTCTTTGTTGGTTTAGATACTATACTTGCAACGAGAATTTATTGTGAATTCTTTACTAGCAAAAATCTGTTCATCAAAGACACTAGGGAAGAGCAAGTTGCTCGGTACCTAGGAGCTCTTATGAAGCTAAATGCTAAGCTATTTGGTACAAAGCCTTTGGAGGAAGAACCTCCACTGTTTTCCAAAGAACTCAATGCTTTGGTTCAGTAGAAGCTACCTCAGAAGCTTCCAGATCCTGGACGCTTCCTGATTCCTTGCACCATAGGCACTATGACCTTTGAGCAGGCCCTGTGTGATCTAGGGTCATGTATAAACCTCATGCCATTCTCTGTAATGGAGAAGCTGAGAATCTTTGAGGTACAAGATACAAACATCTCAATAGATATGGCAGACAAGTCAATGAAGAAGCCATATAGCTTAGTTAAGGATGTCTTGGTAAAGGTTGAAGACTACTACATCCCTGCAAACTTCATAGTCTTGGATACTGGGGAAGAAGAGGATGACTCTGTCATCCTTGGAAGACCTTTTCTAGCCATTTCCAATGCTATCATTGATGTATCTAAGAAAGAACTAATTCTACAACTATTGGAGGATCACATCTTATTCAAGATGTCTCACCCCAATTCTCCCTCTGAGAAAAGAGAGATAACCGTGCAATACTTAGAGCTCCAACCATCTCTTTCAGTGCAGAGCTTTACTAAGCCCCCAAACATCAATTCTAAGTTTGGTGTTGGGCAGCCATTAACAAGCACTGAGAACAAAGGTACTAGGAAGAAAGTACCTAAAGGCTGGAGGTACAAGAAAGTTCCAACTGAAGGCCTCTCACCTGGCATGAAAGTTGTCTTCACTAAGAAACCAGTCATACCACATACAGTGAGTCATATCCTATTTCTAGAGCATGTGGAGCTCATTCATGAGAAGACAAGAAGAAAGTTTACTGTAAGGGGCGAAATTTTGAGCCCATACTCACCTCCGTAAGGAGCAAACCGTCAAGCTAATAACGTTAAAGAAGCGCTAGTTGGGAGGCAACCCAACCTTAATTAATTATTTCTATTTTCTTTTATTTTGTTTTCTTTAAGTTATTTTTTTTTGGTTCATGATCATGTGCAGCAGTCAGAATAGAGACAGAATTATTCAGCAGAGAAAACAGAACACTCTAGATGGAGTGTTGCTGGCGTTAAACACCAGCCAGGGAGCAAACCCTGGGCGTTCAACACCCTCAATGGCAACATAGCTGGCGTTGAATGCCAGCCAGGGACCAGACCCTGGGCATTCAAATGCCAGTGCAGAGGGCAGGAAATCTGAATTTCCTACCCTCTCAGGACCAGTGGGTCCCACAACATCTTTATCAACCCCACTTCTTCCTTCTTACTTTCACACTTTTCCATACACTCTTTCCTATAAACCCTAGCCCAATCACATCCATATCACTTCCCCAAAACTATCATAACTCCCATCAACCCCCACCCACTTCAAAATCAAATTTCCCACCCATTTTCCCACCCATGGCTGAAAGCACTCTCCCCCCTCTATCTTCTTCTATTTTCTTTTTCTTCTACTCTATTTTTTTTTACTTTATTTTTGCTCGAGGACGAGCAAAGTTTTAAGTTTGGTGTTGGAAAAGCCCAGCTTTTTCCTTTCTATTCCCAATCATGGCACCCAAGGTTGGAGAATCCTCTAGAAAGAAGAAAGGAAAGGCAGTAGCCGCCACCTCTGAATCTTGGGAGATGGAGAGATTCATCACCAAAGCCCACCAAGACCACTTCTATGAAGTAGGGGCAGAAAAGAAGGTGATCCCTGAGGTCCCTTTCAGGCTCAAGAAGAATGAGTATCCGGAAATCCGAAGAGAGATTTGGAGAAGAGGTTGGGAAGTTCTAACCAATCCCATCCAAGAAGTTAGGATTTTAATTGTGCAAGAGTTCTATGCTAATGCATGGGTTACTAAAAATTATGACACTAGTGTGAACCAAAATCCAAAGAATTGGAGCACCATGGTTCGAGGGAGAATCTTAGATTTTAGCCTAGAAAGTGTGAGGTTGGCATTCAACTTGCCTCTGATGCAAGGAGACCTACATCCTTACACTAGAAGAGTCAACTTTGATCAAAGAATGGATAAAGTACTCTCAGACATCTGTGTGGAAGGAGCACAGTAGAAAAGGGATTTTCAAGGCAAGCCCATTCAACTAAAAAGGCTTGACCTCAAGCCCATAGCTAGAGGATGGTTGAAATTCATCCAGCGTTCTATCATCCGCACTAGCAATCGATCAAAAGTGACTATTGAAAGAGCCATCATGATCCATTGTATCATGATTGGAAGTGATGTGGAAGTACATGAGGTGATTCCTCAAGAATTGTACAAGGTAGATGAGAAGCCTTCCACCAAAGCAAGGCTGACATTCCCTCACCTCATCTGTCATCTATACAATTCAGTTGGAATTGTCATAGAAGGAGACATCTTCATTGAGGAGGACAAGCCCATCACTAAGAAAAGGATGGAGCAAACTAAAGAGCATGCACAAGAGCCTGTGCAGCCGCCTTAGTATGAGATCTCTGAGATGCCTCAAGGGATGTATTTTCCTCCACAAAACTATTGGGATCAATGGCAGACTTATCTTGGAGAACTAAGCACTAATATGGAGCAATTGTAGGTGGAGCATCAAGAGCATTCCACCATACTCAATGAAATAAGAGAAGATCAAAGAGTCATAAGAGAAGATCAAAAGGCTATGAGGGAAGAATAACAAAGACAAATGAGTGACATTGAAGAGATCAAGCACTACATTGGATACTCAAGGAGGAGTACTTACCGCCACCATTAAAGGTGGATTCGTTCTCTTTTATCTCTTTTTCTTTTATTATTTTTTTATTTTCTGTTATGTTTTATCTGTTCTCTTGTTCTTGTTGCATGATCATTTGCATTTATGTCTTAAAGTTATAAAATATTCCATATATCTCTTACCTTACTTAAAAAAAATTTATTTAAAAAGAATTGAGAGATAGATGAATTTCAAGTTTATAATAAGAATAATCAATTATTTTGATGTGGTAGCATTGCTATTGTTTTCTGATTGTATGAATGAACAGTGCATATTTGAAGCTGGAATTTTAGAATGTTGGCTCTTGAAAGAATGATGAAAAAGAAGAAGTATTATTGGTAATCTAAAAAATCCAAAAAAATTGATTCTTGAAGCAAGAAAAAGCAGTAAAAAGCAAAAGAAAAAGCATGTTGCAAAAGAAAAAAATTATAAGCATGCAGAAAAAAAAAAAGAGAGAGCAAAGCAAAAAAAGCCAATAACCCTTTAAACCAAAAGACAACGGTAAAAGGATCCAAGGCTTTGAGCATCAATGGTTAGGAGGGCCTAAAGGAAACAAAATCTTGGCCTAAGCGGCTCAACCAAGCTATCCCTAACCATGTGCTTGTGGCGTGAAGGTGTCAATTAAAAAGCTTGAGATTGAGCAGTTAAAGTCGTGATCCAAAGCAAAGAGAGTGTGCTTAAGAACTCTGGACACCTCTATCTGGGGATTTTAGCAAAGCTGAATCACAATCCGAAAGGGTTCACCTAGTTAAAGTGTCTGTGGCATTTATGTTCCGGTGTTAATACTGGAAAACAAAGTGCTTAGGGTAACGGCCAAGACTCTAAAAAGCTGTGTTCAAGAATAAAAAAGAATTAAACTAGGAGAGTCAATAATATCATCTGGATTCTAAGTTCCTAAAAATGCCAACATTTCTGAGTTTCAACGGATAGTGAGATGCCAAAACTATTCTACATATTTTTATTCTCATAAATATTCATGCCACCAGGATGAGCACAAGGTCATATAAGTGCTTAAAATTATAAGCTTTTGAACTTAGAAGGTACAAGTAATGTGTGAATTTTTTATACTAGCACAGTATAGATTTAATTGATTAGACACCTATTACTTTGTTAGAACCTTAAAAATTTATTCTAAAAAAATATTTAATTCGGATGATACATTTTTTATATATAAATAGTGGAGGATTAAACGATATTTATAAATTTAATAAATTAATATTTATTTTACTTTTATCAATATTAAATAGAACGATTTATTAACTATTTGTTTGAACTATTTTATTGAAACGGTCATTTATATGACCTTTCGAACTAAAATAATATATTACTTCAAATGGTCACATATCTTTTGGGTATTATGTTTGTACCAATTGCAACATTGAGAAAAGTCACACCATTTCATATATGGTACGTGACTTGAGGCTTTTATTTGCCTCATGCAACATATAAATATAGATATTTTTATTCATAATTTACATATATACAAAAACAATAAATAAGTGTTTTAATTTTTTTGAGTTTTAAAAATTTGTTTTATTTAAGAAAATTAAAATTTTTTTATTATTATTAAATAAGAAATTTATTGGTTTTATTATATGTGAGGAGGGTATTATTACTACCAATCTTATAGTAACTAAATAAAAAGATAAATATTTCTCTAAAAAAAGCGATCTAATCGTACATTAAAATCACAATAAATATAAGATTTTATCATTTTTTTTTAAGAAAAAGTATAAGGTATCAATATATTATTTGTTAATTTATTGTTAATAATAATTAATTATTATATTTTAAACACATATATAAAGAGATATATCTAGTCACCAAAAAAATTAAAAAAAAAGATACATCTAAAAAATATATCTATAAAGACACTTCTATTAGATACAGACATAAAAAATATATTTTTATTAGACACATCCACAAATACACTTTCATTAAACAAAACCATAAACAAGAGTTAGCAAAGTTGGAGACATAGCGAGATTTTTTTTTTAATAATAATTTCCAACAGCGACACTTTAGCCGTTTGGAGTTGGAAGAATAGGGAGAAAGAAAAGAAAGATATAGTGTTTTGGTACAGGATGGAGCTTCACCATGTTCTTTCGCAGGAAGATTTTCTAATTATGCCAAAACGCTGAGTGCTGGATTTGAGCTTAGGCCTACCAAAGAACCAATTACTTCGAAGCCAACCGAGTCCTTCAAACAATAGTTAATTAGTTCCCATTGCTTTGCATTTCAGTCAAATTTGAAACATTTCTTCACTCTTGTAATTTCCTCAATTTACACGACTACAATAATGTATATTATTAAGGTGGTGGTGATGTTGTGCTGTCGTGGTGGTGTTGCATATGGTTAAGGTGGCGGTGATAGAAGATTATGAAAATTTGAAATTGGGAAAAAAAAAAAGGATAGTAGTATAAGAGATTAAGGATGAATGACCGAGGTAATTTAGAGATTTTGATTAAATTTTTTAAAAAAATTACAACATTTAATTGTTTGATACTTTTGTGACAAAACTTATTTTTCTATATATAAATTTAGTTTATTTTTTGGTAGATAGTTTTGTTATCGTTATAAATATTTATGGGTAGAAATAGTTATTTTTTTATGAAGAACATTAGAAGGTTATTAGAATTTATTGTTTTGGTTATTAATTAGTCATTAATATTAAAAAATATAAAATAAAATGTTATTAAATTAGCATACTAGAAAAATTAAATAATGACTAAGTGATTGTCAAAAATAATAAATTCTGATATTTTTTAATTATTTAAATATTTTAGGGAGCATAATTTATAACGTAGACTAAATAAACATCATGCATAAAAATACTGATAAAAAAATTGAAAAACAAAACTAAATCAATTTTTTTAATAGTAATGTTAGAGAAAAAATAATAATTAACTCAAATAATTTAAATTTATCTTATTTAATATTTATTTATTACAGATACATGGAATAAAACAAAAATAATTTTGGTTATTTTTAACTAATATTTTTTTATTATCAAATATTTTCGTTTTCTTAATTATTAGAAACAAAATAAAAAAATCCATAATATTCAACTAAAACAACATTAAATCCACAATTGATACATTGATCAAAGAATTCACATTTCTTTATGATGGACCAACGATTTTCTTATTTTTAATACAAAACAAAAGATGGAATTATACACAAGGAGGCAAAGAAGACGAAATTATATTAAACTATTCTAATTAGGGATGACAATTCATACTCTACCTGTGTATATTCAATTTGGTCTAATCCGTTCGAATAGGGTAGGCTATCTGATCTGTTACGGATATGGTAGGATATAGTCCGGATATGCCTGCGGATAGAGTAGAGTACGGGTTTAGGGTGTACCTTATCCTACCTTATCCGCACTTCATATATAACACATATTTTATAAAAATTAGGTATACAGTGAAAAAAGTGAAAGTTAAACCCACAATCTCTCTTATATAATGACTTACAATAAGTGAACAATCACTAAAACTAGTTAGTTAATTTAGTAATTTAAAGCATTAATTTTTTATTTTTTATGTTATTAATATGTATAAAATTCGAGATGATTGAATTTTATATTTACTTTGAACAAATTTGATATTTCTGCAGATAGAGTAGAATAGGATAGCGTTTAGAATTTTAGGGTGTGGGTAGGATTAGGGTTAAGAGATTCTGAACCCGCAGATAAAGTAGAGTAGAATTTTAATAAAATTTTCAACTCACAGATAGAATTAGGATAGAGTCTAAACCCTACCCTACCCTACCCATTGCCAGCTAATTCTAATTCTAATATCTTTGTTATTAGTTATAACCGTGACACCTTGCTCCAAAGTCAAGCTTTAATTAACAAACTACAAACAACAAGCTTGAACTCCATGCATTAAAAAGTTAAGATTTCAATCATAATTAACAGTTTCACCCGTTTTCTTCTATTTATCTATCTGTCTGTCTATTTTTGTATTCTTTCATGCTATCCTAACGAACGATTATATAAATAGAATATTTTGTTACTCTGCCTCCCCCTAGTTCCATCCCTTATATATATATATATATATATTTAAAAGCTAACTTGAATCCAGACACAGCAAAACACACTGTTTCTTCCTTGCAACGCAACAACAATGGTGCCATCATCAATTTCCCTCCTCTTATTGTTCATTCTCATAGCACTCATTGCTAGTACCTCCGCTAACACATGCACCACCCAAACCCTCACCGACGCTAGTAATAACAACAAGGTTTATGCCAATTGCATGGACCTCCCACATCTTAATGCTTTCCTCCATTGGACACACAACACATCCAATTCCTCTGTGTCTGTTGCCTTTGTGGCGACCCCACCTCGTCCAGGAGGTTGGGTTTCCTGGGCAGTTAACCCAACTGGCACGGGCATGGTGGGGGCCCAATCCTTTGTGGCCTACAAGGGTGACAACGGTGTCGTAACCGTCTTTCCCCTCAACATACAATCATATAGTAAGATGTCTCAGAACCTCACGATTGACACGTGGAATTTGAGGGGAGAAGAGGATGAAGGAATAATCAAGATCTTTGTGAATATAAAGGTGGTTGAGAATGCAGTGAGCTTGAACCAAGTGTGGCAAGTGGGGCCCTCAGTGACAGCAGGAAGGATCGACCCGCATGCCTTTGCTCCTGAGAATTTGAATTCCAAGGGACCACTTAGCTTGGTTGGAACACAAAGTATTTCTCATGGCGTGGATTCAAGGACCAAGAGAAAGAATGTAATGTTTTTTTTCTTTTCCAGCTATTTCGTTTAGTGATCTTAATTCTTAAGTGACCAACAATTTCATAACTGACATAAAAAATTTACACAAAACTTAATGACTATCAACATTTATACACAACTGAATAAAAGACAGAAATTAACAAAGTTATTGGAAGATTGATTACTTGTTTAATTATAATCCATGGTTTTTGATTCATGAATGATAGATTCATGGAATACTAAATGCTGTGAGCTGGGGTTTCCTGTTTCCCCTTGGAGTAGCCATAGCAAGGTATTTGAGGATATTCCCATGTGCAGATCCAACTTGGTTCTATCTTCATGTTGGTTGCCAAATGTCTGCTTATGTCATTGGGGTTGTTGGCTGGGTAACTGGTCTTAAGCTCGGAAGTGAATCAGAAGGCATTGTGTACACTGCTCATCGCAATATTGGAATAGCCCTCTTTTGTCTTTGCACTATTCAGGTAAAATGTTGTCCAATTAACAAAATGTTTGTTTGTAGTTAACTATCATTGTGGCAGCTTAACAACTAGCTGACAAGATGTTAAAAATTTCAAAATCTATTTGTGTCTCAAACTTTTAGTGCAATGTTAGCAAGCTATTAGGCTGCCACAATGATAATTAATTGCATATATAATAAGCATTATGTTTTAGAAAGTATAAAAATTTAATTTTTTAATTAATTAATATTAGTCTTTTTTATTTTAGTTTTAAAAATTTTTATTTTCTGGATGGGTTGAGATTTAGAATTTACAATTTAAATTTTAGAACTAAAAATTTATGATTTTAGATTTAAAATTTAAAATAAATTTAAAAAATTAATTAACATTAACTAAATAATTGACTTCCTAACTAGTATTATTCATTCTGGTAACTAAACTATAGATTAAAAAAAATTAACTTAACTTATAGCTATAAATCCTAAAAGATCAAATTGATTATTAGGTGAAAACTTAAAACTAAATTTGAGTCTTATCTTAATTATATATATTTATGGATGGAGAGAGTAATCGAAGAAATCATAAGAGAATAGATTAGCTAATGAAAAGTTCAAAGATAAAAAAGATTTATGAAACTCTTTCCTAATTGTCTATCTTAAAATTTGTAGATGTTCGCATTGCTCGTAAGGCCAAATAAGGATCACAAATATCGTGTCTTCTGGAATATCTATCATCATAGCTTTGGATACACTATAATTTTCCTTGGAATTATCAACGTATTCAAGGGTTTTGACATCTTGAGTACAACGGAGAAATGGAAATCAAGTTATATTGTAGCGATTTCTGCATTGGCTATAACTGCTTTAATCTTGGAGGTGATCACATGGATTGTTGTCTTGAGGAGAAAGTCTAACACTAAATAAGCCCAAGTGATAAAGTTTATTTGCATATAGTGTATTTTCTTTTTCAAAAAAATCACCTTTATAGACACCAAAAAAAAAAGATCACCTTGATCTCATAAAAGAGAAAAAGAGAGAAGAGAAATTATATGGATAAATATATATGTGTAAGTGTTGGAAAACTTTCTTATATGTACACTATTTTATTTAGTTATGTATTAATAGCTATAATGCTTAGTTCCATTATGATCGATTATTATCGATATCTCCTAGCCAAACATGTCCATCTCCATTCTCAGTCGGAAGACATGCTTTTTATTATTTGCCAATCAGTATTCAGTTCAATTCGTACCTAAGCGAAATTTTCTTCCCCCATATTAGTGCTTTTATTAGACCCGTATTTCATTAAAAAATGGTACAGTATTTTGCTTCATCTAATTTTAAATATTTGTTATTATCCAACTGTCTACCGTGACCCATGTTGGTCCTTCTCGTTGTTATTCACTTATACCAATTTATGATAATATCATATACTAGTTTATTTGATAAATCTATCTATTAACAACTATGAGATACTAGAAGTACACTTTGGATAGAATGGCAACTCGCCTAAACTCTTGGAGAACCATAACCTTATCTTCAGCAGGGAGAATTACTCTAACCCAATTAGCTCTAGCTACTATCCTGATGTTTGTGATGCAAACTATGAAATCCCTCTCTTTGTTTGTGATAAAATGGATAGAATTTGTCATAATTTTATTTGAAATGGGGTGGATGATGAGAGAAAAGTCTATCTATTAAGTTATGAGAGGATATATATATATCACCCAAAAAAACAAGGTGGTCTTGGCTTTAAATCAGTGATGAATAATGCAGGGCAGAGCTTACTGCATCTCAAGTAAAGTTTTTTATTTAAGAAAATTCTATAGTGTGGTTTATGGGAGACATCCACACGTGGATACTACGTGTTTGCGTCCGCTGCCCTATGTGTGGAGGGGAACAAATCATGGCTACTGCTCCATTTTCACGAAAAGGCTGACATCTTCTGCTCTTTTTAGTTTTGGTCGGTTTGATGAAATGGTAATACCTTGCTAATTAATATAGCATGCTTAATGAAGAGGTGGGATTTAATTATTTTAAGATGATGGACTAACGGCCCACGACAATTGGTTGTGAATGGGTTAAAAATGTTTAACAAATTTTGTTCAGGAAATGTGGATCGGGTTGCGAAAATGGATCCTTACAATTTTTTTAACAATTAAAGGAATAAAGTGTAATGTCTTATCATTAATTTTATAAGTGAGACTAAAAAAAAATATGAGAGAGAGAGCAATGAAAGATTAGAGATCACAGTTTACTTTTTGATGAGCGGATATTTTATACGTTTTTTGACATCATTTTCATATAGTTTTTAGTGTGTTTTATTTAGTTTTTATTATATTTTTACATATTTTAGTGTTAAATTCACATTTTCGGATTCTACTATGAGTTTTTGTGTTTTTGTACAATTTCAGGTATTTTCTGGCTGAAATTGAGAAGTTGGAGCAGAAGTCTGATTCAGAGATAGAGAAAGCACTGCAGATGCTGTTCAGATCTGACCTCTTTGCACTCAGAAGAGCTTTTCTAGAGCTACAGAAGTCTAAATGAAGCTCTCTCAATGACTATGGAAAGCTGACTTCCAGAGCTTTCCACCAATATATAATAGTTTATACTTTGCTTCGGATTAGAAGGCTCAAAACTGGCGTCCAACGCTAGCTTCCTGCCCCCTTCCTGGTGTCCAGCGCCCAAAAGCAAAGACCAGCGTCCAAACGCCAAATGAGGACCCCTTAGCTGGCGTTCCACACCCAGGAGACCTCATAGCACGTGGATCTCATCAAAGCTTAGCCCAAACACTCACCAAGTAGGCCCAAAAGTGGATTTTAGCACTAAAAAGACTATTTTACCCTTACTAGTCATCTGTTTAGTATTTAAAGTGTATTTTACATAATCAGAAAACAACATGCATATCATTCAGCCCTATTTTCATTTTTATGTTGTATTTTTACATTAGTATGAGTTTCTAAACTCATAGGTTGACGGGAGGAGCCCTGCCGAGTCCTATGAATTAATAAAAGTATTACTGTTTCTTCTTCGATTTGTGTTTGATTTACTTCTAAGATGTATATCCGATCTTCATCGTGATGAATTGGATGATCTGACAAATTAGCTCTGTTCATCACATTAGATGAACGTGCCTAACAAAAATCCGCGTCTACTTGGGTTCGTGTGAATACTTGGCAGGAAAGCACGAGCCAATAGCTATGTTTATACATCTCTCAGACGGTTAATCTATGACTTCGTTGGGGACTTCTCGAGATACCAACTCAACCGGTTAATCCACGACTTCGGATTATGGTCTCGAGACACCAGCTGATCTGGAAGATTTGACCTTTTCTGTGGCGTTTTGAGTAGGATCGCCAAGAGAATGAACTGCTAGAGCTTCACCCTCTGTCAGATTGAATGACCACGGGCAATGGCGTTCATTCTGCAGCAGAGAAGATCAATGACTACGGGCAATGACTTTGATCACATACAGCCTGCCATAGAAGAAGATCATTCACAAGTAAAGAAGACAGTAGTACCAGAGTTACTTCAGAAAGACAAAGCAACTCCAACTCTCAACTCTATCCTTAAAGTATTAGCACCCTATTATAATAATCTCACAAATATTTATCTATCAACCTTCTGATCTGCCTGACTAAGATCTGCAAGATAACCATAGCTTGCTTCAAACCACAATCCTTGTGGGATCAACCCTGACTCGCTCAGGTATTACTTGGACGACCCAGTGCACTTGCTGGTACAACAGTACAAAAGTATGGGGATTCGTGCTACCAAGTTTTTGGTGCCGTTGCCGGGGATTGTCGAGTTTGGACAAACTGACGGATTGTCTTGCTCCCTAGATCAGATAATTTATTTTATTTTATTTTGTTGAGTCTTTTATTTTTATTTTCTTCTTCTCTCTTTTTCAAAAATAATTATAAACCTTTTTCAAAAATATTTTTCCTTTCTTTGTTTGATCTTTGATTTTGTTTGAGTCTTTCCTGTTTTCTGTTTTTCAATTACAAAAATTTTAAAACCCTTTTCAAAAACTTTTTTCAGGCAGTTTATTTTCATGTATCCTTAGCTTTTTGTTTGAGAGTCTTTGATTTTTGTAAGAGTATAACTTTGATTTGCATCTTTTATTTTTATTTTCTTCTTCTTCAAATTTTTGAAAAAATTAAAAGCTTTTCAAAAATAATTTTTATTTTATTTTGTTTAATTTTTTTTCTTAGTTTCAGTCTTTTATTTTTGTTCTTGTTAAAATTTTCGTCCCCTATAAGTTCTTCTTTCAAAAAATTTTCAAAAATAGTTTCTTTGGTTAAATCTTGTATCAAGTCTTTGAGTTTGGTGTTTTCCTGTTATTTTTCATTCAATTTTCGAAAATTTATTTGTGGTTTTCTAAAAATTTTAAGTTTGGTGTTCTTTTTTTTGGTTCTTGTGTTCTTTGAGTATTTAAATTTTGTTCTTTGTGTTCTTGTTAGTCTTCAAGGTGTTCTTGAGTCTTGTATGTGTTTTGATGTTAAAATTTTTAAGTTTGGTGTCCCATTGTGTTTTCCCTCCAAATTTTCGAAAATTGGATACACTAGATCTAAAAATCTTAAGTTTTGTGTCTCTTGTGTGTTTTTCTCTTTCATCATAAAATTTAAAAATAAAAAATATCTTTTCTAACTTAATTTTAACCATAATTTTCGAAAATTAACATAAAAATTCAGATTTCAAATTTCAAAATTTTATCTTATTCATATCTTAGTTGTAAGTTTTCAAAAATCAAATTTTTCAAAAATAAAAATCATATCTTTTTCAAAAAAATCTTATCTTTTTCAAAATCTTATCATATCTTTTTCAAAATTTAAAAATCTTATCTTATCTTTTTCAAATTTCAATCTTTAAAATTAAATCCTTTTCAAAATCAATTTCAAAATCTTATCTTTTTAAAATATTTTTCAAACCTTTTTAATTTCTTATCTTATCTTTTTCTAATTTCAAATTTTAACTTTAAATCTTGTCTTATCTTATCTTCTATCTTATTTTAAAATTCAAATCTTTTTTAATTAATATCTTATCTTCTCTCTCTTCTTTTTCAAAACCTCCTAACTAAATCGTCCCTTCTTGATTTTCGAAAACTATATCTCTTTTTCTCTCCCTTCTTTTTCAAAACCTCCTAACTAACTCTTCTCTTCCTTAGTTTTCGAAAATAATATCTTCTTCTCTCTCTATTCTTTTTCAAAACTACCTAACTAACTCTTTTCTCTCTTACTTTTTGAAAACTTATTCCTCTTCTCTCTCTTCTATTTTCGAAAATTTAACATTTAAATTTTAAATTCTTTTTAAATTAATTAACTTAATTTTTGAAATTAAATAAATAAATAAAATAAAAACAAAAATATTTTAACTCTTATTTACTTTTTCTATTTATACTGCTCTTCTTCTCACATCTATATCATTCGAACTCTACCCCCTCTCTATTCTTCCTTCTCATCTTTCATCCTTTCTTATTTACTTCTATCCCCTATTTTCACAGTATTCTTCTTCTACTTCTTTTATTTCTTTTCTTCTTCTTCTTTCTTCACATCTGACTCTAAGGAGGAGCTTCTTGCCTATTGGTACAGAAAGTTTTCTTCTCTTTCTTTCTTTTCTTTTCTTCTTGTTTATGACCAGGAACAAGGATAAAGAACCCCTCTTGACTCCTGATCCTGAACCTGAGAAGATTCTAAGGAGGCATTTACAACAAGTTAAAGCACAACACTCCGGAAGAGACCTTTCAGAAAGTTTCGAGGACATGGCCGAACCTCAAGAGGAGCCAAGGAAGGTACTTGGTGACTTCACCATGTCTACCTCTGACTTTTATGGCAGAAGCATCTCTGTACCTGCCGTTGGAGCTAACAATTTTGAGCTTAAGCCTCAGTTAGTCTCTCTTTTACAGCAGAACTGCAAGTTTCATGGACATCCAATGAAAGATCCACATCAGTTAGCTGAGTTCTTACAGATCTGTGATACTGTAAAGACTAATGGAGTTAATCCTAAAGTCTACAAGCTGATTATCTTTCCCTTTGCAGTAAGAGACAGAGCTAAGCTATGGTTGGAAGCCCAACCTAGAGAGAGTATTGACTCTTGGAAAAAGCTAGTTAATGCTTTTCTGGCTAAGTTTTTTCCTCCTCAAAGGATGAGCAAGATTAGAGTGGAAGTTCAAACCTTCAGACAAAGAGAAGGTGAATCCCTCTATGAAGCTTGGGAAAGATATAAGCAACTGATCAGGAGATGTCCTCCTGACATGCTCTCAGAGTGGCCCATCATAGGCGTGTTCTATGATGGCTTGTCTGAGATGTCTAAAATTTTATTGGACATCTCTATAGGTGGATCCCTTCACTTGAAGAAAACACCTGCAGAAGCAAGAGAGCTTATTGAGATGGTTGCAAACAACCAATTCATATACACCTCTGAGAGGAACCCTGTAAACCATAGAATCCCTCAGAAGAAAGGAGTTTGTGAAATTGAGACTCTAAATGCCATTCTGGCTCAGAATAAGATCTTGACTCAGCAAGTCAATATGATCTCCCAGCATCTGACTAGAATGCAAACTGTAGCTGGCAGTGCTCAGGAAGCTTCTCCTAAAGAAGTAGCTTATGATCCTGATCAACCCACCATGGAGGAGGTGAATTACATGGGAGAGCCTTATGGAAACACTTATAACCCTTCATAGAGGAATCATCCTAACCTCTCATGGAGGGATCAACAAAAATCTCAGCAAGGTTTCAATAACAACCAAGGTGGAAGGAACTAGAATAGGTTCAATAACAGACCACCATTTCCATGTTCTCAAGGGAACATGGAAACCTCTAAGCAGAGCCTCTCTGACTTAGTTATTTTGGTTTCCAGCCTCACTAAGACCACCCACGGTTTTATTAATGAAACAAGGTCCTCCATTAGAAACTTGGAGGTACAGGTTGGTCAACTAAGCAAGAGGATCCCTAAGACTCCTCTTGACACTCTTCCCAATAATACTGAGGTAAATCCTAGAGAAGAGTGCAAGGCCATAACCATGGAGGTTGAGGCCGAAATTGGAGAGAATGGGGTGGTGTTGAATGCCAGTGAAGGACATATCACTGGGCATTCAACGCCCACAATGGCAGCAAGCCTGGCGTTAAACACCAGTGAAAACTCCCTCACTGGGCGTTTAACACCCATCCTAGCAGAATAGTTGGCGTTGAACGCCAGCCAGGGAGCACTTGCTGGGCGTTCAACGACCAACCATGCAGCCATTCTGGCGTTGAACGACAATGAGGAACCCTTCACTGGGCGTTCAGCATCCATACACCCAGGGAAGCTGGCGTTGAACGCCTACAAGGACATCCCTGCTGGGCGTTCAACGCCCAGAATGCTAGAGGGACTGGCGTTTAACGCCAGTCAAGGTAGAAAGTAAGGGCGTTTAACATGCAATAAGCTGACAAAGCTGGCATTGAACGCCAGCCAAAGCACACCACCCTTTGAGTGCTTAAAGCCCACTCAAGAACCCTCTATCCCAGAACCAAAGGAAATCATAAAAACAATTGAGGTTCCTTTGAATGCACTCCTGCAGTGCATGAGTTCTGATGACTACTCATCCTCAGATAAGGATGAAGACACTAGGGAAGAGCAAGTTGCTCGGTACCTAGGAGCTCTAATGAAGCTGAATGCCAAGTTATTTGGTACAAAGCCTTTGGAGGAAGAACCTCTATTGCTTTCCTAAAAACTCCATGCTTTGGTTCAACAAGAGCTACCTCAGAAATTTCCAGATCCTGGATGCTTTCTGATTCCTTGCACCAAAGGCACTATGACCTTTGAGAAGGCTTTGTATGACCTAGGTTCAAGCATCAACCTCATGCCACTCTCTGTAATGGAGAAGCTGGGCATTCTTGAGGTACAAGTTGCACACATCTCCTTAGAGATGGTAGATAAGATAATGAAGAAGCCAAATGGCTTAATAGAAGATGTCTTGGTGAAGGTTGAAAACCACTATATCCCTGCAAACTTTATTGTCTTGGATATAGGAGAGGATGAGGATGAATGTGTCATCCTTAGAAGACCTTTCCTAGCCACAGCTAATGTTATCATTAATGTGGCTAAGGGAGAACTAACCCTAAAGTTAGGGGAGGACCACATCTTATTCAAGATGCCTCATCCCAATTCTCCCTCTAAAAGAGAGATAACTGTGCAACACCTTGTGTGCCAACCCTCTCTTTCTATGCAGAGCTCTGCAAAGCCCCCAGATATCAATTCTAAGTTTGGTGTTGGGATACCATCAACAAGCTCTAAGCACAAGGGTACAAAAAAGAAAGTACTTAAAGGCTGGAGGGACAAGAAAGTTCCTACTGATGGCCTCTCACCTGGCATGAGAGTTGTCTTCACTAAAATGCTAGTCTTACCACATACAGTGAGTCGTGTCCTATCTCTAAAGCATGTAGAGCTCATTCATGAGAGGACGAAAGTTCACTGTAAGGGGAAAAAATATGAGCTCATACTCACCTCCGTAAGGAGCTAAATGTCAAGCTAGTGACGTTAAAAGTGCGCTTGTTGGGAGGCAACCCAACTTTACTCAACTATATTTTTTTTTGTTTTGTTTTGTTTTTTTCAGAGTCATGATCATGTGCTTCAATCAAGAGACAGAATTCACAGCAGCGAAAATAAAACACTCCAGAAAGAGTGTCAAAGTTGAACGCCAGCCAGGGTAACCCTGCTGGGTGTTCAACGCCCCAAGAGGGGAGCATTGCTGGCGTTGAACGCCAGCCAGGGAGTAGCCCCTAGGCATTCAAACGCCAATACAGAGAAGCAGGGAATCTGAAATTCCCTAGCCTCTCAGGACATGTGGGTCCCACAACATCTTTCACCTACCCCACTGATGCACCACTATTTTGTGGTACATTTTATGCTTAATTGAGTGGATTTTATCTACTATTCTCACACTTATTCATAGATTTCGCATGTTTTATATTTTCCTTCCTAATTTTGTGCTATGATTGAAAACATGCTTCTTTGGCCTTAAATTTACTATGTTTAATCCTCTCTTATTATCATTCGATGCCTTGATATGTGTGTTAAGTGATTTCAGGGTTTATAGGGTAGGAATGGCTTAGAGGATGGAAAGGAAACATGCAAAAGTGGAAGTAATACAAGAAAATGAAGAAATTGCTGAGCTATCAACCCCGACCTCTTCGTACTAAATCGATCATAACTTGAGCTACAAAAGTCCAAATGAGGCAGTTCCAGTTGGGTTGAAAAGCTAACAAGGATATTGAGGTATTCCTCTTGGAAGATGAACCTCTTGGCAAAGAGCAATGAGCTAGTGAAAGTCCAACTTAAGGACATTAAACCAAAGTGCTAGGTGGGAGACACCCCACCATGGTGAGATCTATCCTTTTTACCCTTTTGTATATAGTCCTAAATTCTTCATTATTTTGTGACTACTTAGCTATAATATTGTTTGATTAGATTTGATTGTGAATACCTTAGATAACTTGTTCATGAAGATTTGTATTGATTTTCAATGGATGGATCGATTGTGTGGTAGAAGAACACCCCATCTTTTGTTATTGCATTGAGTTTTGGGTGTTTTTGACCCTTTTGGCTTGTTTGGCCACTAAATTCATGATAATTAGGCATTCTTCATGTTTCTGAAAAAAAGGGGGGGGGGGGTGCGTGCGCGCACTATGCGTGTACGCGCCCATAGGCACTCGCAGCTCCTGGGTCAATTTCCAGAGAGTTGTGCCAATGTTGTGCCAATTCTGAGCCCCAGGCATAACACCACTCTCGCGTGCGTGCACTTGACGTGTACGCGCCCATGGCCCCATTCGCGCAAAGCGCGCGTGCGCGCACTAGCCGCGTCCGCACCGATGTCGCTAAATGCAATCCTGAGCCATTTTCCCGAGAGTTATGCCCAAGTTGGGCCAATATCATGCCAATAGCCTAACTCCACTCACGCGCAAGAGCACCCGGTGCGCACGCACACCTCGGAGAAAATGCACATCGATGCGTAAGCGCACCGTGTGCATCTGCGTCGATCGCGTAAAGTCATTTTCTGGTACTTTTTCCCGAGAGTTGAGCCAGAGTTGTGCCGACATTGTGCGGAGGGCACAACCTAAACGCACGCGTAAGCGCACCTGGCGCTCGCGCGCACACCTGTACATCACCACTTCATGCGTACGCGTACTGTGCGTGTCCACGCCCCTGCTAATTTTTGCCGATGCACGCGCACACGTGCATGGCGCGCGCGTGCCGGTTTCGCAAACCAATTGCATTGCAGTGCGCCCTTTTCTTTCCATCTCTCTTCCCCCTTCTTACCATCACCCTTCCTCTTCACTTCTACTCCCTTCTACCACTTCTACCACCTCTCCTCTGACCACCACCGGCGGCAACCATCACCTCCGGCGGTCCCACACCTCTCTTTCCCCTCTCCTCTCTAATACTCCTCACTTCCTCTTCTCTCACCTATATACCCCATTTCTCTTCTTCTTCTCAAGGTACTTCTCATTTCTTTTCTTGTTTAGCTCTCTCTTTTCCTTCTTCTTTTCATGAGTTACATTCCCTTACTCTTCCTCTTAGTTAGTTTCCTTTCATGTTTTCTTTGTTTGTTAGTTTTTCTTTCCTTTTCATTTTCTTATGGGTATTAAAAGTAGGGATTACTCTTGCATTGATGAGTTGGATTGTCTTAATTGCTTTTCCTTACAATGTGTGGTATGCTATGATGATTGATGATGCTTTATAGGATGTTACATTGTCACCCTTCTCTCATTTTTGTCATAAAAAGGAATGCACACCAAGTGTTTGATGGAAGACCCACATGACTTTTTGGAGTTACATTTGACTTAGCTCTTCTATTTTAGTGTTCTTTCTCATTCACTTGCGTGTTCTTATATGCATTAAGATTAATACTCTTGTTGCTTCATTTCTACATGCTCATCCCTTAACTCTTGTCTCTTGTTATTGATGTTAAGAGTGTATGCTTCTCATGCTTATTGTTTGCTTGCTTATACCACTCATACATCCCATGCTAGTGATTAGCCATGATTTTCATTGTTGCCTTAGTTACATGTTGCAGCTGTCATGTATCTAAGCCACTTATTCTCTTATGCTTTATCACTTGCATGATTATTATTTCTTGGTGCTTCTTTAAGTTTAATTTTGCCACATTTCCTTCCTTTCTAGGATGGTTATCAAGAAAGACAACGAAAAGGCGTCCAAGAAGGCACCCCCATGGTCCACTAGCAAAGCACAACAAGCGCCTAGAGCCAAGCCCCTCCTCAATAAGACAATGAGCGTTGCCAACATTGATGTTTTGGAAAAGGACAACCCGGCAAGGGACCCGAACAAGTTCCCCAACCGCTATTGCGAACTTGTCTACCCCTTGATCAAAGGAAGGAACTATCATGCGGAGCCTCTTCTAGCCCCTCCGGCTCATGTCATTCTGCTTATCATGCCCCGCATCGAGCGGCGGCAACGGGAGTTCCTATTGAGAAAGCCACGTGAAGCAAACTTGTCCTGGGTGGTAGAATTTTACACCAATTACCACTCCTCATCCCTTGTATCGGTATTTGTGCACCGAAGACAAGTTTCCGTCACAGAGGAGGCCATTCAAAGTGTGCTTAAGACCGGATCGTTAGCGGAAGGGATTGATGCATATCAAGAGATTTTGTCGGCACGATGCGAATATGAGTTTGATTGGGATGCCATCCTCAAGGTCATTGCTATACCCGAATCATTCTGGATTCGAGGGAGGATGAGACCCCGGCCCAAGGGTATCACTGCATATTTTCTCACTAGAGAGGCTCAGACATGTGCCCAAATTTTAGCCCATTATATGCTCCCAAGCACCCATGGCTCATCTATCACTGCCGAGTTAGCCTTGTTGCTTGGTGTGTCCTCACAGAGAGACCGATTCATATTCCCCGTCTCATTCACCAAGCTATGGGCCGCATCCACGCTAAGGGGAACTTACCCTTTCACACTCTAGTGACCGACTTAGTTGCCGCAGCCGGTGTTCCCCATGAGACCAAGGATCGGAGGGCCATGATCCCGATAGACGGCAATTTTGTTCCAAACGGGAGATATCTCTACCTTCTGGCGGACACTGAGGATCCGAACTTGGCCATCCCTATGAGTATTCCCACCACCTCAACCGCACCACCAAAATCATCCATGCAACGCATAGAGGACCTCTATAAGAAGCTTGATCGCTATGAGCAGCGCAACCAATGCCGATACACTTTTGTCAAGAAGCTTCTAAGTTGCCTAGCACCACCGATAATGAAGATAGCGATAATGGAGAAGATGATGGACACTCGGAAGCCGATCAACCACTGCGTCTCACTCACGGCACGGAGGACCGTGCCAACTTCTAAGTGTAGGGAGGTCAGTCGGTTGACCGGTCTTCATAAGTAACACCCGAATAAATTTTGAATCTCTTTTGTTAATTAGGATAGATTGCATGATTTGGTTTTTCACTTTTTGACATCCTTTGCATGTTAGTTATCTTTTAATAAGTCCACTTAGTTAGAGTAATGACTTCTTTCTTAGGAAGCTAAGAATTTTGGGGCAACCCTACCAATTTTGAAAATTTTGAAAACTTTTGATGCTAAGCTTGTTTGAAAAATGTAATTTGGAACATGGATTTTGAGCCAAGAACACAAGCGAGTTTTGAGCCTAATTGCGTGGCTACATCTTCTAGCCACTTACTTTCCTTCTTGTATGCATTGTTCTCTCTCTACGATTGTGATCTTTAACTTGTTTAACTCTATATGTCCATTGTTATATGTATGAATGCATGTACATGATTGATGCCATCTTCTCACTTAACTACATACCCAAATTGCCTTACCTTATAACAACCTTTGCAACCAATTTTGAGCCTACGCTTAACCCACTTATTCTTAATTTTAGCACATCACAAGCCAAAAGCGAAAAACCATGAATGTCCCTATTTGAATCCTTAAATAGCTTAGGCTAGTGCGTGTGTGCCATTCAAGTGTGGGAAAACCGGGGGGGGGGGGGAGGGGAGCATCGGTTGAGGTAAGAGCATGTTGTTGTTTTTTTGTTAAAAATATTGGGAAGTGGATACATACTCATGTGTTGATTGAATGAATAGACCTTATGCATTGATGTTCTTGTATATAGTTAAAAAAAATAGAGAAAAGAAAAAAATATATAGAAAAAGAAAGAAAAAAAGAGAAGCAATAAAAGGGGACAAAATGCCCCAAAGTATGACCTAAAGACAAATCAATGCATATGTATAATGATCAAAAGTAAATGCATGAGTATGTGAAAGAGTGAGGAATGGGTAGTTAGGTTAGTACATAATTGTATAGGATGTTACATAGGTTAGGAGGGGAGTTTAAGTTAATCAAAGGATTCAATCTTTAACTCACTTAGCCAAATATATAACCCTACCTTAACCCTAACCCCATTATAACCTAAGAAAAGACCCCATGATATATGTATGCATGCATAGAACAATTGTTGATTGTTAGAGGAAGAACAAATTTTGGAAGAGCATGAAGAAGGGGAAGATTGAGTGATCAACCCTATACACCGAGCGAATAGAGTACAAATACTTCCGATGAGGGGTTCGAAGCTCAATTCCTTGTTCCTGGCTCTCACGAGCGTTCTTCATGCAAGATATGCATATTCCACCTTGGTGACCAAAAATTGGTAGAGTTCATACATTGCCCATCATCTTGTCCTATGTGCATATATATATCTATATATATATATATATATATATATATATATATATATATATATATATATATATATATATATATATATATATATATATATATATATATATATATCAACCCTATACACCGAGCGAATAGAGCGCAAATACTTCCGATGAGGGGTTCGAAGCTCGATTCCTTGTTCCTGGCTCTCACGAGCGTTCTTCATGCAAGATATGCATATTCCACCTTGGTGACCAAAAATTGGTAGAGTTCATACATTGCCCATCATCTTGTCCTATGTGCATATATATATATGTGTGTGTGTGTGTGTGTGTGTGTGTGTGTGTGTGTGTGTGTGTTCTAGGAAGATTGAATTGCTCTTGACCAAGTATATAGTAGCATACACCCTAGTTGCATTCATGTAGGTAGATTACATCCCATGAGTCTCACTCTCTTGTGATCCTTTGGTCTTTTGCTTTCCTTTAGCATGAGGACATGCTATACTTTAAGTGTGGGGAGGTTGATAAACCCCATTTTTAGGG
The DNA here is from genome assembly GCF_003086295.3 of Arachis hypogaea. Classification (NCBI taxonomy): domain Eukaryota; kingdom Viridiplantae; phylum Streptophyta; class Magnoliopsida; order Fabales; family Fabaceae; genus Arachis; species Arachis hypogaea. The sequence goes on along the minus strand of NC_092050.1, from coordinate 99,515,706 downwards.
TTTATCATGTATAGATTTTAAGGGTTTTATCAATGATCTTCCATACTATTTCATATAAAACTGCATGATTTTGTGTTCCTTTCCCAACTTTGCTTCGTAGATGAAAACGTGCTTCTTTTGCATCAAAATTGATATATTGTAATCCTCCTCTATTACCATTTGATGCCGTGATCCGTTTGTTAAGTGGTTTCAGAAGTTATAGGGCAAAAATGGCTAAAAGGAGTGAAGGAGGCATGCATGAATGGAAGGAGCATGGAATAAAGTAGAAATTTGGAATTTGGGCATTTGCGCGCACGTGCACCATACGCGTACGCGCAGATGTGCACCCCCAGAGCAGCTAGATGGAGCCAAAGCAAGAAGCCGGCGCGCTTATACGGCTGGGCCATAAAACCTTGGTCGCGCGCGCGCATTGTACGCTTGCTCGTGAATCGCGAAAAATCCCTGGGGCGCGTATGCGTACTGTGCGCGTATGCGCCGTTGTGCGCATGTGATTTTTTAAAGGGAAAACATGACCAGCGATTTCAGGCAGCCCTAGGCCCTGATTTGGGGTAGAATTTTGGAGGGAAAAGCATAAGAAGACTAAGGATAAAGGGGGTTGGGGCAATGAGTCATAATTCGAGATATTTTGGGTAGTTAGTTACATTTTGCTTTTAGAGAGAGAAACTCCAACTTCTCTCTAGGATTTCACTTTCTCCATTGCAATTCTCCTTTGATTTCTTGGTGAGATCCATTGCTAATTCACTTTTACTTTGATACAAGTTGTAGATCTACTCTTCTTCTACTCTCAATTAGTGTTCTTTTGATTCTATCTCTTGGATCTAGATTTGAGACTTTGTTACTTTAAATTTTGATTAATGAATTGAGGAGTTTCATTCAATTGCTTGATTGTTGATGATCGTTTGGATTAGATAGCTTTAATTCAATTCGTTTCTCTCAATTACATCATGTCTTCTATGATTTCCTACTCATTATTTGTGATAATGACAACCCTAGCTATGGAGTAGATTTCTCTCACTTGGCTTAGGGGTTGAGTTATTGGAGACACATAAGTAGTGGATATCAATTGTTGATTAGGAATTGAGAATTACTAATTGACTTGGAGTGCACTAAAGCTAGACTTCCCTAGGGTGAGACTAGGACTTGTGACTCAAGTTAGTTATTTTCACTTGACTTTCCTCCATTATTAGGGGGTTAACTAAGTGAAGCAACAATCAATTCTTATCTTAATTGAAGGAAACTATAATGATGGAACTTCCAATGCTTACCCCTAGCCAAGGCCTTTATTTCAATTAATTGCTTGTCTATTTTTGTTAGCTTGAATTCTTGCACCAACTCTCAAAACCACAAAAGACTTCCTAATCAATGATGCGCATTCCAAGGCAAATCCTAGGGAGAACGACCCGGGATCAATACTCTCGGTCATAGATTTTAGAATTGTTTGATGCGATATTTACGTGTTGGTTAGACTATACTCACGATTGGATTCATTGCTAATTTCTAACCGGCATAAGAATATTACGTCCATCAAAATGGCGCCGTTGCTGGGGATTTGCTTATGTGTGCCATTCTATTGGTTAGTGTAAATATGTTAATACATGGATACTTGCATTTCTCTCTTGATTGTTTGATTGTTTGATTGTAGTTAGAATTAGTCTTTGCTTAAATATCACTTGATGTCATGAGCTTCTTATCTCCTTCATTGTATGACGCGTTCACTACCAAATCCGAGTTTAGCACCATTTGATTCGGAAATTGAAAGAACTTTGCTTCATATTTGGCAAGCTCGGAGGCAGTTAGACTTTGAGGAAGGTGAAAAGGTTTTTACCAATTCACCAACCATATCACTGTCATCCAACGAAGGCGCTAATTACTCTTCCGTTGATACTACTAATAGTTCTTTTTTTGATTTAAGTGTTGACGAAATGGCCGCTCCAAGGAGAGTTACTCTCAAGAAAGCGGGTGCACCGGACTTTGTTCTCCAACCTTTCCTTGTACTTCATTCCAACTTGAATGCAAACTTTGAACTCAAGACCGCTCTCATCAATCTTCTACCAAAGTTCCATGAACTTCCCGCACAAGATCCAATTAGACACCTCAAGGACTTTCATGGTGTATGCTCAACCACTAGGCGGGAAGGATCCGATGAAGTGGCCATATGGTTGTTTGCCTTCCCTTTCTCTCTTGAGGGAAGAGCCAAGGAGTGGTTTTATACCTTACCTAGTGATGTTGTCTCCGATTGGGACTTGCTTAGAAGAAAATTCCTTGATAAATTCATGCCTGTAGAAATGACGGACAAGCTAAGGAAGGAGATCTCTTATATTGTACAAGGCGAGATGGAGACCCTATATGAATATTGGAAACGGTTTCGCAAACTTCTTGACTCATGCCCCAACCACATGATTGACACTCAAGTATTGCTTAGCTATGTGTGCCAAGGCATGAAGGAGCAAGATAAGAATCTATTGGATGCCTCAAGCAACGGTTCTTTGTCAAAGTATAGGATGGCGGAGGAAGCATGGCAACTCATTACCGACTTGGCCAAATCCACTCAACATGCTAGGCGGAGAGTCAACCGCCCAAGGGCCGTGAATGAAGTCTCTTCTAGTGGTGAGACCGCCACCCTTACCAAGACCTTGTGTGAGATGACAAGCCTTCTAAAGTAACTCCAAGTGAATCAACCACAACCTCCACCCCCTCCTCAATACCAACAAAGCCAACAATTGGTTCCGTAAAAAGTATGCAGTATTTACTCATGCTACTCCCACTACACGGATGAATGTCCAAGTCTCCAAGAAGATAATACTCTAGCGGCTACCCACAACTTCTATGATCACTCCTACTATGAATGCGCTAATCAAGGATACCATTCACAAGGGAGCAATTACAACCAAGGGTACCCCCAATAAGGAGGCAACTATAACCAATGGAGTAACAACTCTAATCAAGGTTGGAGGGATAGCTCCAACCAAGGTTGGTGGGACAATTATCAACAAGGAGGAAGGGACAATGGAGGCAACCAAAGATGGAACACTAACAATCCTTAAAATCGCTACTCACAAAACCCTCCAAATCAACAACCAAACCAAGGAAGAAACTACCAAACCTATATACCACCTCATAGACAACCACTTCTACCCAACCAATCACAAGCACCACAAATCACCTATCGTTCCACTTCCTTAAATCAAGATGAGACACTCCGGTCCATATTCCAAGGGCAAAAAGAACTCCAAAATACACTCAACTCAAGTCTCAATGGTCTTACTTCCACCATCCAAGCTCTCATTGCTCGCATGGAGCCACCTTCTACCTCCAATCCTCAAGCTCTAACCTTTAGTGCTATACCTTCTCAACCTCTACCCAACCCCAAGGGTGGCATCAACGCCATAACCTTGAGGTCCGGAACTCAATTAAAAGAGAAGGGCTCAAAGGCACCTAGCCCAATGATAGTTACTCAAGAGGAGGATGGAGTTGAGATAGAAGAAATTGAAGAGGAGGAGGAAACACATGTGATAGTTGAAGATGAAGACCCTCAACCAAGGAGTGAAGTCCTTAGAAAGGAGCAAGTCTTAGAGGAAGTGGCCCAACCAATCCCATTCCCTACATTGGCAAGAAAGGCTAAGAAGCGTATAGAACTTGACCCAAAAATGGTGGAAATGTTCAAGAAAGTGGAAGTAACTATCCCTCTCTTTGATGCTATACATCAAGTTCCTAAATATGCAAAATTTTTTGAGGACTTGTGTATGAACAAAGATAGAATTCATGAGTTAGAAACCATTCCGTTGGGGAGTTCTATTTCGGCTTTGATGGGAGCCATTCCAGAAAAGTTGTTGATCCGGGCCCTTGTTTAGTCTCTTGTGTCATTGATAGAGTCCAAATCATTGATTGTATGTGTGACCTCGGTGCATGCGTTAGCATTATGCCTCTTTCCATTTATCATATATTGAAGCTCCCACCGTTGAAGCGGTCGGCGGCTAGGTTTGTCTTGGCAGACAATAGCATAATAACCATAACGGGTATTGTGGAAGCTGTGTTGGTCAACATAAAGGGTTTGATATTTTCAATTGATTTCCATATCATTGAAATGCCACCAAGTGAATCCAAAAGGATATCATCAATCCTACTTGGGAGGCCGTTTTTGAGGACCTCTAGATTCAAGTTGGATGCCCATTCGGGAACCTACTCATTTGAGATAGATGGGAGAGTCGTAAGTTTTAGCCTAGAAGAAGCAATGAGGCACCCACTGGAGAACCATTCCATATTCTGGTGTGACTTAATTGACAACACTATGGCCGAAGTGCATTACGCAAAGCTAGATGAGAAACATATGGTTGAAGAAAATAGTGACGACCCAAGCAAAGAAGTTCAAGTGATAAGCCAAGAGCAAAAGCTAGAATTGAAGCCACTACCGCCCCACCTAAAGTACTCATACCTTGATGAAGCCCACAAGTTCCCGGTAATTGTAGCAAGGGAACTAAATCCTCAACAAGAAGAGAAGTTGCTATGTGTTTTGAGAAAGAATAAAAGGGCAATAGGGTGGAGCTTGGCGGATCTAGCGGGGATAAGTCCCCAAGTGTGCGAGCACCGGATCTTTTTAGAAGAAGAAGCTAGACCCGTAAGACAACCTCAGAGATGATTGAATCCTACCATTTCAGAGGTTGTCAAGAAGGAGGTAACCCGGTTACTCGAGGCAGACATCATCTACCCCATTTCGGATAGTGAATGGGTGAGTCCTGTTCAAGTTGTGCCAAAGAAGTCCGGGGTAACCACAATCAAGAATGAAAGCGGGGAGCTCATAGCAACACGGGTGCAAAACTCTTGGCGAGTGTGCATAGACTACCGAAGGTTGAACTCGGCCACTAGAAAATGTCATTTTCCACTTCCGTTTATCGATCAAATGCTCGATCGATTATCCGGTAAACCTTATTATTGCTTTCTAGATGGCTATTCGGGGTACTTCTAAATACACATTACTCTAGAGGACCAAGAAGAAACAACATTTACTTGCCCTTTTGGAACTTATTCCTATAAGCGTATGCCATTCGGCTTATGCAATGCACCGGCAACTTTCCAAAGGTGCATGATGAGCATATTTGTGGATTTTCTAGAGCAATGCATGGAGGTATTCATGGATGACTTCACGGTATATGGTGATTCTTTTTATCATTACTTGGATAACCTTGAAAAAGTTTTGGAAAGATGTACTAAAACTAACCTTGTCTTGAATTTTGAGAAGTGCCATTTCATGGTTAGGCAAGACATTGTTTTAGGACATATTGTTTCCAAAGATGGAATTTTCGTGGATCCAGCAAAGATCAATGTCATATCTAGCTTGCCTTACCCCTCTTCCGAGAGGGAAGTCCGTTCTTTCCTTGGACATGCAGGATTTTATCGAAGGTTCAAAAAGGACTTTAGTAAGGTAGCGTTGCCTCTATCAAGGTTGTTGCAAAAGGACATTGAGTTTGATTTAAGCAAGGAATGCATGGAGGCTTTTGACAAGCTCAAGGTAGCATTGACCCAAGCTCCTATCGTGCGAGGGCCGGATTGGAGTCGGCCATTCGAAATAATGTGTGATGCTTCAAATTTTGCCGTGAGAGCCGCGTTAGCACAACGCGAGGGTAAGAGTCCATATTTCATAGCCTATGCATCAAAAATACTAGATGGAGCCCAATCCAACTACACTACCACTGAAAAAGAACTATTGGCCATAGTTTTCGCTTTGGACAAGTTCTGAGCATATCTACTTGGTTCAAAGGTGGTAGTGTACTCAGATCATGCGATTTTAAAGTATTTATTGGCTAAGAAGGAATCCAAACCGAGATTGATTAGATGGTTTTATTGTTGCAAGAATTTGACTTGGAAATTAAGGATAGAAGTGGTACGCAAAACCTAGTGGCGGATCACCTAAGCCGCCTTGAACACACCAAAGGCGATACCACTCCTATTAATGATTCTTTTCCCTTTGAGGGCTTGCATGCAATCTCAGAAACCATTACTTGGTATTCATCAATTGCCAATTACTTAGTATCTCACTCCTTCCCTCCTAATCTCTCCAAACATCAAAGGGATAAGCTAAAAAGTGAATCCAAGTACTATGTGTGGGATGGCCCACACCTTTGGAGATGTAGGGCGGATCAAGTAATTCGGAGGTGCATTCCACAAACCGAATTCTACTCAATCTTGGAAGTTTGCCACTCCTCTGAAGGAGGAGGCCATTTTGGACCTCAAAGGACGGCAAGGAAAATCCTAGATTGTGGATTTTGGTGGCCAACTCTTTTCAAGGACTCTTCTCATTTTTGTAAATCTTGTTCTCAATGTATTAGATTTGGTAATATCTCTAAGAAGGATGAAATCCCCAACAAACCATGCTATTTTGTGAGATTTTTGATGTATGGAGAATAGACTTCATGGGGCCATTCCCAAATTCTAATGGTTTTCTCTACATTCTACTTGCCATTGATTATGTATCCAAATGGTTTGAAGCAATACCCACCCGGACGGACGACGCTAATGTGGTCCTTTCCTTTGTGAGAAATAACATCATTTGTAGATTTGGGTCGCCACGAGCAATCGTGAGCGACCAAGGTTCACTTTTTGCAATAAGAGAATGGAAGGGCTAATGAAGAAATATGGCATCATGCATAAAGTAGCTACGGCCTACCACCCACAAACAAACGGCCAAGCCAAGGTTTCCAATCGGGAGGTTAAACGTATCTTAGAAAGAATTGTGAAATCCAATAGGAAAGATTGGAGTGCTAAGCTGACCAATGCATTATGGGCCTACCGAACGGCATACAAAATACCAATTGGCATGAGTCCCTTTCGGTTGGTGTATGGCAAAGCTTGCCACTTACCGGCGGAGATAAAGCATAAAGCATATTGGGCCGTCAAGGAGTGCAATCCAAGTTTGGGTGGAGCCGAAGTGGAGAGGAAGCTACAACTAGCAGAGTTGGAATGTTTGAGGCTTGAAGCTTATGAGAATTCTAGACTTTACAAAGAGAAAATGAAAGCCGTGCATGATAAGAATATAAGAGGTAAAGAATTTAAAGCCGGTGATATAGTCCTCCTTTACAATTCTAGATTGAGATTGTTGCCCGGAAAACTAAGGTCAAAATGGGAAGGCCCATATCAAGTAGAGAAAGCGAAACCCTATGGGGTTTACCATTTGCGCCATCCCTCAAGTCCGGATATCTTCAAGGTCAATGGGCACCGTCTCAAGTTGTATCATGGTGAGCAAACGAAGAGCAACAAGGAGATTGAGGTATTCCTCTTGGAAGATGCACCTCTTGGCAAAGAGCAATGAGCTAGTGAAAGTCCAACTTAAGGACATTAAACAAAAGTGCTAGGTAGGAGACATCCCACCATGGTGAGATCTATCTTTTTTACCCTTTTGTATATAGTCCTGGATTTATCATTCTTTTGTGATTGCTTAGCTATAATATTGTTTGATTAGATTTGATTGTGAATACCTTAGATAACTGGTTCATGAAGATTTGCATTGATTTTTCAATGGATGCATCGATTGTGTGGTAGAAGAACACCCTATCTTTGGGTATGGAGAAGAGGGAGGTTTATATAGAAGGTTAGGAAGGGGTTAGGTGGAGGGAATGGTCACGGGTTCATATGGGGAAGGGGGCTATATGGGTCACAGGTATGTCTTGGGAAGAGGGGTAGTGTTCAGGTTAAGTAGTGTTTGGAAGGGGGCTATATGGGTCACATGTATGTCTTGGGAAGGGGGGTAGCATTCAGGTTAAGGAGTGTTGGGGAGGGGGTTTATATAGTTAGGGGGTTTGTGTCATGGGTGGGGGCTAAAAGAGATAAGGATCTGGGGGTTGATTTGGCGTTGATTTGCTGGGTAATTGTTAGGGTAGGGGCCGCGCTTTACTTGGAGTGGAGGGGGTTGAGTAATAAAGGGAGGGGGGACCACGCCTTACCTGCGCCCAAGGTGAGCAATAGTTAGGCTGTGCCTAACTTGATGCATGGGGGCGCCTTACTTAGCTGGAGGATCTTCTAGCACTGTGCCTAACTTGGAGCAATGCACAAGGCCTTGCGCTTTACTTAAAGCCTCCCATAAGTCCAAGCTTCAAATGCCTCAACCTTGCACCTAACTTGGACATGCATTGCGCCTTACTTGAAGGCTCCCGCAAGTCCAAGCATTTGATGCGCCTAACTCCACCTTCATCGTTCCTAACTTGCCTTGATTCTTCACACCTTGCGCCTAACTTGAGAATTCTCAAGTTAGGCGCAGACCCTCCAGAAACTTTTGCTCTTTGGTGCGTAACATATGGCGCCTAACTTGAGAATTCTCAAGTTAGGCACAGCCCCTCCAGTGAAAATTCCTTTCTGCGCGTAGCATGTGGCGCCTAACTCGAGATTGCTCAAGTTAGGCGCAGACTCTCCTGAAACAAATTCCTTTTTTTTTGCATGTCTGCAACCCTGTCTTTTAATAACCTGCTCTGTATCAAGACTCCTGCATGATCCAAATATACGTAAAACAAAGGAAAAACAATAAAAATTTTAACCGAAATCAAATAAATAAAAAATTAAACTAATAGAAATCAAGACAAAGGATACGAGAACATCGGGTTGCCTCCCGACAAGCGCTTCTTTAACGTCACTAGCTTGATGGTCAGAACTGCTAATTCAGCAGATGAGCGGACCTTTGGCGATCGATCTCGCCTCCAAGATAGTGCTTCAACCTCTGGCCATTCACTGTAAATTTTCTGTCAGAATTCTTTTCCTGTATTTCCACATGACCATATGGTGAAGCTCTAGTAACCACAAACGGTCCTGACCACCAGGACTTCAGCTTCCCGGGAAAGAGTTTGAGCCTTGAATTATAAAGAAGCACCCTCTGTCCGGGCTCAAAGACTCTGATGGCAATCTTCTTGTCATGCAATAACTTAGTTCTCTCCTTATAGAGCTTGGCATTTTCATAGGTTGAATGTCTGAATTCATCAAGCTCATTCAACTGAAGCATTCTCTTAATTCCTGCAGATTCTGAATTAAGATTCAGATACCGGATTGCCCAGTAAGCTTTATGCTCCAGCTCAACTGGCAAGTGACAGGCTTTGCCATAGACTAGCTGATAAGGGGACATGCCAATAGGAGTCTTGTAAGTTATCCGGTAGGCCTAGAGAGCATCATCAAGCTTTCTAGACCAGTACTTTCTTGAAACACTGACGATCTTCTCTAGAATCTGCTTGAGTTCCCTATTAGAAACCTCAACCTGTCTGCTTGTCTGAGGGTGATAGGGGGTTGCCACTTTATGACGGACTCCATATCTCTGAAGAAGGGAGTCCAACTATCTGTTACAGAAGTGACTTCCACCATCACTAATGAGTGTCTTAGGGACACCAAACCAGCTGAAAATATATCTCTGAAGAAAGCTCATCACCACTTTGGCATCATTGGTGGGTAGAGCCACAGCTTCCACCCACTTGGACACATAATCAACTGCCACCAGGATATAGTTGTTTGAATGTGAGGGTGGAAAATGTCCCATGAAATCAATACCCCATACATCAAACAACTCAACCTCAAGGATCCCCTACTGTGGCATCTCATGGTTGGCAGGAAGATTCGTGGCTTTTTCATATCTGTCACAGTGCTTCCCAAATTCTCTTGAGTCCCTGAAGAGAGTCGGCCAGTAAAATCTGCTCTGAAGGACCTTAGTAGCTGTCCTTTCGCCACCGAAGTGGCCTCCATAATCAGAACCATGACAGTGCCAAAGAATCTGCCATTTCTCCTCATCCGGGACACATCTCTGGATCATTCCATCTAAACACCTTTTAAAAAGGTACGGTTCCTCCTAAATGTAGTACCTTGCATCAGTCAATAGCTTCTTTACTTGTTGCCTACTGTACTCCCTTGGAATAAAATTCATGGCTTTGTAATTTGCAATATCTGCAAACCATGGAGCCTGCTAAATGAGGAACAATTGCTCATCCAGAAATGTCTCAGCCGCAGCTGTGGGTGGTTGCAGTCCTTGTTCAGGCTCTATTCTGGAGAGATGGTCAGCTACTTGATTTTCTGACCATTTTCTGTCTTTTATCTCAATGTCAAACTCCTGGAGGAGCAACACCCATCTGATTAATCTTGGTTTAGAGTCCTGTTTGGTTAGAAGATACTTCAAAGCAGCATGATCAGTATAAACAATAACCTTAGAACCAATTAGATAGGACCTAAACTTATCAACAGCATACACAATAGCTAATAGTTCTTTCTCTGTAGTTTTGTAATTCTTTTGAGCATCATTTAACATACAGCTAGCATAGTAAATGACATGTACAAGCTTGCCATGCCTCTGTCCTAAAACAAATCCTATAGCAAAATCACTAGCATCACACATTAATTCAAATGGTAAATCCCTGTCAGGGGAAGCTATAATGGGAGCAGAAGTAAGGTTTGCTTTCAGAGTTTCAAAAGCATACAGGCATTCAGCATCAAACACAAAAGGAACATCAACAACCAATAGGTTGCTTAATGGCTTAGCAATTTTTGAAAAATCCTTTACAAATCTTCTATAAAATCCTGCATGACCTAAGAAACTCTTGACTGCCTTAACATTGGTTGGTGGTGGTAGTTTTTCAATTACCTCCACCATTGCTCTATCAACCTCAATCTCCTTACTTGAAATTCGGTGTCCAAGAACAATACCTTGTGTAACTATAAAATGACATTTTTTCCAATTTAAAACAAGGTTTGATTCTTGACACCGTTTCAAGACCAGAGATAAATGCTTAAGGCATGATTCAAAAGAATTACCAAAGACAGAAAAGTCATCCATAAATACCTCAATAAACTTTTTAACCATATCAGAAAAAATTGAAAGCATACACCTTTGAAAAGTTGCTGGAGCATTACAAAGTCCAAATGGCATTCTTCTGTAAGCAAATACTCCAAAAGGGCATGTGAATGCTGTCTTTTCCTGATCTTGAGGGTCCACTGCAATTTGATTATATCCAGAATATCCATCTAGAAAACAATAAAAAGCATGACCAGCTAACCTCTCAAGCATCTGATCAATGAAAGGCAGGGGGAAGTGATCCTTCCTTGTAGCAGTGTTGAGCCTCCTGTAGTCTATGCACATTCTCCATCCTGTGACTGTTCTTGTAGGAATAAGCTTATTCTTTTCATTCTTGACCACTGTCATTCCTCTTTTCTTGGGAACTACCTGCACAGGACTTACCCAAGGACTATCAGAAATAGGGTAAATAATACCTGCTTCCCATAATTTCATTACCTCTTTTTGGACCACCTCTTTCATGGTTGGATTGAGTCTCCTTTGTGGTTTCACAACTGGTTTAGCATCATCTTCAAGAAGGATTTTGTGCATGCACTTAGTTGGACTAATCACCTTTAAATCACCAATAGTCCACCCAAGAGCTATTTTATGGCTCCTGAGTACTAAAATAAGCGCCTCTTCCTCTTTGGGCTTCAGGGAAGAGCTAATAATCACTGGATATGAATTATTTTCACCAAAGAACACATATTTCAGAGAAGGGGGCAAATGTTTGAGCTCAAGCTTGGGGACTTCCTCCTCCTTTGTTGGCGTGTTCATCAGCTCCTTTTGGGGTGGTGAATCATCAACTTCAACTAATTCATACTCAGAAATAGAATCTAGAACATCATCAAGTACCTCAGCTTCTAGTACTTCTTGAACAAGTGGTTCAACAACATCAATTCTCATACACCCTTTAGAGTCATTAGGGTGCTTGAGAGCTTCAAAAACATTAAGGACCACCTGTTCTTCATTAACCCTCAGGGTTAATTCACCCTTTTGTACATCAATCAGAGCTCTACCTGTAGCTAAAAAGGGTCTACCAAGAATAATAGAGGATTTTACATCCTCTTCCATGTCTAAAATAACAAAATCAGCAGGAAAAATAAATGGTCCGACTTTCACAAGTAAATCCTCAACAACACCCATAGGTAATTTAATAGAAAGATCAGCCAGTTGAAGAGAAATACGAGTGGGTTTTACCTCCTCAATTTGAAGCTTTTTCATCATTGAAAGTGGCATTAGATAGATGCTAGCTTCAAGATCACATAAAGCTCTCCGAATGGTGACATCTCCAATGGTGCAAGGAATCACAAAGCTTCCTGGGTCTTGCATCTTTTCAGGAATGTTATGTTGAATAATAGCACTGCATTCCTTGGTTAACACCACTATTTCTTGTTCCCTCCAATTCCTCTTGTTAGTCAATAATTCTTTCATAAATTTAGCATAAAGAGGCATTTTTTCAAGAGCCTCTGCAAAAGGAATGTTGATCTGCAGCTTCTTGAAGACTTCTAAGAATTTAGAAAATTGCTTGTCTTTGGAAGCCTTCTGAAGCCTCTGAGGATATGGCATTTTTGGCTTGTATTCAGGAGCTTTTGGCAATGTACGATAAGTGTCAAGAGAGTCAGGGAATGGGTTATCTGCACGCTTTGGAGGGTTGTATTCTACTTCTTCCTTCTGCTCCTCTGGAGCTTCTTTTTCAACTAGCTCCTCATTGACCTTGGTCTCAGAACTAGCTACTTTACTACTCCTCAATTGAATAGCCTTGCAATCTTCTCTTGGGTTCACCACTGTATCACCAGGAAATATATTTGAAGACCTCTCAGGTAATTACTTGCTCATTTGACCCATTTGCACCTCCAAGTTTTGAATGGAGGCTCTGGTTTCCTGTATAAAACTCTTCATCATCTCTCAATTAGAATCTTCTTGGGATTTAGAATTTGCCTGCTGAGGTGGTTATTGTTGCTTAGACTGAAATTGGCGGTTGTTGTAATTATTCTATTGGAGGCTGCCCTAAGAATTATTTTTGAAATTTTGAGGTCTCTGAGGTTGGTCCCTCCACCCAAAGTTTGGGTGATTTCTCCATCCTTGATTGTATGTCTTAGAATATGGATCATTGTTGGGATTTCTAGGACCACTCCCCATGTAATTGACCTGTTCAGAAGCAGGTTGAGCATAATCATAATTATCATTTTGTACAAAATTACCTCCCATGTCATAAGAGAACTCTTGAGGTGGATTTTGGGTGTTGATAGATGAGACTTGCATGCCACCCATCTGCTGAGTAAGTAGATTTATTTGCTGAGACATAAGCTTATTCTGAGCAATAAGAGCATTAACGGCTTCCACTTTCAGTACGCCTCTCTTCTGAGAGGTCTCAGAGTTCACAGGATTCCTGTTAGATGAGTATAAATATTGGTTGCTAGCCACCAATTCAATAAGCTCAACAGTCTTCTCTGGTGTCTTCTTCTTGTGTAATGAACCACCTGTAGAAGTATCTAAGCTCATCTTGGACATCTCACCCAAGCCTTCATAAAAGATATCTAGTTGGGTCCATTTGGAGAACATGTCCGGAGGGCATTGCTTAGTCAGTAACTTGTACCTCTCCCAGAAATCATAAAGAGTTTCACCCTCCTTCTGCCTGAAGGTCTGAACTTCCAACCTAAGCTTAGTCAGCTTCTTTGGTGGAAAAAATTTTGTGAAAAACTCTGTAACAACCTTTTCCCAAGTATTCAAACTTTCCTTTGGTTGGGAATCTAGCCATAGTTTTGCTTTATCCCTCAGAGCAAATGGGAAAAGCATGAGTCTGTACACCTCAGGATTCACTCCATTTGTCTTCACAGTATCACATATCTGCAGAAAATCATAAATAAATTGATTTGGGTCTTCGTGGGGAAGACTGTGATACTGGCAATTTTGTTGTACTAGAGTGACCAATTGTGGCTTCAACTCAAAGTTGTTTGCAGCTATAGGAGGCACCACAATGCTTTTTCCATAAAGATCTGTAGTAGGGGCAGAGTAAGAGCCCAGTACTCTCCTTTGCTCATTCTCATTTGGATTTGCCACATTGGCATTAACAGCATTATTATTATGATCCATAGTAGACTCTGCAGCCTTGTAAAGTCTTGCTTGTTGCAAACGCCACCTCAAAGTCCTTTCAGATTCAGGATCAAAGTCTAGCAGAGGTTTCTTGTCCCTGTTCCTACTCATAAACAGATAGAAGACAAGAAAAGATGGAACTCTCTACGTCAGAGTGCAGAGAATTCCCAGTGAGGTAACCTGTATAAAGTAATAAATTAAAAATACTTACTACTTAATAAAAAAAATTCGAAAATTTAAAGGGAGAATTAAAAAGAGAGATTAAAACAAAATTAACTAGGTAACACCAAACTTAATTCCTAGTGGTTGTTAATCACAGTCAATCCCCAACAACAGCGCCAAAAACTTGGTGCGGAATTTCTAACCACAAACTAACCGGCAAGTGCATCGGGTCGTACCAAGAAATACCTCAGGTGAGTGAGGATCGATCCCACGAGGATTGATGGACTAAGCAATAATGGTTAAGTGATTTACTTAGTTAGACTAACTGTTGAGTTAAGAAATTAACTAAATTAATTAGTGATGACAAACATTATTTTTGAGCAAAATAAATAATTAGTGTTAATTAATTATATTTACTTATTAACTAATTGTTTATTGTTGCAGGCCAAATGTTAATAGCCCAAATGGAATAAAAAGCAATCAGCAAAGAGTATTGGGCTGAAAGCAAAATAAAGAGCCCAAGCAAAAAGCAAAGAAAGAAACCAAAGAAATTAAATCGGGCCAAGCATACCAATACCCGATCCAAGCCCGATCTGGTTTCAGAAATGAAAATCCCTCTCTTTTGCTTAACCAAAAGCAACGTTCCTCTCCTCTCTATTCAAGTCAAATCATGGCATCAGAAAAGTAAGAAAGAGAAATAGAGAAAAAGCTTCTTCCATAAGCTAGTAACCAAAGAAGCAAGAGAGAGATATTTCAAGCTTGATGCACAGAAGCTATAGCAGAAAATAAAATCCAAATCAAGCTTAAGAAAGGTAATCCATCTCATCTTGCATGCATCAGATCTTCATCCCTTCTTCCCAACTCTCTGCACTACCCGAAAATGGCATTCAAGGAAAAGTTGTTCTCTGCCCTATTCTGCTTGACATCTACGGTCACAAGTGATACTTGGGGACCAAGTAGTTTTTCAATGGCTAAGATCAAGTTGACCATAAGAAGATTTCTATTGTTACTGTTTTGTGGCTTTCGGTCAAGTTGGAGAAGTCAGAAGCAAAGGTTCTACTTTGATGCTTGAGAAGAAAAAGTAAGCTTGTGGGTTGGTGAAGCTCAAGGCTCAAGGTGTTGACCTTGGAAGAAGAACTCAGCCACATGCAAGGAGATATAAGAAGCTTGCTGTTCATTCAGAAAGCAAGGAGAGAAAACCAGTGAATAGAGGTTCTGTTCTGAGAGAGCTCTTTGAAGAAGTTCAACTAACTGGACAGTGTAACCTAATCAAAGGTGCATTCCGCCAGTATGAAGAACTGAATCAGAGGCTTGCTAATCTGGTTTTTCACATAGCACAGAGGCTGTTGATGAAGTCAATCTCCTTCATGTTTTACTGATTGTAATGTTCTTTTCAATGTTTATCATTCTGTAATTTCTAGTGAGAAAAGGCATTGTGAGAAAGCTCAAGTAAAAGCCATGAGTGAAAAAAGGCTGAGTGATACACTTGAGAGAAAAGCCTAGAGTTATTTTCAAATTTCTTTAGGTGTGTTTATGTCTTGTATCTTGTACCTGTGAGGTATCCCTTTCTTAGTTGGGTTAGCACTAAGAGTGAATAGTTAGGTATTAGCATAGCCAATGTCAAGTTAGGTTAGAACTTGAGTGTGAAAGGATTGGGTCAATCTTGAGTTATTGGTGTATGTAATACTGTTAACTATAGTGAAATTCTTCCATAGTTGTGGAGGAGACTGGATGTAGGTTGCATAGCACAAGGCAACCGAACCAGGATATATGCTGGTGTTAGCTTTTCTCTTCTCTGCTGTGTTCTGTTTTCTGATATTCATGAGACAAAAATAAATTGTCTCATAATTTTCCGCTGCTAAGTTAAAACAGAATCAGAATTGCAAATCTGTTTTAAAAGGGTAACACAGCAACTAAAAGGAAGGCATAGATTCAACCCCCTTCTCTAAGCCTACCACAACCTTCAATTGGTATCAGGAGCTAAGGTCTCAAGAATCAAGCTTAACCGCTTGGAGCAAAGATCCAATGGCAAACAATCTGGGCACAACCACAATTGCCTACACCCTCACTGAAGGCCAGTCAAACAACCGGCCACCTTTCTTTAACGGAAAGAACTATTCCTACTGGAAAGAAAGGATAAGGATCTTCATCCAATCCATTGACTACAACTTATGGAAGATCGTTGTGAGTGGCCTCAAGATCCCAACAAAAACAAGTGCTGATGGAGTGGTGACTCCGAAAGAAGAAGCTGAATGGAATGAAGATGACAAGAAGAAGATAGAGCTGAACGCTAAAGCAATCAACCTTCTTCACTGTGCTATCAGCTTTGAAGAGTACCGGAAGGTGTCTAGATGCAAGACAACCAAAGAAATCTGGGAAAAACTCCAGGTTACACACGAAGGCACTAAACAAGTCAAAGAAACGAGGATTGATATGCTGCGAAAAGAGTATGAGATGTTTAGCTTGAAGGATGGAGAAAGCATTGATGAAGCATTTGAGAGATTCTCAATCATAATCAACAACCTTGATGCTATGGGTACAAACTATGCAGAACAAACCTTGGTGAGAAAACTCCTTAGAAGCCTCACAAAAGAGTGGGAAAACATTGCCACTGTCCTAACCGAGAGTAACAACATAAGTCCCATAACCTATGATGAGCTGAGAGGAAAACTACTTGCCTATGAAGCCACACACACAAACACAGACTCAAAGAAAAAGGGAATAGCCCTCAAGTCACAAATAGAACCAAAAGAGAGTGAGTCTAGTGATGGTATTTCAGATGACGAACTTTTGTTTTTTGCTAGGAGATTTAGAAGGATGATGAAAAGCAAGGGCAAATACAAGGGTTCAAGTTCAAAGGAGCAAAAGATGGACTTGAGCAAGGTGACATGCCATCATTGCAAGGAGGCTGGACACTTCAAATCAAACTATCCAAAGCTCAAAAAGGAGGACAAAGGCAAGAGGGAAAGGAAGAGAGTACTCATGGCAGCTTGGGAGGATCTTGAGAATGACTCAAATGAAGAAGAAGAATCTGAAGGAGATGACAAAGATTGCTTCATGGCTGGAAACAACAATCTTGATGAGGTAAACTATTATGATTTGACCATTGAGGATTTGCATGTTATTATTGATGATCTCACTTTAAACACATCAAAACTGCTTGATAAATACAATAAATGCAGATCTGAAAGAGATGTGTTAAGAGCTAAAAATGAATTTTTAAAAGAAAAAGTGAAGGAAACTGAATGTGCTTTAGACATCATTGAAGAAAACATATTTCTAAAATCTGAACTTGAAAAATTAAAAGGAAAGCACATTGTGGATCCTTCACATGAGTTAATTGCTAAAAATAAAAGATTAAATGATATGATTAAAAGGCTGAATGGTGACTTAGCAAAATTTGCTCAAGGTTCTAGTAACTTGGACAAATTACTTGCAAGACAAAGACCATTGTTTGAAAAATCTGGTTTAGGCTACATAGCCAAGGAAGATGCATTTTCTAATATTTCCTCTATAAAGTTTGTGGCTTCTTCATCAAATACCAAAACCATACCAAACAAATCTGGTATTGAAAATGCTCCAACACTTGAAGAAAAATTTGATGAAGTATACACAAGTGAAACTGACCCTTCACCAAAAACTGAACCGAGTTCAAACCGGCCAGGTTTGGGTTATGTTTCAAAAAATGAGGCTGTTTTCAAGAAACCACCATTTTACAACAAAACCTCATATTCGAAAGGTAAAAATGTTAAAAAAAATTCTGGTGAAAATGCTTTTGCAAAGAGGAATAACTTTAATAAAAATCAGTTTGTTAAAAGAAATGCATCTCCTCCAAGAACCAGAAAATTTCAAAGCTTTAATCATTTCAAGCAATATAACTCACATCAGTTTCAGAAACACACACCAGAAAATCATTGTGTTAATTGCAAGAAATTTGGTCACTCATATGCACAATGCTTCATTGAAAAGAGAGTTGTAGGAAACAAAGTCTACAATGTTGTTTGTGATTTCAATGCACTTGGGCAACCAAGATGGATTAACTTCAAAGGATCCAAATTAATTTGGATACCTAAAGCTACTTGAAACTCATCATGCAGATTTGCCTAGCATCCAAGAACAAAAAGGACATGTGGTACATGGATAGTGGATGTTCAAGGCACATGACTGGAAGGTCAACCTACTTCATCAAACTAAATAAGTATGATGGAGGTTTTGTGACCTTTGGAGATGATGGTAAAGGTAAAATCATTGCTGTTGGAAAAGTAGGTAATGAGCAATCTATTTTCATTGATGATGTGCTTTTGGTTTGTGGTTTAAAGCACAATCTTTTGAGTATAACTCAGCTGTGCGATTTAGGATATTTAGTTGTTTTCAAAAAGCTTGAATGCTGTATTGTTAATGAAAAAACAAATGAAGTGATGTTTGTTGCCAAGCGTTTCAATAATATGTATGGACTTACTCTTGATGAACTAAAGAATCAAAATGTAGCTTGTCTTCACTCTAAAGAATCTGAAAAGTGGTTATGGCACAAGAGATTGGGCCATGCAAGTATGTTTCAAATAAACAAACTTGTAAAGAAAGAATTAGTAAGAGGTCTTCCTTTGATAAAATTTGACAAAGACATCACTTGTGATGCTTGCCAAATGGGAAAGCAAACAAAAAGTTCTTTTAAACCAAAGGAAGACATCTCTACTAAAAGACCACTTGAGTTGCTACACATTGATTTATTTGGTCCTACAAGAACTCAAAGCGTAGGTGGTAAACATTATGGTTTAGTAATTGTGGATGACTACACTAGGTTTGGTTGGGTTTTATTTCTCGCACACAAAAATGAAGCCTTTTCGGCCTTTGAACCTTTTTGCAAGAAAATTCAAAATGAAAAGGATTTGAAAATCTCTTCTATAAGAAGCGATCATGGAACTGAATTTGAAAATAATTTGTTTGAATCCTTTTGTGAGGAATTTGGAATATCTCACAACTTCTCTTGTCCAAGAACACCACAACAAAATGGTGTTGTGGAAAGAAGAAATAGAAGCATACAAGAGATGACAGGAGCCATGCTTTGTGAGAGTAATGTTCCAAAATTCCTTTGGGCTGAAGTGGTTAACACAGCTTGCCACATTTTAAATAGAACAATCATAAGGAAATTTTTGAAGAAAACCCCTTATGAACTTTGGAAAGGCTACCCACCAAACTTAGATTACTTGCACATCTTTGGATGCAAATGTTTTGTTTTAAATAACAAAGAAAATTTGGGAAAATTTGATCCAAAGGCTTATGAGTGTTTGTTTGTAGGATATTCCACAACTAGTAAAGCATATAGGGTTTATCATCAAGATGCTAGAATTATTGAGGAGTCCATACATGTTACATTTTGTGATACTAACTTGGTGCAAAGCATTTTGGAAGATTGTGATGCAGGAAATCAAGCTCAAAAGGAAGATGAAGCTGCTCAAAATCATGAAAAAGGAAATTCTGGACAAGCTGAACCAGAAACTACTAATGCTGAAAATTCAAGAGACAATTCCATTTTGTCTCATGAATCTGAAGGAAATTCTGCAGCCAGCAGCGCCCAGAATCCCTTGGTGAATGAATCTGCCTCCAAGTCCACCAGACCTCATGAATGGAGATTCTTGAAGAATTATCCTGAGGAATTTGTCATTGGGGACGTCTCTCATGGAGTGCAAACAAGGTCTTCCACTAGAAAGGCAAATGAAGGATCAAACATTGCCCTTCTCTCACAAATAGAGCCTCAAAACGTCAAGGAAGCACTCAGTGACCCTTCTTGGGTTAAAGCTATGGAAGATGAGCTTCTTGAGTTTGAAAAGAACCAAGTATGGACCTTGGTTCCAAGGCCTAGTGGAAAGAAAGTGACCGACACCAAGTGGATTTTTCGGAACAAGTTAGGAGAAGATGGTAGCATTGCAAGAAACAAGGCAAGGCTAGTGGCACAAGGATATGACCAAGAAGAAGGAATAGACTTTGATGAATCCTTTGCCCCTGTTGCTCGAATGGAAGTCATAAGACTTCTCTTAGCTTATGCTGCATTTTGTGGTTTTAAATTATACCAAATGGATGTGAAATGTGCATTTTTGAATGGAGTAATAGATAGAGAAGTGTATGTGGAGCAGCCTCCTGGTTTTGAAAATAAAGAGCATTTTGATCATGTTTTCAAACTATCTAAAGCTCTCTATGGTTTAAGACAAGCTCCTAGAGCTTGGTATGAGAGACTTAGCTCTTTTCTTTTGAAAAATGGTTTTCAAAGAGGCACCACTGACACAACTCTATTCATCAAGAACTCTAATGATTCTTTTATTCTAGTCCAAATATATGTTGATGACATTATTTTTGGATCAGCAAATGAATCCCTTTGTTCTGAATTTGGAAAACTCATGACAAGTGAATTTGACATGAGTATGATGGGTGAACTTAATTTCTTCCTTGGGCTGCAAATTAAACAAACTGAAAAAGGTATTTTCATTCATCAAGAGAAGTATGCCAATGAATTAGTTAAGAAATTTGGTATGGAAAATGCCAAACCCATGGGAACTCCCATGCATCCTAATTCTAAATTAGATAAGGGAGAAACTGAGAAAGATGTTGATGAGACTAGGTATAGAGGAATGATTGGCTCTCTTATGTACTTAACTTCCTCTAGACCCGATATTGTGCAAAGTGTTGGATTGTGTTCTAGGTTCCAATCCAAACCAAAAGAGTCACATCTTTCTGCAGTTAAAAGGATCATTAGATATGTTCATGGAACATCCAATTTTGGTCTTTGGTATCCTAAGATTGATAATTTTTCTGCAGTTGGTTATTGTGATGCAGATTTTGCTGGTGATAGAGTTGATAGAAGGAGCACTTCTGGTTTATGTTGCTTCCTTGGGAAGTCCTTAAATGTATGGTCAAGTAAGAAGCAACCAACGGTGGCCCTTTCCACTGCAGAGGCTGAGTATATAGCTGCTTCTTCTTGTTGTTCTCAGCTTTTATGGTTAAAAACGCAGCTTGCTGATTACAAATTAAATGCTGAAAATATTCCCCTGCTGTGTGATAATATAAGTGTCATTAATATTTCTAAAAATCCAGTTTTGCACTCTAGGACTAAACATATTGAAGTGAAATTTCACTCAATAAGAGAACATGTCCAAAAAGGGGATATTAGTATTCAATTTGTCAAATCAGAGGAGCAATTAGCAGATATTTTTACAAAACCATTAGCTGAAGATAGATTCTGCATGCTTAGGACTTGTCTAGGAATTTTGAGTTATGATTCCTTGTTTGAAAAATGTTGATGTATTTGCTGGAGCTTTTTGTCTCATAAACAGGCATGAGACAATTCTGGGCAAGTGATGAACGTTTCCATCAAGTCAACGTGTTCTGGGCTTGTTTCAAATGAATCTCAATCTGGGCCAACCTCAATATTCAGATTAAGAGTGGTCCAAATGTGTTTCATTAATATCATATCACCTCAAGGCCCAAATATGAATGTTACAATCTTGTTTGTTAGTTTTTGATGACTTGTGTGTTTCATGAAAGGTTTTCAATAAATGTTTTGTGGCCCAAAAGGTTTTCAAGAGGATTTAATTTTGGCCCAAAAAGGTGTTTCAGGTTAATTTTGATTGTTTCTCTCAAATTTTAAAATTAACTTCCCTTTTATTTTTTTTTAAAATCAAATAAAATCTTTCTTGAATGAGGTCATGTCTTTTTAAGTCTTTTCAAATGGTGATGCAGTTGCATGGTTTTGGAAATCCACTTTTTGGGTACGGTTACCAACACTCCCTCTCTTCCCTCCATAACTTCTCCACACACTCTTCGGTTTCTTCCCACTCACTTTACTGCTTCTCTTCCCTTAAAAGACTGAAACTAACCAAATGAGGAAGAAAACCATTCCTGAAAGGCCTCCTCGTGAGAAGATTTTCAAGCTACCCACAAAGCCTTCCACTCGCTCTCAAGACCGCACCTTTACCCCTTCTCCTTCTCCTCCTACCTCTCCTCATCGCTGTGACCCCATGGCTCGGACCAAAAATACCCCAAGATTTCCTGCCTCTGTCAAGCCGACGCCACCACCAAAGGCCACACCTTCCAAGCCTGGCTCCTCAAAACCAGGTTCAGCAAAGCCTGGCTCCTCCAAAGGCAAACGTCAGGCGACTGAGGAACCCATACCCGAACCAACACAACCAAAATCCAGGTCGGTTCCAATGCGATCTCAACGAGGTAACACTCGAGTCCCTCTCCAGAATGTTAAAGAACCAGACATTGGACCTTTTGATCACAAAGCTCACTTTTTGACTTCTCATTCGAACTATAACCCTTATAGATTCAAATCTGCCATGAACAATGATTTTTATGAGAAGGTTATCCAGTATCGTACCCTATGTCCCTCTTTTCTCGCTGATTTGCCATCTTTGAAAAGAAAAGGTTTTCCTTTTGTTGATAACTTGATTTTTCTGGACTGGAATCACCTTTTTGACATCAAAAAACCTGTTTATCCCTTGTTGGTCAAAGAGTTTTATGCAAACATGACTTATCATGAAGGCACTGCTCATTCGTATGTCAAGGGCTGAGATATCGTTTTAAACAATGAGACCATCAGTGATGCTTTGAAGTATACTGATGTTGGGCTCTGTGCCTACACGTCAGTTAGGTGGGATGAAGGAGTTGGTGTTTCTTACAATGATGCCCTAGCTAGTATTTGTGAACATATCTCCTTAATAGATGGCATTACACCCACTCACAAAGCCCTAGGATATGAGCGTGCTCAACTGCACCGAATAGTCAATCATATTATTCTGCCTCAAAGCGGCTCATATCAAAGGGTTTTCTACACTGATACTCTTGTTTTATATGCCCTTCTCACCAAAACTGAAATTTCATTTGCATATTTGATGGTTAGATACATGTTTGACTCTGTTAGAAGTGAAAAGGACAAAGCTCTTCCTTATGGCATGTTTCTAACTTGCATTTTTGAGTATTTTGGTGTTGACTTGACCAATGAGAAATATGAAAATAGACATTCATATCTAAAGGGAGGTGGTTCAGTGAAACAGCAAAAAGGACCAACTCGATCTGAGAGAATGGTTCTCGATGATGATGATGAAGAGTTCATTCCAGATGATTCTACTGCTCCTTCCACTGAGGGCACTTCCATCTCCACTGGGAAGAAATCCACTCTGCTGAATGTGGTCAGGGATGTTGCTCAAGAGTTTGTCTCCCAGTCGAATCACTTAATTGAATTGAGCAAAGAGAAAAGGAAGCTGGCTAGCAAGCATGAGAACTTCCTGAAGAAATCAAGGGATAGGGTGGCTGTGCTCATGACCTTCATCGATAACCTTCAAAATGATGAAGACGTTGCCACTGATGTTGAAGAGGAAGCTGCTTCGGAGGGGAATGGCTCTGATGCCTAGGATTTGTCTCATAAAAACTGTTGTTGCTGCTCTCTTTTTTGTCTCATGAATTCTGCTTCTTTAGTACTTTTAAACAGTTTCATTTTGGATGACTGTAATAACTCTGGATATTACTGCACCTTTGGTAGTTTAGTTAGCACTTTGAACTGTGCTCTAACTCTTTTCTGCAGGATACAAGATTTTGTTTTTGTTGATCTTGTTTATTATCCGCCCTTGATGACAAAAGGGGGAGTAATAGCAATTTGGGATTTTTGCTGCATCCATACTTGAGTTTGCATGTTGAATAATCTTTGCTGCATTAATACTTGTTTTCACATGCTGAATCTGTTTGCTGATGGTAATAGCTTGATGTTGGGCTGATTATGATATGTTGCTATCTGATTCTGACCCTGATGTATTAAAGCTCTATTTTGGACATTTAAACTATCACTGTTTGCTATACTTTTGGTTGGTACATAGCATCTATTTAGTTCCATATAAGTATATGTAAACAGGAAAGAAGAGAAGAGCATAAATTCAGGGGGAGCTAACCTTGAAAAGGAAAAGGGGAGCAACAAAAAAGCAAATGACAAAATTCAAAGGGAGTTTTCTAAACCTGACTCAAACTCATTTCCTTTTGATTATTGCTTAAATCATGTTTGTCATCAAGGGGGAGATTGTTGAGTTAAGAAATTAACTAAATTAATTAGTGATGACAAACATTATTTTTAAGCAAAATAAATAATTAGTGTTGATTAATTATATTTACTTATTAACTAATTGTTTATTGTTGCAGGCCAAATGTTAATAGCCCAAATGGAATAAAAAGTAATCAGCAAAGAGTATTGGGCTGAAAGCAAAATAAAGAGCCCAAGCAAAAAGCAAAGAAAGAAACCAAAGAAATTAAATCGGGCCAAGCATACCAATACCCGATCCACGCCCGATTTGGTTTCAGAAATGAAAATCCCTCTCTTTTGCTTAACCAAAAGCAACGTTCCTCTCCTCTCTATTCAAGTCAAATCATGGCATCAGAAAAGTAAGAAAGAGAAAGAGAGAAAAAGCTTCTTCCATAAGCTAGTAACCAAAGAAGCAAGAGAGAGAGATTTCAAGCTTGATGCACAGAAGCTATAGCAGAAAATAAAATCCAAATCAAGCTTAAGAAAGGTAATCCATCTCATCTTGCATGCATCAGATCTTCATCCCTTCTTCCCAACTCTCTGCACTACCCGAAAATGGCATTCAAGGAAAAGTTGTTCTCTGCCCTATTCTGCTTCACATCTACGGTCACAAGTGATACTTGGGGACCAAGTAGTTTTTCAATGGCTAAGATCAAGTTGACCATAAGAAGATTTCTATTGTTACTGTTTTGTGGCTTTCGGTCAAGTTGGAGAAGTCAGAAGCAAAGGTTCTACTTTGATGCTTGAGAAGAAAAAGTAAGCTTGTGGGTTGGTGAAGCTCAAGGCTCAAGGTGTTGACCTTGGAAGAAGAACTCAGCCACATGCAAGGAGATATAAGAAGCTTGCTGTTCATTCAGAAAGCAAGGAGAGAAAACCAGTGAATAGAGGTTCTGTTCTGAGAGAGCTCTTTGAAGAAGTTCAACTAACTGGACAGTGTAACCTAATCAAAGGTGCATTCCGCCAGTATGAAGAACTGAATCAGAGGCTTGCTAATCTGGTTTTTCACATAGCACAGAGGCTGTTGATGAAGTCAATCTCCTTCATGTTTTACTGATTGTAATGTTCTTTTCAATGTTTATCATTCTGTAATTTCTAGTGAGAAAAGGCATTGTGAGAAAGCTCAAGTAAAAGCCATGAGTGAAAAATGGCTGAGTGATACACTTGAGAGAAAATCCTAGAGTTATTTTCAGATTTCTTTAGGTGTGTTTATGTCTTGTATCTTGTACCTGTGAGGTATCCCTTTCTTAGTTGGGTTAGCACTAAGAGTGAATAGTTAGGTATTAGCATAGCCAATGTCAAGTTAGGTTAGAACTTGAGTGTGAAAGGATTGGGTCAATCCTGAGTTATTGGTGTATGTAATACTGTTAACTATAGTGAAATTCTTCCATAGTTGTGGAGGAGACTGGATGTAGGTTGCATAGCACAAGGCAACCGAACCAGGATATATGCTGGTGTTAGCTTTTCTCTTCTCTGCTGTGTTCTGTTTTCTGATATTCATGAGACAAAAATAAATTGTCTCATAATTTTCCGCTGCTAAGTTAAAACAGAATTAGAATTGCAAATCTGTTTTAAAAGGGTAACACAGCAACTAAAAGGAAGGCATAGATTCAACCCCCTTCTCTAAGCCTACCACAACCTTCACTAACAGAAAATGATGTTTGAGAACTTAGAAGCATGAAAAAGTAAATTCAGAAAATTAATAAAGCAAGTAGTAAACGGGTTATGAAATATGTATGGAGAAACAGTTAAGGCTTCAGAGATATCTATTTTTCGGATTGACTTTTCTTACTAACTATTTTAATCATGTAAGATTCAATTCATGGCAAAGTATATATGACTAAGCCCTAATTCCTTAGACCTTCTTAGTCTGCTCTAACTTTCATCAACCGCCAATTCCTTGGTCACTTAATTCCAATTAGAGGATAAAGTTCAATTCTAGTTTATGTGCCACAGAAACTCTAATTATCCAAATATAAAAGGATTATATGTCACGTATCCCGTTAAGTCTAGATAATTAGAAGTTTAGGATAAATTGTTTTCAAGCTGTTGTTCAAGTAAAGAGCTTTTCCAAGTTATACAAGAACTCAATTAGAACAAGGGTCATACTTCCGTTCCACCCAAATTCATAAGACAAAGAACGAAAACAATTCTTGAAATAGAAATCAATACATGAATTAAAATAAAAAAATAATAGTATCAATCCATACAATAGACAGAGCTCCTAACCTTAACAATGGAGGTTTAGTTGCTCATGGTTCAGAGAGAAAATAAGAATTCTGAAAAATTGTCAATTCCGGAATGAGCTAGAAGAGAAGAGAAGAGCCCGAAGGGCTGATTCTTTTTCCTTTTATATCTAATCCTAATTAATGTAAAAATATATTTTCTAAAACTAAAATAACATCTTTTCCTATTTTTAAAATAAAATCTTCGAATAGCCTTATTTTGGATGCTGGGACCACTTGATTTAGGAAATCATGCGCCTAACTTGGGATTGTCCTTGCCTTACTTGGTCCTGGCCGCATGGATTGGAGTTTGAGTGGGTGAGGTTGCGCCTAACTCAAGGATTCATGCGCCTTACTTGGAGTGTGAGTTGCTCCTTATGCGTGCTTGTTGGTATCTTGCGCCTAACTTGAAAAATCTCAAGTTAGGTGCAGCCTAGGCAGACTTCTTTAGCGCTTTTCCTTCATTCTTGCGCCTAACTTGAATTATCTCAAGTTAGGCACAGCCTTGGCTGCGCTGGATTGATGTGGATGGCTTGTCTTTGCGCCTAACTTGAGAAATCTCAAGTTAGGCGCCACCTTTGCTGACTTGGTGGAGAAGAATAATAGACTATTATATATCATTGGAAAGCTCTAAAAGTTAGCTTTCCAACTCCACTAAAATCACGTCCATTGGACCTCTGTAGCTCCAGATATTCAGGTTTGAGTGTAGAGAGGTCAGGGTTGACAGCATCATTTGCCTTCTTCTCTTTTTCTACGCAAACTCCATCAAATCTAGCCGAATAGTACCTAAATTAAACAAAATTTCACAAGACTCAAAGTAGCATCCAAAGTGGATAAATGATAATCAATTCTTGATTTAACTCAACAATTTAAATGCAAATTCACTAGGAAAAGATAGGAAAGATGCTCACGCATCAGTATTGCATTGAGTTTTGGGTGTTTTTGACCCTTTTGGCTTGTTTGGCCACTGAATTCATGATAATTAGGCATTCTTGATGTTTCTGAAAAAAAAGGGGGGCGCGTGATGAGCAGATAATTTATACCCTTTTTGGCATTGTTTTTACATAGTTTTTAGTATGTTTTAGTTACTTTTTATTATATTTTTATTATTTTTTATGCAAAAATCACATTTCTGAACTTTACTATGAGTTTGTGTATTTTTCTGTGATTTCAGGTATTTTCTGGCTAAAATTAAGGGACCTGACCAAAAATCTGATTCAGAGGCTAAAAAAGGACTGCAGATGCTGTTGGATTCTGACCCTCCTGCACTTGAAGTGGATTTTCTAGAGCTACAAAAGCCCAATTAGCGTGCTCTCAATTGCGTTAGAAAGTAGACATTCTGGGCTTTCCAGCAATACATAATAGTTTATACTTTGTCTGAGTTTTGATGGCCCAAACTGGCATCCAAAGCCAGCCTAAAATATCTTGGCGTAAAACACCCAAACTGGCACGAGAATTGGAGTTAAACGCCCAAACTGGCACCAAAGTTGGCGTTTAACTCCAAGAACAGCCTATCCATAAAAAGGCTTCATTGCTCAGCCCAAGCACACACCAAGTGGGCCCCGGAAGTGAATTTCTGCACTATCTGCACTTAGTTATTCATTTTCTGTAAACCTAAGTTACTAATTTAGTATAAATAGTACTTTTTACTATTGTATTCGTATCCATTTTTCATACTTTGGAGCTGAGACCATTGTTCACGTTTTGGGGGCTGGACTCATGGCCATGCCTATACCTTTTTCACTTATGTATTTTCTACGGTGGAGTTTCTACACCCCATAGATTAAGGTGTGGAGCTCTGCTGTTCTTCATGAATTAATGCAAGTACTATTGTTTTTCTTTCAATTCATGCCTACTTCTTCTCCAAGATATACTCTCGTACTTAATTCAGTTAAGTCAGAATGATGGGGTGACCCGTGACAATCACCCAATCTTCGTTACTCGCTTAGCCAAGATCTGCGTGGCTGATAACCACAAAGCGGTCTACATGATGTTCAACGTAGTCATTGGACGACATCTGGAGTATATTCTCTTGGATATCTAATATATGGACCGAGTCCATGAGATTAGTATCTTCGTGGTATAGGCTAGAATCATTGGCAGCATCCCTGGGATCCGAAAAGTCGAAACCTTGTCTGTGGTATTCCGAGTAGGATCCGAGAAGGGATGACTGTGACGAGCTTCAAACCTGCGAATGTTGGGCACAGTGACAGTGTGCAAAAGGATCAATGGATCCTATTCCAACGCTAGCGGGAACCGACAGATGATTAGCCATGCGGTAGCTATACCTGGTATTTTTCATCCGAGACAAGAAATCCGACAGTTGATTAGCCGTGCAGAAACCATAGAGGACCATTTTCACTGAGAGGATCTTACAGCTTGCCATGGAAGGGAGCACGCATGATTGGAAGAAGGCAGTAGGAAAGCAGAGGTTCAGAAGCAACAAAGCATCTCCAGACGCTTATCTGAAATTCCCACCAATGAATTACATAAGTAACTTTATTTTATTTTATGTTTTATTTCTATTTTAATTATCAAAACCTTATAACCAATTGAATCCGCCTGACTGAGATTTACGAGATGACCATAGCTTGTTTCAAGCCGACAATCTCCGTGGGATCGACTCTTACTCACGTAAGGTTTATTACTTGGACGACCCAGTGCACTTGCTGGTTAGTTGTGTGGAGATGTGAAAAATGTGAATCACGATTTCCGTGCACCAAGTTTTTGGCGCCGTTGCCGGGGATTGTTCGAGTTTGGACAACTGACGGTTCATCTTGTTGCTCAGATTAGGTAATTTTATTTTATGTTTAAGCTTTTTACTTTTTATTTTTGAAAAAAAAATATATGTTCTTTAGAATTTTTAAGAATGAATTCTAGAGTTTCATGAGATATATTGAAGCCTGGCTGGCTGTGAAGCCATGTCTAATTCTTTTGGACTGAGGCTTGCACTTCTCATTAACATGCTTGTATGTTTTATGCTAAAGCTTGGCTGGCTATTTGGCCATGTCTAATCTTTTGGACCGAAGCCTTCACTTAAAACTTGGCTGGCCATTGGCCATGTCTAATTCTTTTGGACCAAAGCTTTAGACTAACATTGCATGATTCTTGGAATTCTTATTAAAAATTTTGAATTTCCTTATTCCCTTTTTCCAAAATAATTTTCAAAAAATACAAAAAAAATTAATAAAACCATAAAAAAATAAAAAATTTTGTGTTTCTTGTTTGAGTCTTGTGTCAAATTTTAAGTTTGGTGTCAATTGCATGTTTTAATTTTCCTTGAATTTTCGAAAATATATGCATTGTGTTCTTTATTGATCTTCAAGTTGTTCTTGATGATTTTCCTTGTTTGATCTTTGAATTTTCTTGTTTTGTGTCTTTTCTTGTTTTTCTTGTGCTTTTTTCGAATTATTAGTGTCTAAACATTAAAAATTTCTAAGTTTGGTGTCTTGCATGTGTTTCTTTTCTTAAAAAATTTCAAAAATATGTTCTTGATGTTCATCATGATCTTCAAAGTGTTCTTGGTGTTCATCTTGACATTCAAAGTGTTCTTGCATGCATTAGTTGCTTTGATTTTAATTTCTTATGTCTTGTATCTTTTTGTTGTTTTTCTCTCTCCTCATTAAAAATTCAAAAATAAAAAATAATATCTTTCCCTTTTTTCACTCATAAAATTCAAATTTTGGGTTGATTTAGTCAAAAAATTTTAAAATTTAGTTGTTTCTTGTTAGTCAAGTCAAAATTTCAAATTAAAAATTTCTATCTTTTCAAATCTTTTTCAAAAATTAAACCTTTTTCATTTTTCTTTCCTGTTTTTCGAAAATTTTAAAAATTGATTTTCAAAATCTTTTTCTTAATTTTATTTCATATTTTCGAATTTATTACTAACATTTAATATTTTGATTCAAAAATTTCAAGTTGTTACTTGCCTATTAAGAAAGGATCAATCTTTAAGTTCTAGAATCATATCTTTTAGTTTCTTGTTAGTCAAGTAATCAACTTTAATTTCAAAAATCAAATCTTTTTAATTTCCTTCTCAAATCTTTTTCAAAATAAATTTCAATCATATCTTTCAATCATATCTTTTTCAAAACTTAATTTCAAAATCTTTTTCTAACTTCTTATCTTTTCAAAATTGATTTTCAAATATTTTTCAATTAACTACTTGACTTTTTGTTTGATTTTAAAAGTTTACTATTTCTTATCTTTTTCAAAACCACCTAACTACCTTTCTCTCTCTTATTTTCGAAAATCATTAAGCTCTTTTTCAAAATTACTTTTCATTAACTAATTGTTTTAAATTTCAATTTAATTTTATTTTCCTTCTTAAATTCGAATTCTAACTCATAATTAAAATAAAAACAAAAATATTTTTCTTTTATTTTAATTAAAAAATTGAATACACTCTTTCTTTCTCATCTCTTTCTATTTATTTATTTATTTACTAACACTTCTCTTCTTCTTATAATTCGAACACTCTCCCTCTCTGTGTGTTTGAATTCTTCTTCTCCCTTCTTCATTCTATTTCTTCTATTCTTCTATTCACATAAAGAAATCTCTATACTGTGTCATAGAAGATTCTTATTCTTTTCTGTTCTCTTCTTTTTCATATGAGCAGGAGCAAGGATAAGAACATTCTTGTTGAAGCTGATCCTGAACCTGAAAGGACTCTGAAGAGGAAACTAAGAGAAGCTAAAGCACAACACTCTGGAGAGGACCTAACAGAAATTTTTGAAAAAGAAGACATGGCAGCCGAAAATAACAACAATAGTGGAGATGCAAGGAAGATGCTTGGTGACTTTACTGCATCCACTTCTGACTTCTATGGAAGAAACATCTCAATTCCTGCGATTGGAGCAAACAACTTTGAGCTTAAGCCTCAATTAGTTTCTCTGATGCAGTAGAATTACAAGTTTTATAGACTTCCATTGGAAGATCCTCATCAGTTCTTAGCTGAATTCTTGCAAATCTGTGACACTGTTAAGACCAATGGGGTTAATCCTGAGGTCTACAGACTTATGCTTTTCCCCTTTGCTGTAAGAGACAGAGCTAGGATATGGTTGGACTCACAACTTAAAGAAAGCCTGAACTCTTGGGAAAAGTTGGTCAATGCCTTCTTGGCCAAATTCTTTCCACCTCAAAAGTTGAGAAAGCTTAGAGTGAAAGTCCAAACCTTCAGACAGAAGGAAGGTGAATCCCTCTATGAAGCTTGGGAAAGATATAAGCAATTGATCAGAAGGTGTCCTTCTGACATGCTTTCAGAATGGAGCATCTTATGTATATTCTATGATGGTCTGTCTGTATTGTCCAAGATGTCATTGGACCACTCTGCTGGTGGATCTCTTCATCTAAAGAAGATGCCTGCAAAAACCCAGGAACTCATTGAAATGGTTGTAAATAACTAGTTCATGTACACTTCTGAAAGAAATCCTGTGAATAATGGGACAACTTAGAAGAAAGGAGTTCTTGAGATTGATACTCTGAATGCCATATTGGCTCAGAATAAAATATTGACTCAGCAAGTCAATATGATTTCTCAGAGTCTAACCAGAATGCAAGCTACATCCAGCAGTACTAAAGAAGCTTCCTCTGAAGAAGAAGCTTATGACCCTGAGAATCCTGCAATGGAAGAGGTGAATTACATGGGAGAATCCTATGGAAACACCTATAATCCTTCATGGAGGAATCATCCTAATTTCTCATGGAAGGATCAGCAGAAGCCTAATCAAGGCTTCAATAATAATAATGGTGGGAGAAATAGGTTTGGTAATAGCAAGCTTTTTCCATCATCTTTTGAGCAACAGACAGAGAATTCTAAGCAGAGCCACTCTGACTTAGCAACTATAGTCTCTGATCTATCTAAGACCACTCTCAGTTTCATGACTGAAACAAGGTCCTCCATTAGAAATTTAGAGGCACAAGTGGGTCAACTGAGTAAAAGAGTGGCCGAAACTCCTCCAAGTACTCTCCCAAGCAATAAGAAGAGAATCCAAAGAGAGAGTGCAAGGCCATCAATATACCCAATATGGCCGAATGCACAGAGGTGGAAGAGGCAGTAAATGCCAGTGAGGAAGACCTCAATGGACGTTCACTGGCCACTAAGGAGTTCCCTATTGAGGAACCAAAGGAATCTAAGGCTCATATAGAGACCATAGAGATTCCACTGAACTTACTGTTGCCATTCATGAGCTCTGATGAGTATTCTTCCTCTGAAGAGGATGAAGACATTATTGAAGAACAAGTTGCTCAGTATCTAGGAGCAATCATGAAGCTGAATGCCAAGTTATTTGGTAATGAGACTTGGGAGGATGAACCTCCATTTCTCATCAATGAACTAAATACCTTGGTTCAACAGAAATTACCTTAGAAGAAACCGGATCCCGAAAAATTCTTAATACCTTGCATCATAGGCACTATAACCTTTAAGAAGGCTCTGTGTAACCTTGGTTCAAGTATAAACCTCATGCCACTCTCTGTAATGGAGAAACTAGGGATCTTTGAGGTACAAGCTGCAAGAATCTCACTAGAGATGGTAAACAATTCAAGGAAACAGGCTTATGGACTTGTAGAGGATTCTTAGTGAAGGTTGAAGGCTTTTACATCCCTGCTGATTTCATAATCCTAGATACTGGGAAGGAAGAGGATGAATCCATCATCCTTGGAAGACCCTTCCTAGCCACAACAAGAGCTCTGATTGATGTGGACAGAGGAGAGTTAGTCCTTCAATTGAATGAGGACTACCATGTGTTTAAGTCTCAAGGATCTTCTTCGGTAACCATGGAGAGGAAGCATGAGAAGCTTCTCTCAATACAGAGTCAAACAGAGCCCCCACACTCAACCTCTAAGTTTGGTGTTAGGAGGCCATCATCAAGCTCTGAGTCTCTGTGAAGCTCTCTAAGAGCTCACTGTCAAGCTATTGACATTAAAGAAGCACTTGTTGGGAGGCAACCCAATGTTATTTAATTATATTCATTTATATTCCATTTTTATTTTATGTTTTCTTTAGGTTGATGATTATGTGAAGTCATAAAAACAGCTGCAGAATTAAAGCAAAATGAAAAACAGCATCAAAAATAAAACACCCTGGAGGACAGGCTTACTGGCGTTTAAACGCCAGTAAGGATATCAGAATGGGCATTTAATGCCCAGCCTGGCAGCATTCTGGGTGTTAAACACCAGAATGGGCAGCATTCTGGGCGTTTAACGCCAGAAAGGGGTGTCTGGCGTCTGGCTGGCGTTAAATGCCAGAAAGGGGCAGCAGACTGGCGTTTAATGCCAAGAAAGGTAGCAGAGCTGGCGTTTAACGCCATAATTGGCACACAGAGGGTGTTTGAACGCCATATTGGTGCAGGGAGCAGAATTCCTTCCCACCTACCTCACCTCTTCTTCTCTCCTCTTCACACCTTTCCATAACACTCTTCCCCAAATACCCTTGACCAATCCCATCAATAACTCTTCCCCAAATACCCTTCACCTATCAAATCCTACCCTCTTCCCCATATTCTCTTCACCACTCACATCCATCCATCATAAACCCCACCTACCCTACCATTCAAATTCAAACTATTTCCCTCCAAAACCCACCCATTCTCACACGGATTCCCTCTCTCTCTTACCCTATAAATACCCCTCCTCACTACCTTCAATTTCACACATCATACACACTACTAACCCCCTTGGCCAAAACCCCTATTACCCTCCATCTCCTCCATTTCTTCTACTTCTACTCCCTTCTTTCTTCTTTTGCTCAAGGACGAGCAAACCTTTTAAGTTTGGTGTGAAAAAAGCTCTGCTTTTTATTTTTCCATAACCATCAATGGCACCTAAGGCCGGAGAAACCTCTAGAAAGAGGAAAGGGAAGGTAATTGCTTCCACCTCTGAGTCATGGGAGATGGAGAGATTCATCTCAAAGGTCCATCAAGACCACTTCTATGAAGTTGTGGCCAAGAAAAAGGTGATTCCCGAGGTCCCCTTCAAGCTCAAAAAGAGTGAATATCTGGAAATCCGACATGAGATTCAAAGAAGAGGTTGGAAAGCTCTCACCAACCCTATTCAACAAGTCAGAATCTTAATGGTTTTTAGTTAGTTTTTATTATATTTTTGTTAGTTTTTATTTAAAATTCACTTTTCTGGACTTTACTATGAGTTTGCGTGTTTTTCTGTGATTTTAGGTATTTTTTGGTTGAAATTGAGGGAACTGAGCAAAAATCTTATTCAGAGGCTGAAAAAGGACTGCAGATGCTGTTGGATTCTGACCTCCCTACACTCGAAGTAAATTTTCTGGAGCTACAGAAGCCCAATTGGCGCGCTCTGAATTGCGTTGGAAAGTAGACATCCTGGGCTTTCCAGCAATATATAATAGTCTATACTTTGCCCAAGATTTGATGGCCCAAACTGGCGTTCCAAGTCAGCTTAAGAATTCTAGCGTTTAACGCCAGAACTGGCATAAAAGCTGGAGTTAAACGCCCAAACTGGCACAAAAGCTGGCGTTTAACTCCAAGAAAAGTCTTTACACTTGAAAGCTTCAATGCTCAGTCCAAGCACACACCAAGTGGGCCCTGAAAGTGGATTTTTACACTAAACACCCTAGCTTACTCATTTTTTGTAACCCTAGGTCACTAGTTTACTATAAAAACTACTTTTAGTAATTCATCTTGTACCTCATGACACTTTACACGTTTCATATTGTATTCCCTATGGCATGAGTCTTTAAACCCCATGGTTGGGGGTGAGGATCTCTGCTGTGTTTCGATGAATTAATGTAATTACTACTATTTTCCATTCTATCATGCTTGCCTCTATTCTAAGATATTCATTCGTACTTCAACCTGATGAATGTGATGATCTGTGACACTCATCATCATTCTCACCTATGAACACATGCCTGACAACCACCTCCGTTCTACATGAAATCAAGCTTGAATGTGTATCTCTTGGGTTTCTAATATAAGATTGGAACCTTCGTGGTATAGGCTAGAATTACTGGCGGCCATTCCTGAGATCCGAAAAGTCTAAACCTTGTCTGTGGTATTCTGAGTAGGATCTGGGAAGGGATGACTGTGACGAGCTTCAAACTCGCGAGTGTTGGGCGTGTGACAGACGCAAAAGGATCAATGGATCCTATTCCAACATGATCGAGAACCAACAGCTGATTAGCTGTGCGGTGACAGCGCATTTGGAACATTTTCACTGAGAGGACGGATGGTAGCCATTGACAACAGTGATCCAACAACATACAACTTGCCATGGAAGAAGCCTTACGTGGATGAAGAAGAAGACAGTAGGAAAGCAGAGATTCAGAAGATAGAGTATCTCCAAAACCTCAACCTGTTCTCCATTACTGCAAAATAAGTATTTATTTCATGTTCTTTTACCTTTTACAATTAAATATGAGAATTATTGATATCCTGACTAAGAGTTACAAGATAACCATAGCTTGCTTCAAGCCGACAATCTCCGCGGGATCGACCCTTACTCACGTAAGGTATTACTTGGACGACCCAGTGCACTTGCTGGTTAGTTGTTGATGCACGGAAACTTGTCTCTCAACAGATTTCCCTCGGCAAGTATACCGAATTGTCGTCAAGTAATAACTCACAAAAGAGTGAGGTCGAATCCCACAGGGATTGATTGGTCAAGCAACTTTAATTGGAGGAATGTTCTAGTTGAGCTAAGCAGAATTTGGTTTGAGAGTTGCAGGAAATTAAATGGCGGGAAAGTAAATAGCAGAAAATGTAAATGCCGAAATTAAAGAGCTGAAAATAGATGACGGAAAATAAATTGCAGAATCTTAAATGGGAATGGGGAAGATGATCATAAAAGTAATTGGCAGAAATTAAACAGAATGGATAAGATCAGAAATGGGGAGTTTGGTGTGACGAAATTGTGATTACACTTTGATTATGTAAAATTCATTGCTCTTTCTTTCCCTGGTAATGGCGCCAAAAAAACATGATGCCAATACCATGCTTCACAACTTCGCACAACTAACCAGCAAGTGCACTGGGTCGTCCAAGTAATACCTTACGTGAGTAAGGGTCGAATCCCACGGAGATTGTTGGTATGAAGCAAGCTATGGTCACCTTGTAAATCTCAGTCAGGCGGATATAAAATAGTAATGGGGTTTTCAAAAATAATTAATAAAAGAGGGATAGAAATACTTATGTAAATCATTGGTGAGAATTTCAGATAAGCGCATAGAGATGCTTTCGTTCCTCTGAACTTCTGCTTTCCTGCTATCTTCATCCAATCAATCTTACTCCTTTCTATGGCTAGCTTTATGTAAGGATGTCACCGGTGCCGATGGCTACTTTCGATCTCTCTCGGGAAAATGATCCAAATGCTCTATCACAGCACGGCTAATCGTCTGGAGGCATCACCTTTGTCGTTGGTTGCATCCTATTCCTCCCTGTGAAAATGGTCCGATGCGCTGTCACTGCATGGCTAATCATCTGGAGGTTCTCGATCATACTGGAATAGGATTTACTATCCTTTTGCGTCTGTCACTACGCCCAGCACTCGCGAGTTTGAAGCTCGTCATAGTCATTCAATCCCAGAATCCTACTCGGAATACCACGGACAAGGTTTAGACTTTCCGGATTCTCATGAATGCCGCCATCAATCTAGCTTATACCATGAAGATCCCAATATCTCGGACTTGGTCCCCTGTATTAGTAATCTAAGAGATACTCGTTCAATCGAAGGTAGAACGGGAGTGGTTGTTAGGCACGCGTTCATAGGGAATGATGATGATTGTCACGTTCATCACATTCAGGTTGAAGTGCGAATGAATATCTTAGAAGTGGAATAAGTTGAATTGAATAGAAAACAGTAGTACTTTGCATTAATCTTTGAGGAACAGCAGAGCTCCACACCTTAATCTAATGAGTGTAGAAACTCTACCATTTGAAAATACATAAGTGAAAGGTCTAGGCATGGCCGAATGGCCAACCCCTCTGATCTAAGAACCAGGCGTCCAAAGATTCCAAGATGTCTAGTACGATAGTAAAAAGTCCTATTTATAATAAACTAGCTACTAGGGTTTACAGAAGTAAGTAATTGATGCATAAATCCACTTTCGGGGCCCACTTGGTGTGTGTTTGGGCTGAGCTTGAGTGTTACACGTGTAGAGGTCATTTCTGAAGTTGAACGCCAGTTTTGGTGCCAGTTTGGGCGTTGAACTCCACTTTGCAACTTGTTTCTGGCGCTGGACGCCATAATTGGGCAGAGAGCTGGCGTTGAACGCCAGTTTGCGTCATCTAAACTTAGGCAAAGTATGGACTATTATACATTTCTGGAAAGCCCTGGATGTCTACTTTCCAACGCAATTGGAAGCGCGCCATTTTGTGTTTTTTAGCTCCAGAAAATCCATTTTGAGTGCAGGGAGGTCAGAATCCAACAGCATCAGCAGTCCTTCTTCAACCTCTGAATCTGATTTTTGCTCAAGTCCCTCAATTTCAGCCAGAAAATACCTGAAATCATAGAAAAATACATAAACTCATAGTAAAGTCCAGAAATGTAAATTTAACATAAAAACTAATGAAAGCATCCCTAAAAGTAACTAGATTCTACTAAAAACAATGCCAAAAAGCGTATAAATTATCCGCTCATCACAACACCAAACTTAAATTGTTGTTTGTCCCCAAGCAACTGAAAATCAAATAGGATAAAAAGAAAAGAATATACTATAAATTCCAAACTATCAATGAAACATAGCTCCAATCAAATGAGCGGGACTTATAGCTTTTTGCCTCTTGAATAGTTCTGGCATCTCACTTTATCCATTGAGGTTCAGAATGATTGGCATCTATAGGAACTCAGAATTCAGATAGTGTTATTGACTCTCCTAGTTCAGTATGATGATTCCTGAACACAGCTATTTTATGAGTCTTGGCCGTAGCCCTAAGCACTTTGTTTTCCAGTATTACCACCGGATACATAAATGCCACAGACACATAATTGGGTGAACCTTTTCAGATTGTGACTCAGCTTTGCTAAAGTCCCCAATTAGAGGTGTCCAGGGTTCTTAAGCACACTCTTTTTTTGCTTTGGACCTTGACTTTAACCGCTTAGTCTCAAGTTTTCACTTGACACCTACATGCCACAAGCACATGGTTAGGGACAGCTTGGTTTAGCCGCTTAGACCAGGATTTTATTCCTTTAGGCCCTCCTATCCACTGATGCTCAAAGCCTTGGGATCTTTTTTATTTGCCCTTGCCTTTTGGTTTTAAGGGTTATTGGCTATTTGCTCTTGCCTCTTGGTTTTAAGAGCTTTTGGCTTTTTCTGCTTGCTTTTTCTCTTTTTTTTTCTTTTTATATTTTTTTTCGCCTATTTTTTTTTCTGCAAGCTTTGTTCTTTGCTGCTTTTTCTTGCTTCAAGAATCATTTTTATGATTTTTCAGATTATCAAATAACATGTCTCCTAGTCATTATTCTTTCAAGAGCCAACATATTTAACATTCTTAAACAACAACTTCAAAAGACATATGCACTGTTCAGGCATACATTCAGAAAACAAGAAGCATTGTCACCACATCAATATAATTAAGCTAAGTTCAAGGATAAAATCAGAACTCATGTACTTCTTGTTCTTTTGAATTAAAACACTTTTCATTTAAGAGAGGTGATGAATTCATAGGACATTCATAACTTTAAGACATAGTTACTAACTACTAATGATCATGTAATGAAGACACAAACATAGATAAGCACATAACATAGAAAACAAAAAATAGAAGAAATAAGAACAAGGAATGAATCCACCTTAGTGATGGTGGCGTTTCCTTCTTGAGGAACCAATGATGTCCTTGAGCTCTTCTATGTCTCTTCCTTGTCTTTGTTGCTCCTCCTTCATTACTTTTTGATCTTCTCTTATTTCATG